>NC_088300.1:52104073-52431172 GCF_032854445.1 Liolophura sinensis
AAAATGCATGCGGGTTGCTTATGTTATATGGCTGTACAGTGATGAGTTTAGTGACAAAAAGAGCTCAAAATGTAATCTAACTAAAAATGGTATAGTACCAGTATCCAAAGTTGTATATTTAACCAGGCACAGAGAAGAAAAATCAAACATGGATTATGCCGTACTGCTACAGAAAACGGTGAGAATAAAGCATGCTTTCTTCAGATGTCAAAGCTTGTTGAGGATCGCAACACACATCGCTGTTTAGCTAGAGGTGCCGCGGAGCTATATTAAACAATAGAGGCACCAAAGAAATTCTGTGATAAAGAGTAAATGTCCTATATAGAAGAAACTTTGGCTAGTTTCGTGAAGTATACACATATCTGTATAGGCCTAATAACCAAGCCCTTTATATTTTGGCAACTTTCAGATTCAATTTTACCTGAAATATGCTGACACAGGATGCCTGTTTAAAACACCTTTTTCTTTAGAGAAATGTTAACACTGTGTGAAGTTCAATAATTTGCTTCACCCCAACCGATAACCCTTAAAGTCTTAACCAAAATCACTTCAGGCCGTACATTTTATTTCACATCTTTCTTAATAACTTGCAAAAATCTATGTGTGAATATTTCTCAACTGATGTTATGATCGAACTAAATAAAAAAATATGTACATGGCTGAATAAAAAAAGGCAAATTCTGTTATTAGCATATTTTTTTCATGTTATATTTCTATTTCTTCCATGTAGGTCTACCATTTTTTTCTGCGGAGCTGTTGGAGATAGTGGGGGTGCGGATGGTGGCGGTGGTAAGGACCTCCTGCCAACTTCCCCCACCCACCATCCCAGATATGCAGTTTGAATTAAGGCGGGATACACAGGCTTTTCGGCAGCACGTTATTGTATAGTTTTTGGGGTCAAGGTAGCACAACTGTGCATTATCCAAGCCACACAAGTGAGGGTCCAGGGCTGCCAAGGCCCCGAAAGTTTCTGACCTTTCACGTAGCAATTTTGGTTCTTATACTGATGTAGGGCGTCTAAGCAGACATTGGTTTACCAAGCAATCATCCACCATAAATTTACGTTAATAATCGCAGCCCAATTCCAGAACAACATTCAACACAAGGGTGTCTTCATCCCCCTTCCCCCCGGTTTCACCGCCCATGAGGATACTAAACCTGTATCTTAATTTAACTTAGACCCTCTCTTTGACAGAAGGTAAGGCAAAAAGATGATCATTAATTTCAAGTTAATGTCACAAGTTTGAAATTATCCGTTAAACCGTGTTAATGGGTCTATGCATGTGTGCACTTTCAACAAGCCCTGTGTCTATGTTCAAACAAGTCTATTGGCAATATGCCTTACACAAATGGTGTACATGTATATAGGCTCTCTTGTGCCTGTCTTTGGGTTCTAGAGGCATCTCAGAGGCCTAATAATTATAGGCATCCACTCATTTGAACTAACAAAAAATCCAGTTATACAGGCTAAAGTTGGTTTCACTTTTAGTTTTACTTTCATTGCGTAGGCGTATTATATAATCAGGCCTATACTCAAGTTTCACTTATCGCCATTGGACCGCATTGTAGGTGCATGCATACACTGCAATTTACATTGCAATTTATTGAGATTATATATAGAATCTGTAGACTCTCTGAAAGACACTGAAAATAACACACTTAGGCCCCAGATTGTACATATATGATAATGCGGTCCGTTCAGGTACGGCAGACCTATTGTTCTATGCAGCATGGCTGTTTTACACTTCTGATTGTATCAAGTGCATAAGAACTATAAAACACAGTCATATCGCATAGAATCAGTCTACTCCTAAAGCCTGAAGTCAGTAATAAAATAGCTCAAAAATCGTCAGTGCACACACACATATATGCATATATATATGATTCAACCTCAAAACCGTGTTTGAATACCAATAAAGCAGAATTTTTTATTGGGCCCACTAATTGTTACTTTAGATCAGCCTCTACAATGCGTGTCAATGGCAAATGGATGTCCTTCGTGCTGGAGCACACAGGGGTGTTACTACTGTTGACAAACTTACCTCGTACAGCTAGCGCCCTCCATCGCGGTAGTTTCGTACTAACAGAAACTCTTGGTTCTAAACTATTTAACTGTGATTGTGTTTAATGTAGGCCATATTTTGGTTTAAATTTAACACTTATTAACATTCCAAGATACTTATGCTGTGTTGTTTCCGCAATATTATCTACGATGTCGTGGCTTTCATAATGCCGATTAGCTCTGTACAGTTTATTGTAGCAACAAGAAAATGGCGGCCACGAAAGTTGATGAGGTTCGTTTTTATAATGAAAATCCTGGTTTATTTCTTTTTCTTTTGATGTACACTTACATCGCAACAATCTGGATTAGGTTGGTTTTATGCAGAAATTTCTTTTAGTTTGAAATGTTTTTTGTTTCAGAAACAGCCATCTCTGTAAATAAACAATCGTCTACGGTAGAGGTACGCCAGCCTGAAGCCGAGCTCGGCCATTGGTCATTTGACTCAATGTTGATTCTATTTGAATAAAAATACCACGAGTAACAAGTGCCTGGTTTGTATAGCATGTAAACAAACGAACGTGTTTCCATTTTCAGCTGATAAAAGTTCAGATGGATAAGAAAGGCACCAAAAGAGACATAGACTTGCGTGAAATTTATCTTGCAAACAGGTAAGTGAAATTGTGATAAGTTTAGTCCAATCTTGAAGGCTTAAATATGCTTCACCGAGTTAAATTAATGTCAACGTAAGCTTTTAAAATATTGCATTATGACGGCAATAGAAAGTATAAAATGGAAGAAAAGATTAAGTACCTGGTACTGGTAATTATTAAATAGTGCCTTTATGACTGTAAGGTGCCCGATTGCATAACTGAGAAATTCTGGTCTGCACAGTGCATGTTGGAAAAAAGGGATTTCTTATATTTGCACACGCAACTGGGAATTTTTGAGCGTTATCAAACATGTGAACCAATGGCGGGTACTTAGAACTTTATTTGGTGGTAGTTATTGGTGAAATATTTGTCAACCCAACTACACTGACAAGTAGATTTAGAAATATTTGGATATGCCATTATCTTGGCTGTTCAAGCTCTAGTCAGAGACCCCACCATTTGCCGAAGTGGTGAGAAACAGATTAACACCACAAATTATGTGTGTCGATGAGAAGGGGAGGTGCTACATAAATGAGGTGGATTTGACCAGCCACAGGTACATGGAGTGCTTACTCACACTGTAGTCTGTTCCTGACCACTTCAGCAAATGACTAGGGTTGAGCACCTATGAATATGACACAAAAATATATATCTCAGTCTACCAGTCAATGTACAAGGATACATATATAGTTTTTGTGTGAAGTCATATTTTGTTTGTTGTTCTTCACCTCTCACAATTTCCTATGATACACACACTTCACTGCATGTGCAACTGTACTTATTCTTCTATTCAGGGATATCAAAGACATACAAGACTTAGCAAGATTTCGGAATCTGAAATACCTCTGGTTAAATGGAAACAAGGTAGGACGTATTGGAAGTTTTTAAAGTTATATATGGTCAGGGGTCAAAATGTTTGATATTTTGATTTCATCAGAATGATGACCTTGCCAAAAAATTTAGGTCATCCAATATAATGTGAAGGTGTGAAATGTATTAAATTATATTTATATCATTGTGAAATAACAAGGAGGTGGATAATATAAATGAAACTATGACATGTGTCTGGAATTATAAATATTTACATGATAGAAAGTTATCTTTGGGATGACCTGGGCTTGATATGAGGTCATGATATTAAATTAACTTTGCACCTGGTATTTCTCAGTTGATTTCTTGCATTCTGTACTGGTTATTTTAGTTGTTTAAATAGATTTTTGTGTTCTGCATTTTAGGAAAAAGTATGAGTAGATATGAGAATGATTTAATTATTTATTTAATGTGATGATAGATTTGCACCATACACAAAAGGACTTTTCATCTATACGATGGTCTGCAGTTTCATGGGTGGAGAAAACCAGGGTGCCTAGAGTAAAGCACAAACCTAGCTTTGGCAAGGCATAGACTAACTTTCCATGGTGTGAAGTGCAGATTTATAAGCTGTATTGGTGTCAGGGAAGTGTCTTTTACAAATGTAAGACTTCCCTAACATTTCCCAGAGCTCCTTTGACTGTTTAATGCAGGCCACAGGAACTGATTATAATGAGAGCTGGGGAAAACAGCAAGGCCAGGATTGAGCTCCTGCTTTATATGTGTAGATGATCATGAGTGATAATACTGGCTAACAGAAAATTAACAGTAGTTTTGTCTCAAAAATATAACACTTAGAACTAATCTTAGGCATTTTAATTTTTAATGGTTAGCTATAACATGTAAAGAGGCCATACTGGAAATTTTTGACAAATAAATCAATCAGCACAAATCCATGTGAATTTTCAGTTATTTTAAAATAGCCCAACTAATTACCTTTCTCAAAATATCAACCTCATCTACACAAATATCACTGCTCAATATTGATAATAAAGTTCCTAAAATTTATAAAGCGAGCGGCATTATAACTATTTTCACGATAAGTAGTGCAAATACCAGTCTGATCTGTGGTGATAGGCAATATTTTCATCTATTCTTGGTAGATATAGAAAATGTGATGTGATTACCAAAAGAAATGTCTAAAATATGTATAGTCTCTTTAATGGCACTATCTTTAACTTATCCCTTATTTAATTCTTTTTTCAGCTGAGGAGAATATCTTGCCTCAGTCAGAACTTTCGTCTCGCTGAGCTCTACTTACAGAACAACCAGCTAGTGGAAATTACTGGTGCCTTACAACACCTCACAAGTTTACAGGTTCTTATGCTACATAATAATCAACTGACAGATCTACAGGGTGTCATCCGAGAATTCAGCAAGATGGGCAATCTCAAGACTCTTAGTAGGTCACTTATGTTAAAATTATGTGCTATATATATGCAGGCGAAAGTTAAACCTAATTCTACAATTACATGAATAATTAATGGGAGAAGTTTGATCAGGCCAGTGCTACAAGATCTGGTACTTCAGTAATGTAGCACCACAGGGTTTATTTCATTGATTTGATTTGATAGGATTCATTTTTAATTAAAATTGTGCATTTTATACAATGGCAGACAGGTTTGGTTTATGATCAGAGGAACCAGTCGACTTTATTTTGTAGCAGAAACCAAAACTTATGGTTGTGGTTGCTTGTTGCGGAAACATCGGAGGTTGCATTGGTTTGTAATAATCTTCATCTAAGTTATTGATATTTAACTCATTATTTTCAGATCTGTTTGATAACCCCATTGCACAAGAACCAGATTACAGAATATTTGTGATTAAGAATTTGCCCAAACTAGAGTTGCTTGACAGAAGAGGTGAGTGTTGGTTTAATTTGTATCAGATTTAAAACTGTTCTGCATTGTTTGTTGGGTTTTTTTTTCTTTGTATTTAAGAATGTTTTACTTGTGACAGATATGATAAGATCTGGAAACTATATAGAGCCCTACAGGAAGCAAAGACAAGTTCACTCAAGTGGGAAAGTTTTCAAAATACGTGATACAAGGTGTAACATATTGCCATAGAGTGTGCTGCATTTTTAGGATGTGATAGCAATCCTGCAGCTTGTTCATACTGAGTACGAGAAGAGACTTGTGACACTGGTTTAAGTATTTGTTTATCCTGAAATTTTAATGTCAAAACTATTTTCCGTTAGGTGTATTTTCAACATAAAAGTGAAAAAACCCCAAACAATTGTAAGTTTCATACCCAATTTCTATACGAATCTGGCCTAATACTGTGACAGCCACAACCTCGAATACCTAAACATGAAACCTCAGATGGATTGGAATCCTGCTTTCCAGAGTGCTGTGGAGTGTGCATTCTGAACTAGAATTATTCACGGAATATGTGTATTGATTTATTTTACATTGGTCACAGAGGTGTCCCGAGAAGAACAGAAGGAAGCTAAGGCAATGTACAGTGAACGCAGTCAGGTGGTCAGCCGCTCAATAGCTTTTGGGAGGAGAGCTCCACCCTTCCCTAGTAAGACATCACATCAGAACAAGAGTTATCTCCCCAGGGTTTTCCTTGCAGGTAAGTTCAACTACTGTTCTCGAGCATTTTTCTTATTTTTTTTTTTTAAATACATTTAACTTAACATTTCACCTCCTGCTTCTCATTTATTAGATGTGTGAAAAGCTGTTTCAAACGTGTTTATTTTTCTTGAAATAATATTCATCTAGTTGTAATTTCCTGCCTTTTTTTATTTTTCTAGATACCACGTATTTGGGGAACAGCTTTTATCGAGACAAGTGAGTACAATGATTTAAATGTTGAATCTATGTGTATGTACGGTGTCTTACACGAGAAACCTTTGTAACATATCCAGAGTGTTTCCTTCCAAAATGGTGCACTACTAGCGAATTGTCTAATACCTTCAAGTTACAAATGTGCACAGTGTAAAGTGACAGCAAGGACAATTATACACTAACGTCTTACTTACTTTATCTGATTAGTACACTCAAGAATTTTTCACTTATATTTTGGTGATCAAGTTTAGGAAAGCTAGGCAGAGCCCAGTGTACCCCACCGCTCTTCCCTTCCCGGAAAACATGCTAGCATAAAGGATGAGATTGAGTCGCAAGAGTTGGATTTGAAACACGATACATTGTTGATGTTGTGCGCTACAATTCATTTTCGATGCAAAAAATGGAAATATATGGGAAATATACTTGAGTATAATGCAAAACACCAAAAGAGATAAATACACCAATGAGATCAATAAAGAAATGAACTTGTCCCATATTAATCACGCTTTTCTGTTGTAGTCCACCATTTGACAGCAAGGAAGAGGCTGTCCTGGCCAGGAGGTCACAGAACATGGTTTCCCTGTTCACGTATTTCGACTGGACAAAGCTTCCTCGAATACAAGAACGGAGAATGGCAGACAAGCCATTTGAGTCCCCGGAGCTCATAACTCATGTGTACAGATAATCTCTGTCCCATGCCTGTGTCTACTACAGTTTAATTTCACATGAATGTCCCACCATGGTCATTTAATACTTGTTTCTACAGATTTCAGTGTACATCCATTCATCAGTACATGAATAATAAATGTTACTTGCTGGTTTTTGGACAGGACATTAAAATGTCTGTGTACACGGACCAATTGTGAACCAAGTTCAAGGGGGAATCTGTACTTTTATATTTCATCAACCTCATCATTTCAATTTATAATTATGCAATTTACAGACTTACATCTGTGATATTAGTCTAAAAGGAACATCAGAAATCATATCTGTACAATTCTCTTACAGTGTGCCCTTTCTCTATGAAGCATATACAAGTTTAATGCTTTAACAATTTAATGTTTTGTTAATGCCTTTGTTATGTGTAAATGTATGATTGTAAGGTAAAGTTGTATATTGAGCTAGATTGTGATATATTCTTTGTAGATGGCATTTATACATGCAAGCTTTTGTATGAAAACAATGGTTTAATTAAAAAAAAGTGAAAAAAAGCCAAAGCTGCCATTTTCACGTTTATTTCAATACAAAAACCTCTACAGCAGTGAACAGTGACCCCTGGTTTCAATACAAATGAACATATTTCCCCTGGCTCTGACAAACCCTGTTGTATTGTTACTTCTCCAAGACAACCATTTATCTACTTCACGAGTTTTTAGCATGCGATCACCTACACTGACTTGATACTAAAATCATTGTGTGGACCAAAGCTGTGCTTAATGCAGTTACAACAATGTCTGTCATGAACACTGAATTACTAGAGCAAACAACACTGTATCCTGTAAAACAGGTCCTAGAACCTCTGTCTACCAGCACATGCTGATGTTTTTCCCTCTCTCAAAATTCAATGCTCAGAACATTCTTTGCCTTTGTTTCCCAAACATGATTTGTAGTTTGTGTCAGTAGTAGTATGGTGTGATAAGTCAGCAATCAGTAGTTTACATCAATTATAACCCAGACAGATGAACAGATCTTATATGACATCCCATATACAATCAGTGCTATTTTAAGCAGCACATGAGGATGACTGGTTCCATGGGTGGAGTTGCCAAGAGTAAACTACTAACCTTTAGCAAAGTAACTAATGAACATTCTCACATGCGAAACAGTCAAATGGAGCAAGCTCTATGTGTATGCCAGCTATATCCACAAAACTTCAAGTACAATCACCAGGCTTATGTTGGCACCTAGGTCCTGACAGTTGCGGATGTGTGAAAATGACCAGGCTTATGTTGGCACCTAGGTCCTGACAGTTGCGGATGTGTGAAAATGACCAGGCTTACGTTGGCACCTAGGCCCTGACAGTTGTGCATGTGTGAAAATGACCAGGCTTATGTTGGCACCTGGGTGCTGATAGTTGTGGATGTACGAAAATGACCAGGCTTACGTTGGCACCTAGGTCCTGACGGTTGTGGATGTATGAAAATGACCAGGCTTATGTTGGCACCTAGGTCCTGACAGTTGTGGATGTCTGAAAATGACCAGGCTTATGTTGGCACCTAGGTCCTGACAGTTGTGGATGTCTGAAAATGACCAGGCTTATGTTGTCACATAGGTCCTGACAGTTATGGATGTCTGAAAATGACCAGGCTTATGTTGGCACCTAGGCCCTGACAGTTGCGGATGTATGAAAATGACCAGGCTTACGTTGGCACCCAGGCCCTGACAGTTGTGGATGTATGAAAATGACCAGGCTTGTCACCTAGGCCCTGACAATTGTGGATGTATGAAAATGACCAGGCTTATGTTGTCACCTAGGTCCTGACAGTTGTGGATGTCTGAAAATGACCAGGCTTATGTTGTCACCTAGGTCCTGACAGTTGTGGATGTATGAAAATGACCAGGCTTATGTTGTCACCTAGGTCCTGACAGTTGTGGATGTATGAAAATGACCAGGCTTATGTTGTCACCTAGGCCCTGACACTTGTGGATGTATGAAAATGACCAGGCTTATGTTGTCACCTAGGCCCTGACAGTTGTGGATGTATGGAAATGGCATTGGCTGTCCGAGGCTGGGACTGAAGCAACACCTCATGTTTATAACAATTTCTGAACCATGCAACCCACCACACCTGATAATACATACAGCTGTGAGTTGTGAAATCCCCAGTCATTGGAGGACAAATATTGGGAGTCCAACTGAGGTACAGTGATCTAGTATACAAGGTCAAACCCTCCTCAAATATTGCCGACAGTAATCATTTTCACACCAACGACTAGTAAATCTGTTGACATTCTGTTACATATAGTTATTAGTTGAGTGTGGATTTGACATGTGGACTTCCACATCATCTGTGTGACACTTTATGTACAAATTGGCCCATCCATGGGTAACTCTCCTCTTTCACCCTTCTAGTGTCTTAATCAAAGTTTCTCGCTCCTTTAAAGCCCTCAATGCAGCCTCCTTTTCTTTTTTTGTTGGTGCCTTTTTCTTCTGTTTACTGGCTTGGATTTTCCTGTATGCCTCCATCACCTAAAAAATACATATAACACAGTACATAATAAAACTGAAAGGCTGTTTACCATATTATGGGACCAACTGAATTTATCTATACTTTCACAGCGAAAAATATTTGCTTAGTAAAATTTACAAGCTTAATTTCTTCATATCTGAATTCCATGACATTCGCATTACATCATTACATCAGAAAATTTCTTATAAGCTGATGTTTAAAAAGACTATTCTTCTGGTGCATGCAGAGGCCTCTTACGCTGCTAAATAATGACACACAGTTGAGTAACTCAGAAACTTATTACCTACTTCAAAAAACTATTATTACCTACATGTATTTACATAATCAGTCAATCTGTCATTCAATATGGATTTCCATATTTTTTTCAACTAACAGTCTTAGAAACTAAGCTAAGGTTTGGAAACATACAAGTAAGTACTACTTAATGCTGACAGGGTGGCAGGTTATGTTAATTATGTACTGTAATTATGACAGTAAAGGGTGTGTCAAGTTTCCTGTTTCCTCCACCTTAAGTATGACCGCCACCATACAAGTGACAAATTTGTAAATACCAATCAAATAAATGTAACTGTAATGCAATATCTATATGATTATAGCTAATCTACAATTGTCTTCCAATACTTTTTCACCTATGAACTCTCTGTAAAGTCCAGCCTATGAGACATAGATGAGTTATGTCCCTTCAAGTCAGACAAGGTGCTCTCTACACAGGCATTTACTAAGTGGAGTACCTCAGCTTCCACTGCTGTCAGTTTTTTCCTCAGCTCCTGACGCGCCATCTCCTCCTTAGCCAGTTTTAACAAATGTTTGGTGACAGCGATGTTGTGTTGGTTCACAGCACGTAGTTCCTGTTGTTTCTCTTTCAGTTCTGTGAGGATTTCATCGTCTGGATTATCCTCAACTTTATCCTCGCTTTCTAGAATACCTAGAGCAGGAAGAAATCGCAAACATATTCACATATCATAGGTTTTCCAAGGGTCAGACTGGGTGGAGCACAGAACTGACATGAGAATGGGGAATAAGAGATAAAATGTAAATAGAACTCTTAGATTTTAAAGTCTGGTTTAAAGTCACATAGTAAACTTCTTTGTCACTCTCCAAAACGACTTACTGTACATTTTCAACCTTTTCAACCCCTAAAGCACTTTTTCCAGTGGAATTTAGGCATACAATTATAATGAAAATGACACTAGAATGATTTGTTTGCATCACTAAAGGTGCAAGCTTCATAAAACAGTGCAAATCTCTCTATACCCCATACTTCCCTCAGAATGTTTCAAAATATTGGTTGCAGAGCTGGGCTGAAGAATTAGGGTGTGGAGAAAAAAAATGTATCACATCTGTATTTGCCCAAAAATTGCCTGAAAAATGCACCCATACGGGCTAAAAAAGCCTGTTAAATATTGTTAGCATTTTCCAAGTTAGGTATTAATAGGATAAAATGCGTTGCTAAGTCAAAGGTGCAAGTTAAGACAATATGTAAACTAAACTTTCTACCATTTCACAAATGCATCAGCATGAGAGTGAATTTGTTGGAAAGTTTGGCTGCAACACTAACCTTGCTCCTCCAGCTCTCTCTTTATCCTCTTCTCCAACAGGGCTGGGTTGCCTATGTTCAGTTGTTTGGCCAGAGCCCTTGGGGACATGGAACAGGCCTCCTCCACTGATTCTGTGAAACAACACACAGAGTAACAAAAACAGTTCAGGATATTTGTGCATTTTGGTCATTTGCACGCATTTTCTTTCGTTTTAAACAATTACAACCATGTAAACAATGACAGGAAAAGTTACAGGTGGGATCTGGAGCTGTCCCCCTTAGGCCTCCAACCTAGGTTAACTGTATACATTGAGTTACCAAATACACTCTGAACTTTTCAACTATTTCAGCTTTACCTAAGAGACTAGAGGTGTTCCCCTTCATTGTCCCACCTGGGTTAACTGCAACCACTGAGTTACCAAACACACTCTGGACTTCCCAACTACTTCAGCTTTACATGAGAGTATGACTAAAGGTGTTCCCCCCCATCCTCCCACCTGGGTTAACTACAGCCACTGAGTTACCAAACACACTCTGGACTTCCCAACTATTTCAGCTTTACATGAGAGTATGACTAAAGGTGTTCCCCCTCATCCTCCCACCTGGGTTAACTACAGCCACTGAGTTACCAAACACACTCTGGACTTCCCAACTACTTCAGCTTTACATGAGAGTATGACTAAAGGTGTTCCCCTTCATCCTCCCACCTGGGTTAACTACAGCCACTGAGTTACCAAACACACTCTGGACTTCCCACCTATTTCAGCTTTACATGAGAGTATGACTAGAGGTGTTTCCCTCCATCCTCCCACCTGGGTTAACTACAGCCACTGAGTTACCAAATACACTCTGGACTTCCCAACTATTTCAGCTTTACATGAGAGTATGACTAAAGGTGTTCCCCCTCATCCTCCCACCTGGGTTAACTACAGCCACTGAGTTACCAAACACACTCTGGACTTCCCAACTACTTCAGCTTTACATGAGAGTATGACTAGAGATGTTCCCCCTCATCCTCCCACCTGGGTTAACTACAGCCACTGAGTTACCAAACACACTCTGGACTTCCCAACTACTTCAGCTTTACATGAGAGTATGACTAAAGGTGTTCCCCCTCATCCTCCCACCTGGGTTAACTACAGCCACTGAGTTACCAAACACACTCTGGACTTCCCACCTATTTCAGCTTTACATGAGAGTATGACTAGAGGTGTTTCCCTCCATCCTCCCACCTGGGTTAACTACAGCCACTGAGTTTACCAAACACACTATGGACTTCCCACCTATTTCAGCTTTACATGAGAGTATGACTAGAGGTGTTTCCCTCCATCCTCCCACCTGGGTTAACTACAGCCACTGAGTTACCAAATACACTCTGGACTTCCCACCTATTTCAGCTTTACATGAGAGTATGACTAAAGGTGTTCCCCCTCATCCTCCCACCTGGGTTAACTACAGCCACTGAGTTACCAAACACACTCTGGACTTCCCACCTATTTCAGCTTTACATGAGAGTATGACTAAAGGTGTTCCCCCTCATCCTCCCACCTGGGTTAACTACAGCCACTGAGTTACCAAACACACTCTGGACTTCCCACCTATTTCAGCTTTACATGAGGGTATGACTAAAGGTGTTCCCCCTCATCATCCCACCTGGGTTAACTACAGCCACTGAGTTACCAAACACACTCTGGACTTCCCACCTATTTCAGCTTTACATGAGAGTATGACTAGAGGTGTTTCCCTCCATCCTCCCACCTGGGTTAACTACAGCCACTGAGTTAACAAATACACTCTGGACTTCCCAACTACTTCAGCTTTACATGAGAGTGTGACTAAAGGTGTTCCCCTTCATCCTCCCACCTGGGTTAACTGCAGCCACTGAGTTACCAAATACACTCTGGACTTCCCAACTACTTCAGCTTTACATGAGAGTGTGACTAAAGGTGTTCCCCCTCATCCTCCCACCTGGGTTAACTGCAGCCACTGAGTTACCAAACACACTCTGGACTTTCCATCTATTTCAGCTTTACATAACAGTATGACTTAAGGTGTTCCCCTTCATCCTCCCACCTGGGTTAACTACAGCCACTGAGTTACCAAATATACTCTGGACTTTTCAACTACTTCAGCTTTACATGAGAGTATGACTAAAGGTGTTTCCCTCCATCCTCCCACCTAGGTTAACTACAGCCACTGAGTTACCAAATACACTCTGGACTTTCCATCTATATCAGCTTTGCATAAGAGTATGACTAAAGGTGTTACCCTTCATCCTCCCACCTGGGTTAACTACAGCACTGAGTTACCAAATACACTCTGAATTTCCCAACTATTTTAGCTTCACATGGGAGTATGACTAGGTGTTCACCTTCATCCTCCACCTGGGTTAACTACAGCCACTGAGTTACCAAATACACTCTGGAATTATTTGAGCTATATGTGAAAATATGAGTTGTCCTCCTTGATCTGCTCACATGGGTTGACTTCAGCCACTGAGTCACCCATGGCAATCACTTAATACACCCATGCTGGACATAAGCTATCTGAGCTTTGTCACTGTATGTCTAGAGTTGTCCCCCTTGATCCTCCTACGTTAGTTGATTTCTGCAGTGAGTCATTAAGCACATTTAAGCACATACTTTCAAGTATTTGAGATTCAAGTGAGAGTATGACTAGAGATGTCCCCTTAAGCCTCCCACCTGGGTTGACTTCAGCCATGGAATCATCAAAGGCAGTCATCACGTTCTCTTCTATCAGAGCAGACACCAAGCGCTGGGTTAACGGGCCAAATGGAGAGTCCTCTGAATAACTTTAAACCAAATGAGAAAACAACATTAGGTATAATCCATATGACACTTACCGTGTGATACTTTCCCGATGTCATGCTAGAGCATCATGCCACTTGAAACCCTGTCTTTTACGTCATAATATTGCATGAAATCAATACTGCACCGATGTCTGCCAAGAATGTCCAAGTCTAAGCTTGATTTTTTTGAAAAAATAATCATTAGACAAAATACGGTATTAACATGAGTTCAAACAGGAAGTTAATGTATGGATAGATGCTTAAAAGGAATGCAAAAGGAAGTATAGGATGCAAAATAATAAAAACTAAATGCAAAAAGCTAAAATTTCATATTATTCAATCTTTCCATATTGATCAGGTCCTTCGAAGAACCCAACATAGCCCTAAATCTGCCACACACAAAATCAATGCTATGTAAATAGCGACTGACTGCCATTTGATGACGTTCCCAGTTTACACTTATACAAGGCTGTGAGAAATAAAGCAGTAAATAAACCTTCCTGACCACACTTACCTGGCTTCTGCCTTTTTCAGCATGTTAGCCGCATCTGTGGCACTCAGACTAGTGTTGTTGTTATGACTTCTCCTTCGGTCACATATTTTGGACCCTATCAAATAAACAAACGTTTTATCTGTGCACACTATTATAATGTATTTTGAAATTTGTCAGAGGCAGATATCATGCCTTCACATGAATTTGTTGCATTTCATCTTACTTTACAAGTCGAGCTATGTAACTGCCCCCATACAATCAACCCCCTTGCTATGTAAGTGCCCCCTTACAATTACCCCCCTTGCTATGTAAGTGCCCCCCTTGCAATCAACCCCCTTGTTATGTAAGTGCCCCCTTACAATCAACCCCCTTGCTATGTAAGTGCCCCCCTTGCAATCAACCCCCTTGTAAGTGCCCCATATTAAAAGAAAAGCTATAAAAATTTGACCGACAAAACAGACAGGGCAACTAATAGAGCTGCTCATGGCCGACAACAACAGGTAGAATTTTATATTAGGAATAAAAACTAAGTCTGCAACAGACTAAAATTGTTGTCTAACTGGTAAACAATTTTTATAACCAGCTGTGTGAACAGACATACCCTCTTTCTGCTCTTCCAGCAGATCTTCTTGTGCCCATTTTTCTGAGTAATGCCGCCCCAGTGGAGGTATCTTATAATAGTCCGCATCATCTTCATGTGATTTCAGTAACTCTTCTAACAGTTTGATGTCATCATTCGTGATATCCCCACAGTAAGGTTCCACTGAGGCCCAGAATCTGTCCACAGCATCATTCTTGGGTAGTTTGGGAAGGTCAGCTACTTGTTCCGGGAAGTCATTATCAACGGGTTTGCTTTGTAAGGGCAATGATCGCTGTTAACATAACAGAATAAAACAAATTTATTTTTGAAGAACAGATAACAGTTTTTGTACATACATGTAATATGGTGGAGATGGGTGGGGGTAATGCAAAATTAAGTTCAAAAACAGAAATCAATATGACTTCCCACAACATGGTTGATAACGCACCGTTTTGGACAAGCACTCTCAAGCGTCCTCTAAATTGCTTCCAGATGACGTTTAAATCTAAAAACAATCCCAGAAGTACTTTTTAAAAAATCTTTTTGTCATCTGGGCAAGTTACGTACATTGATTAAGGTATAATAAAAAATAATAGAGTAACAGTATCCAAGGTATTGGAGCATTCATCTAAACCAGGAACACATACTTCCTGAGGTCTGTCTATGGCTCCATTGTCCAGATAATAACCAATGATCAAAAAGAGAGGCAAGAAAATTACAAGAGCTTGCCAATCACAGAACATGTCTAAATTTTACCTGTACATTTTTGGTTTTAGGTGGTCGACCTGGAGGTTGGGATGTTGATGAACTCTTGTCATTTGATACTTTTAACTTTTTGTTGTGCTTCTCTTCACTCCCTTGTTTACCTCTTTTTCCAGGTGGGGTAGATTCTGGTTGCTTTTATTGGTGAATTGAAATACATGTAGTACAATTAAATAAATAAAGAACAAATACCCAAATTGTACACAGAGATGAAAAGAAAATGTTACAGTACATACATGAAGTTTGTGCTTCTGAAAACAGGTATGATTTGGTGAACTAAAATATCAGGCCAAAATCTTGTAACTTTGGAATTCGCTTAATTTTGACACTTAGATACTATGGTGTAGAAATGTTTTAAGGCATGAGCTAGCCAGGAAAAAAATATATAATAATAATAATAATAACTAGATGCCAAAGTCTTTGAAAGGATCTGCTTTCGTTTCTTGCCTTGTATGATCTTCAGTCGCAGTATCACTATGACAGATCATGTGCAAAAAGGTTCATATATTTTCCTGTTTCCCATATTTTTCTTATCTAGTCTATCACTTCAGGACCTTTGCAAGACAAAGGGGTACAGTTTTCTGCTATTGGTTATATCAACAAATCCTTCCCTTACATGCCTACTTATCAAGGCCAGTGGTTTACCCCAGGTACTCTGGATTCCTCCATCAATAACCAGCATGCCCTCATAAAAGAAAAATCGGTTGAGCAGGGGGTCATTCACCCTACTATTGTGAAATATTCTGACTGGAATTTGCAGCTGACAGGCCTAACGGCATGCTTCAGAGCTGCAGCTTGCCGCTGGGCCTGTTAGTGTATCTGGCGCAATTATCCGCTAGCTATGAACTAAAAGATGGGCGGAGACGCATTTGAAGCATGTTTTAAGTCCAATATTCCGACTAGCAACCATTTCAAAACCTGTCATTAACATTCTTATTAACTTGCAAAACACTGCAAAACCAAATTATGCTTTTATAAGGTAGCAGAAGTGGTCTCTAGACAGTTAAAGTTCACAAACTTATTCATAAGGCTATGGGCCACATTCCTGTGTCTATTCTGATATGTCATAGATTCCTTACCCTTGCAGAAACAAAAAGGGTAGCAAAGTCACTGCAGACAGTAGGCCCCTATAATATGTATCCATACAAGAATACATGTACTTTAAACTTGTTAACATTTCTAAATTTAATAATAACATGAAAAAAAAAAAAAAAAGAAAGAAATGAAAATGTTGTTGGCCGGGGCACAGAGTTAGTCGTCAGTTAATTTATCCACACTGCTCAGTGTGATATACATTATAAGTCAATACATGTTTTCAGATGCTGATTTAGCCTTAAACAATCAGATGCTGATTTGGCCTTAGACAATCAGATGCATCTGTGCCACAGGCATTTCTATGCTCACAAACCTTGCCTTCACTGCTCACAATTAATTTGTGGAAAACAAAGAAGACTTTGCTATATTTCGTTTTTAGACAGTACTCTATACATACTCTTAGATGTCTTACAGGTATAAAAAGAATGCAATTCGAAGAAATCAAAAATGGCAGACGTATATAACGGTAAGTTACCACCCATCACATTGGCTCAGGCTCGATTAACTCTATATACACTCTGCATGCAGACCCTAAACAGAGAGAGGCAGAACATTACCACTTTGCCTCCTTTTTTGTCCTTTTTCTCCTGCCAGCTGACTAGGATCTGAAGCTCACTGCCCAGAAGTTTGAGGCGTTTCCCTGCTGCTGCCAACAGAGTTTCTAAGTCTGTCTGTATCACGTCTAGATCTTCCAGCCCTATGCTGTCCTTCTCTCCATCCTCCAGGACTGAAACACAGACAGGCATGTGCAAAAATACTTAAATGCTGCATCCCTATCACTCTCAGGAATAATACTTGTATCCTTTAAATTTTTAGAATGACACTGTATTTAGGCCACACCAAACATACACTGTTGTTTCAAGGGCAGATTAAATATTCTTCCAATATCAAAGGAGGGTATAAAAATCAAAATAAAACTTAAAAAGCATTTAATGATGTAATTTGTGAAAAGCGACTCATATACTGAGACCACTCAATACATGGTATGACAAAAACTGACAGAACCTGTGGAATATCTGAGACACTGTCTTGTATGATCCACAGGTTTCAGATCTGGGAACTGAAGAGGGCAGTCCTTATCCGCCATATTCTTCCCTTTCCCCTTCATCTTTCCTCTCTTTTCCCAAACAAGTTAGCAAGATCTGCATGTAGCTTTGTCTGCAAAGTGAAACACAAAATTAAATTTAACAAAATTAATAAGACTATAAGAATATGATCTGCAACATTTCATAGATGAACATGCCAACAGGAAACAACTCTGACCTGAACTGCTGAAGTTGGATATGAGATGGGATTTTTTTTTTAGTTTGGGATTTAAGATTGTCTTGAACATTATTTGTGTCACATCACAATCTATCTCGTCACGTACTGCCCAATTCAATAGATATTCTGAAGGCACCAGACACAATGCTCCATTGATACACAATATAAACCACTCTGCAACTACATCTTTGGGCCATTCAAGACTGCGGCCATCCATTTGGTCGTCTAAATAACATGAAAGTGATTGAAAAGCTCTCCGTCACAGGAGTAAAAGTAAAAGGCCAGGCTTTGTTGACATTCAAAATTTACATGTGCTGTGCAGAATGTTTTGCTATGCTATCTAAGTACTATAATTTCGTTCCTTGGTACACGATTTATCTTGAATTATCTGATTTTTGTTGAAAGACTATATCATTTTCCGATTTTCTGTTATGACATATTCCGATGAGTTGTGGTCAGTACTAACTATCGGACATAGGCCCAAACCAACCCTCGGCTGCCACCTCTAACAGTCTAAGGCAACAATAATGTGGTATCCAGGCCATACCTGTCAGTTCGCAAGTTTAAAGTACCACACGTTATACAGTGTCCAGTTTTCGTTTCTCGTAAAACGCTGGCTTTTCACCAGTGTTTACTTATTACAGCCATTTAACTATTTGTCTCGCTGTTGATCAACATGTCAACAAGCCTTGTATATGGATGCATGATATTTACCAACAAAGCTGTTCATAAAATAGCCTATTCACGACCATTATCGCCCGCCTTGTGAATTTCATCGCCCATTGTTGTTATTATCCTAAAGCACCGCGTACCCAATCAAATCCTATTTAGCTCAGCCATGGTGGAGACAGCCAATCAACATTTAATTTATTTGCTTTCGGCCTTGCAATTATGGCGCTGAGTTTGGAAGGGAAGATTGTGTGGTTCGCTTTTATTTCACGTGTTACTGTAGTCTGTTTACAGGTAATCTTGTAAGGGCGGAGGACGGACAATCACAGGTTTACGCTTGTAGTGTACAAATAACTCGCATTTGATCCATTCTTCAAGGAGTGAAACCAGGGACGCGATAGTTTAGCTAGGCCCAATCTAAACTGAATTGCATTATTCATTTGTGCCATTTACTTTTCACTTTACTTCGCTTGTCAACTTCATTTCACTGTTACTATAATAAATAATAAAAAGATAAAAACACCAAAACGCGAGAATAAGAAATTACTAATTCATTAAGAACAGAAGAAAATATGTGAAAACATTGACGTTGTGTTCTTTTTCAGCCACTTGCAGGGCGTCAAAATTGTATGACAAGAGTATGAATATGAATTATGAGAATGCGTAAACACGAACAGAAAAATACGCTGTGTTATTATATTTGATCCGGATAGCCATGCGCACTAAGCATAAACAAGATCTGT
Organism: Liolophura sinensis; assembly: GCF_032854445.1. Lineage (NCBI taxonomy): Eukaryota > Metazoa > Mollusca > Polyplacophora > Chitonida > Chitonidae > Liolophura > Liolophura sinensis. The sequence goes on from NC_088300.1 coordinate 52,123,533, forward strand.
CAGAACAACAAAACACATGCAGAATCATACATTGTACAGGACTAGGCATGAATGAATTTACACAGCGTACATTTTGATGCCCACAAGTGTTTTTTACACATGTACACATGCATGACTAGATCAAATATAACATTTCTTATTTTTATGCTTTAATATTTTGTCATTTCCATCTTTAGAGTTTATGATGCTGTTGATACAACAATATATTCTTTTATTACTGATGCTGTGGATGAATACATCTAAGTACCGGTAACAAATGTTTGGATTTTCAACTTGAGATTGCTGTAACTGTTGATAAAATAACTTCATACCTATATTCCTAAATTACAAATGTTTTTTACAGTCTATATATATATATATATATACAGTGTATGCGTGTGTGTGTATGAGGATTTTATCTGTTTCTGTGTCTGTTTGCAGGTGATCTTCAACCTTTTAATGCCTGACCTTAACAACGATGTCTTCAATCCACCTCGGTCACACCAGCAGCTGGCTACTAGCAAGCTTGGTGATAGTTTGGCAGAGGCTGCCTTGGGGGGTCTACGGCGTTGGGATGGAGTTTACTTTTTACACATAGCGGAATATGGCTACACTTATCAGAATTGTTTGGCGTTTTTCCCATTGTTCCCCTTTGTGGTGCGATTTTTGGCCAACACTTTGCTGTGGCCGTTGCAGTCAGTTCTGAGCTACACCCATGTGTTACAAGTTTCTGCATTACTGGTTAATGGGTATTGTTTCATCATGGCTAGTGTCATGTTATACAGGCTGGGTCGGAAAGTAGTAGACAGTGACAAGCTAGCATACAAATCTGCCTTACTGTTTGCTATTAATCCTGCAAGTATATCATGACAGCTCCCTATTCTGAGGCAATGTTTGCTTACTTGTGCTTCAGAGGATTGTGGCATTTTGAGGAGTCCAAAACCATTCGAGCATCAGTAAGGTTTGGTGCAGCAGCTGCAGTTCGGTCCAATGGCTTGACCACCTTTGCTTCATTTACTACGAAAAGTTGAAAAGGTTGATCTTACAGCTCTATGAAATCAAGAGAACAAAGTATTTGGACTGGAGCTCAGTTAGAATGATAGTTTTTGGAGTCCTCTCAATTGATCTTTACCCTTGTTATCATATACTCAGTTATTATGTTTCTACCTTTCGTTGCTTGGCAGTACTTTGCATTTTCATTATTTTGTTCAAAACATACTAGCGACAGGGAAACCATTCCAGAGCACCTTGTTATATATGGGAAATCTCAAAATTATATTCTTCAAGGAAGTGAGCTTCCTGACTGGTGCAAGAGTTCTTTCCCCTTCTCATATTCCTATATACAGAGTACCCACTGGGGAGTTGGCTTGTTCCAATATTATGAATTCAAACAGGCCCCTAATTTCCTGTTAGCACTACCTGTTGTGCTTCTGAGTTTATCTATTGCCGGGTGCTATGTCAGGAAGAATCCGGCACATTGCCTCACTTTAGGGCTAGCAGAGGGGATGACACAGCCAAAGAAGTCAGATGAACCTGCTCGCACATATGGTTTGTTTGGAACGAACATGTTTGTATATGTGGCTCACATGATCTTCCTGGTCACCTTTGGCATCCTCATCATGCATGTACAGGTACATTAAAACTAAAACTTGCCTAAGGTCATTTTCTGTTAACCTGTTTTGTTCTGAAGTATGAAAAACTAATTTGCAAGGTGTACATGACTCCAGTGCACAGCTCGCGGATTGGAGAGGTCCGGGTTCAATCCCGGTCTTGGTCAACAAGAATGCAAGTGTGTTCATCACACAGGGAAAAGTTCTTCCATGACTTGCTGAAGGTTGGTGATTTACATCAGGGACTGACTCTTAGTGTCTTCCTCACTTAACACTGACCACTGTCATACGAAGGGCAACAGTTTTGAGCATTGTTTATGTAAACATACATTAAATGTATTATATGCATGTGTATAAAATTAAAAAAAAAAAAATGCCCACAAATTAAGACATGCAGTGTGCAGCATACTCTGTCTCAATACACTGATCTGGCATGAAAATACAAACAAAACATAGTTCTTTGCTTGATACATTATTGGTGTCAACAAGACGATTGTATCATGTTTGGTGGTTTCTGCAGGTTCTAACCAGGCTGATGTTCGCCTCTAGCCCTCTTCTCTACTGGTTCACAGCTTGGCTCACCTCAGACCCAACCACGGACCCTGACACTGACACCACTGATAAAGTAAACAGATATAATGTAATGAAGAGAGTGTCAATGCGACAGAATGTGGAAGTTGTGTCAAATCTGAACAGTAAAGTGTACAATATAGTGACAGATCAGCTGTTTCAGTGGCAGCAATGTACAACACTTACCAAGCTCATCTATCTCTATTTCCTTGGATATGCTGTCATTGGTACTGCTGCATTTTGCAACTTTTACCCATGGACATAGATTTTGTTTTTTACTTGGACTATAATTAATTGGTGTTTTAGGCTGTATACAAGAATATTTCATTAATACAACTGTATTTCATCATACCTCACAAAATACCACAGCTGACAGGTCCTACATTCAACCTCAAGACCTTAGTAGTCTGACATAATTGTTAAAAATATACAACCCTAAAAAGCAGGGTGCAGATGCCAGGAGACATTGTTACATTCTATGAATCTCTCAAGTAATTTATTCTTTAAGATAACAATACATGTATATTTTCTGTTGTATTTTTTTTTATTATGTAAACTGTTGACTAAAACAATGCATAGCACAGTTATATTAGTGGAAAAGCTATAAGAATCTTTGTTTGATAAACAAAAAATCATCACAAGAATTCACAACCTGATAAGAAATGGAATGCACAATTATAGCTTGACTTTTTTTATGCATAAATTGAAGATGTTTACAATTCCCCAAATTTAGATTTCACAAAAAACATGTCTCATCTTTATCATCACATTTCCAAGGCAAAATTTATGAATTTTAATGAAAATACAATAAAAATATATTTTGAGCACATTATACGGTTCCTTTTGTTCTGTTTATAGGTACATTTTGTATTTTTATATTTTAACACTTGTAATAAAGTACTGTAACATTTTCTCTGTTGTAATTTGTCTTTATTTTTCATGGGTCTGAAGTTGAAATGCGAATGATTGTCAACGATTCAGTAACTACCTGGGTTGATGTAACATAAAAACATTATACAAATGGCCTTTTTTGATGGGCTGTGGCTACTGTAACTGGTCTTCAGATCACCAGACAAAAATATTGGAAACGAGATATGAATCAAGGAAAATTAAATCTATCCGACTTTTTAGGATAAAGCTACCTGCCCTCAATTTTTCAAAGCATAAGGTGTCCCAGAGTTTACCTAAACTTACAAGGTTGCTGATGTTTACAGTGCCTGTATGAGGTGATGCTCATAGTGATATGCCCTTGGCTGGAATTCATGAAGGGGAAAGAAAGCCTTGAATACCCTGGTTTACCCTGGGCGTTTCGTTTTCCTCCATCCATAAACCACATATTAGTGAAAAAGTCTTGGGCATGTGATTAAACAAGCATAAGAAATTAAATCTTGTAGTAAATCCCTCTCTATATTTTGTGGTGTTTTTGGTAGTTTTCGCAAAGACTTCCGTCGCTCATGACACAAAATTTTTAAGATTTGTGTGACTTCACTCTTGGAATGTACCAATACACTGGTGGCAATAACATACTTTTGTCAAGGACCATCAGCCTTAACTGAATTTTGTTCTGTATCTCTTGCCTTCCACCCCCTGTGACAGCTTTGGATACGAAGTACCCTGGCCTCTGACAGGGTCCATCAATCTATTTCACCTGGGGACGTCTATTTTACTCCCAGGTTTTACTAATTGGTTCGATACAATGAGATGAGCGAGTTGCGCACATAAAGGAGCAGATACATACACTGTGGCAAAAAGCCTTTTTCAGCGTAGTTTCAGGACCCACTCATCCAGCGCCTCTTGCAATACAGCTAATCACAGTGCATGCCGCTGTGTCGTCACTTCCTGCTAACATGATCGTCGAAGACGGCGGTACGATGTCTATTTAACTCATGTTTACTTGATTTTTTCACACCTTCATTATGGTGGTCATTGCAACAGACAATCAACAGCCCGGTGTGGCCGATGTTGTGCTTGTTGTAGAAGCCACGGCAAATTTAGGAGCTTACCTGGACATTTTGAAGCCGCAGTACATCGTTCCAACTCTCGAGTAAGTGTGACTTGAACGTTCGCCAGTTCGGCGGATATCTGTTTAGCTGTCCACTGATTTCATGCCTGTTCGTTTCCTCTGTTGTTGTTCCGCGAGCGACTGTGTTAGCAGCATGACCCCTTGCCTCCCCCGGCTAAGTGTGATCTTCATCTTCAATTATGGGATGCCAGTGAGCCAATATTCATGTCGTACCTCACAATTTGTTTCATTACTGCATGGCCTTTAACTGGACCATATATAAAGTGATAAACATCTGGCCAGAGTCATTCAGTTTGGTAAGCTTCTTGGGTAGATCACAGACCATCCTATCTATTCAGCAGGCTCAGTCATACTGCTGTGTACTGTATATTTAAAGAAGGCCAATGTACGAAACAATGTGGATAGAATTAGAAGTCTGAAGCCATCAAAATGCCAGCACATAAATTAGTGATTAATCTGGACAGCTCCATTCTTTTCTGTCTATTCTGTCCTATAATATCAGCTATATCATACAGTATTATGGAGTAGAATAGACAGTGGCAATAGAATAGACAATGACATTGTGTCCAGCTGTATCACTAATCTACGTTTTGATGGATTCAAGCGCTTTGAACTATATGCACATGGCACTATGAAGTACAAACTTGTAAAAGTGTGAGAAATGCGTTATTTCTAAAATCAGTGAAAGTTTGTTTCTGGCCTTCTACTTCGGTATATATACAGCACACATTAGTATCACTGAGCCTGTCGGATGGATATGAAATCCTGTACATAAGTGAAGCTGTGGAAAGATTCAGTTATATCTGTAGGCTGTGCTCTGATATAAATCTTGCGCGTTTTGACTGCTTTGGGGCCATCCTTGACTGAACACCTGGGTCGGGTCATACAAAGACTGTAGCCTAAAGGCCAGAGAGTCTGCCTCAAAGTCACGAGACCTCAGGATCAAACCTGGGTCGGATCATACAAAAGACTGGTACTGGCTTTGCGCTTAAGCCAGGCAGCAGCCTGTCTTTTGTATCAGCACTGAGAGGTTAGAGCAAGGAAACACAACTGGTTGGCTTGTTGTTAGTATAATGTGAATGGGTGCGGTGTAATGTTTGTTGTCCTCAGCAGGATACTTCAGTGGCGGCAGCTTTTTGGCAGGATGGACTAGCCCTGCCACAACAAGGAACAATTTATGTACAAACACCTAATGACTCCTCATCATCATGTGACTGAAAAATTGTAAAGTACAACCTTAATCCCCAAACATTCATTCATTAATTAATTCATTCCTTGGCCAAACCAAATTTTTCCCAAAGCTAATGTCAGAACAGTCTTGGCTAGGTGATTTGTTCAAAGGTCATACAGTTTTTGCCTTGTTAGCAGGGTATTTGGGGCTCAATCCTGAGTCTGGTCATAATTGTATCTGGAACCATAAAAAGATGTTCTGTGTTTTTTGGTTTTTTGGGTTTTTTTTTTTCTCAGTTTGTCAGTTTCATTTTCCTGGTTATTTTATTGGTGTCATTATTTCATGCAAGACTCATGAATTGTTTCAACTGTAAACTTGCCAGACAGTAGATTAGTTTTCTGAGAGAAAGGCGTTGCTCAAGCTGTGGAGCTGGTGTGCAGTACATTTACCTGCTCAATCCAAAACTAAACAAACTACGTCAGTGAACTAGTTGGTGTTTGCCTTGTACGTGTATGTGGTACAGGATACATGGAAAGCTTTGTTTTTATTTCTTCATATTATACAGAGCTTGTGATGTGGCCCAAATGGCTTTAAGGTACAGTTTGTGTAAGGCCCCAGTGTTGAGTCCGTACAGAAGTTAAGTAGCCCACTGTGGTGACTACTGCGATGATAGCTGTGAAAACAACTTTGTTGGCAGGAGAACCCAAATTGTGAAAGGAAACATTAACAAAAAATGTACATAAAATTATGCACCTAAAATGAAAATTTAAAAATTTTGTTTTCTTGACATATCTTCTTTTGCTTATAATAATACCTTTTCATGTATCTTTAACTTCAAAAATCAATTGAGTAAAAGCAAAACAGAACTCGTACATATATGTGTGTTTTTTCCCTCAAAATACATTATTAACCTGAAACATTTGAAATGTAATGCAGTGCAAAATAAGTTTATTTTTAAGAGTTGAAATTAGATTAAAAAATCAGATTAATTCACTCCACTTCTGCAGTTATTGAGTATGATAGCTTTTTTTAGTATGCACCCTTTCATTTTCTGAGGAAACATAAAGAGCAGTCTAGGGTAAAGTGGGGAACAGCTTCCCAAATGTTTGTAAGCTGTTTGAATCTGAAGCATACAAGTATGTCAACTGTATTGATGGAGTGATCTGCCATACTACGCTCATACACATGATTCCTTGTAGAATCATTTACTTGAAAGATTGTCTAACTCTATTATGATGTTACGACATTGCGTTGGTGACTTCCACGTGAGAAGAAGGATGTACTAGTTTAACCTCTGTTGATTGTTGATTGACATGGAGCTACATAGACTATAATGTTAACTGTGTTTTACCTACACCAGGAAGTCCTGCAGCTTGATGTCATGATTGAAAAGCTGTTAAGTGTGGGAAATTCCTGCTTGTTCTTACTCATGTACCATACCTGCACAGAATCAGTTTACCGTTAGACTACACTGCACCTGTTAGCAGTCTAAGTAGATCAGTAGGACTGTTTCCTTACATGTACCTGACCGATACTTGTATCTAGTGGACTGATTGTTGGTAAGGATATACATGTTCATGCTATGAACTTTTTAAGCTCTTAATTCACTACAATTTCACTTCTTCAACAGTGTGACAAATGATATTTTCATCTACAGGCCTAGATATTCTTTTAATGTTTTGGGTAAGTTCTGAAATTTAGAAGACTAGTGACTTATTTTATCTGAGAGACACTTTGGTGGCCTAACAAACTGTTTTATGAATCATTTATTATCAGTATGATGTAAATTTTTCTGTGGGACAAGCTTGCAGGTTGTTCTATTGTTATTTTTCCACAGATGATACTGACTGGCATGATATACAAGAGAAGTATTTTAGAATGGTGTTTAAGCTCCAAACTTTCAATCAACCAGTCAGTGTTTTCTCCTCCTCTTTTTTATTCTATCAGACCTTTAGTGTCTGGTTCAAGTTTTGAGGAAACCAGTAAAACAACCTCGTAACTGAGTTCCCAGTGTTAAAACATAGAGGGGTAAGAAGTATGTTATACAACAGGTTAGAACCTTAGACATCTCTGGGCCAGAATTCACATTACTGTTTTAAGTTTATTTTAACTTATTTGTCAATAAGGTAACAACATTTACAGAAAAAGATACTCAAAATTGCCCCAGGTTATCAAGGTAAGGCTCAGGCTTTATGGCTATAGAAAACTGTTGTGTTTCACCCTTTCTGTAGAACTTACAGAACTTTAAATGCAACATGGGTCTGGTGATTAATGGGTCAAAAAAAAAAAAACAGTTATGCTTTTGTTTGCTTACAGTTCTTCAAAAAGTCTCATTAGAAGGGTAGTGTAGGTTTTCGAGAAGCTTAAAACCCGATCTGTTTTACTTCTGTCTTTATACACTGATATCTTACTGATTGTGCAGTCCCAAATAGTAACACATGTATTGTGATTTTCTAATTTTCAGAAGCAGATCTCTCATTTTGTAAGCCAGTGTAAATGTAATTGTAACTGGAATACACAGCCTCCATCTTATAAGCAACATAAACATACAAAAAAAGAGAGAGAGGTGTAATATTTTGCTGTGAGTACTAAAAGTATCTGTTCTAAAAATTAGAAGAATTATTGCAGTTACACTACTGTAATTCTTCAACATTTTGCCGGTGTGCAAGGTGTTTATTCAAGTATATTCTAAAGCCTTTTCTGTGTTGACTGATAAAATTATTCTTTTGTGAAGCCCAGAAAATGGCCTATCCAACCAATTTAGCCTTTGTCTCCAGAATCAAATTAAAAGTGTGCCTAACTTGCACTGAAATTTGCTTTTTCATATGCAAAAATTTGGAGGAATTAGAGAATGATAATAATTTTTTGAATGAGAGACATGTACATCTGGTTCTTTACCCTTACATTGCTCGTGTTAATTTATGCACCAGGTTCCATTTTTGCAGCTACCGCTAAGTTTTTACTGATGAATATATCTGTAGGCAGTTAAATAAAGTTGTCAGAATTTTGGAGGTGAAGAGTAGATATGTGATCCAAGTTTGGTATCTCTGACAGTATTATACTTTGTTTATGTGTCTAACCGGTCTGTGCTTGGTGGATGCAGATGGATCCAGTTATCTGACAATTGAAGGGTGTGCTTAATCAGTTTGGTTATTTTACCAGCTATATATGGCCAGCCTGTGTGTATGTGACTAGTACATGCCTGTATCTGTAGTATATGTGGTGTTGTAGTGCTCAGATTTCCTGCTGGACTGATGTTTTCAGCCCTGATACCTTGATGTGACACATTATTACCTCATCGCTACAACCTCACGTGTATGACTCTGTGACTCACATGCAGGAGGCTGGGCTTTGGTCAGTCTGTCAGACTGCCATCTTGTTGGAAAATATTCAGCACAGCCTTTCTAATACACATGGTTTGTAGTATGGGAAATTCGGGCATGTAAATCTGCAGTTTGTACAGAGGTGTCAAAATTTTTCAATATTCAGAAAGTTGAAAACCTTCCAGTTTTCGTTGAAATCTCTAAGAGTGCATTAATTCTGTAGGGGTGTGGTCGGATATGCTGCAGACTCTTTGAACCTATTCCTTAGTGGGCTATTTTACATTTTGACCAGTTCCTAAATAATTAAGAATAATCAAAGTACTGCATACATCATTCTTTACACGTCGTTGATATGTAAGATGAAGTGAGAGTTTTCAAGAATGTGTACTGGATGTATTAATTTTTTCTGTATCCTGTACCTACATATACATTTGGCTTATTTCTTTTGTGTTATATGTACATGCAGTAGTTCAGGTTTGTAGGCTATAGCTGAGCAGTATTTATCAAATTAATTTTTTTTTATTGAGACTGGTAGGTATTCAAGGTGGAATTGTTGGTGTGATACACAGGGGGAAGGGTAGCTAGACTGTGAAGAATGTTTTACCTGATCAGGAATACTGATGGTGTCATCGTGTACCTGGACTTATTCATCAGCAACTGTTTTATAGATGTCAGGGTCAGTAGGACTAAAACACAGAGTCTGTATTAATATTGTTTTCCTGAATTAGGCTGGTAATGCAGTAGGCTGGGTCATGCATCACTGAACTCGGCCTGGCGCATTGTCATTCTGTGTCATTCTGCTTCTTAAACACACTCCTGTCACAAATGTTCATATGCAAAGTGTACTGCTCATTTGTAGACTTAGAAGGTAATCTACTTCATTTTCTACATGTACATGATGATGATTTAATGACCTGCACATGTATGATTAAAGGGGAATGAAGGTGATAGGTACTGTAAGTACGTGAATGTACATATAAACAAGCAGTTCTTTTACTGTGTATGATGGAAGTGCATCAACTTCGTGTACATGTAGTTCCTGGTGATATGCCTTACTTTCTTGACCCCTTGGTTGTATACATGTACAGTGAGTGCTATAGGACACGCCTAATGACATGTCATTACATGTTACGTATGACATTGTAAAGTCCCAAGTCTGAGCTATAGTGTAAGTTACACTTATGTAAAGCAGTGTTCTTTGTCTTTTTGTAACTTCTGAATTTGTGTAACTTACGTACATGTACATCTGTTTTAATAAATTGTTGATTGAAGTTTATTTTGTGTTTCAGATATTTTAATGGTGGCCCCCCTGATCCCACAGATTATGGACAGGATGTAAGTATGATGAAACCAATGCTTGCACAATGCCTTGTACACCATGTAAGCCTGCAACTGTAATACCCTGCTATGCATACTGTTAACAGTTCTGGTGGAATTTTTTCATATTTATTCTATAAGAATATAAGTTATATACCTGAGGCTTAGGAGAGGATTCCTCAAAGCCGTTTTGAGTTTTTTTACTTTTCATGTAAAACTCATCATGTTGTGTAATTGATAACATTTAGAGTTCAAAGTAGTGGTAATAATAGATTTGCCCTCGTATGGAGGTTTACATGTACTAGGTTTTCCTAATTTAACCATTAAATTCTAAATATGTTTTATTGTAAATGGGTTTTTTTTTTTAATCTAGTATTTTGTTTGTTAAATATTTGATTTATATCAAGTCACTCCTCAAAAGTTAATGTTATAATTTAAAGTATACTCATGTGCTGTATTTAAAAGACAGTATAGATATGTGTTTGTAGACATTACACTACACATGCAGATATATACATGTAGTTATGAGTGTTAAATTCTCATTGTTGATGTTGTCTCTCTAAACAAATTTCAAATTGTGGGTTCATTTATATTTTCTAGCACACTGTTACAAAATAAAACACAGCATCAAATATGATGTGGAAAAATGTAAAGGTATTGGTGCTGATGTTAGGTTGATTGTAGATCGCGTGAACATGCCAGTATTAGTTCAAGTCCAGACCTTTGCTTTGGTTGCTTACAGCAAGCGTAAAGTAACCATGTTAGTTACACGTATCTTGTCTAAGCCTTTGTGAACTTCCGAAGTTTATTGATACATAGGCCCTGATCATCGTGTGTGGCTGTTTATTGTCTAATTGCGACTGTTACTGTATGTGAAAGGTATTTAACTTTGCTGCCCGTCTGTTATGTACGTGTAAATCTGCACACTGCACTGTCTTAAGGATTCATCAATTGTCCATTTACAGTGACCATGATTTTTGCACCAAATATTGTAATTACCCACATTAATGATCAATACATTATTGATTTTAGCTTGTAAATAGTATGTTTAAATGCTAGGTGGCACTGTACTTCAGTATTTGATTCATGATTTCAGAATAGTTGCACGTTGTACAATATAGTGTACTTCCACTCGGGTGATGTGGCTCCAGAACCTGCGGCTCGCTGTACGAACACCACAACCAGTACACACACTGTCCTAGATTGGTTAGACAAATTACCGTGAGTGTATTATGAGGCTCTGTCAACTGCCCCAAGTCATGAAAAAAGACAAACCACTCTTGAAACATACAGACTTGTTAAAAAAAATTGGCCACATTCCAGAAGATTAAACTTGTGGATTTTAACATTTTAGCTCTACAATAATAAGTATAAAGTGTTCACCCCTCTGGCCTGAAAAATAGTGAAGAAAAAAGGTAAAAATAATCAGTATTAGGACTTGTAAAGTGTAGAATTCCAGTTTACACAGATCAGGATAATGGTTTATGCATATATACTTTCTTTTGTTTGTCTTCCGATCTCACTGATCAGCAATTCTGCAATTGTAGCATTTATTGACCTATGTTTAAAAACTTTTCATACAGATAATGCACTAGATAATGAACAGATTTTTACCGAATTATGTTTACTGAAATGAAGTATATGAACTGAATTGCAAACCAATATTTCAGATACATTGGTGGGGTAGGAGATGCTTATAGTCATATTACAGAGGGCTTAGGTACAGCTCTACAAGTCTTTGATGAGATCAAAAAGCTGCGTGATAAAAGGTAAGTACAGGATATAGAGTTCCTTTCTTTACTGTGACAGTAATCACAGTCACTGTAATACATTTGTGCAAATCTACATATATTTCTGAGGCTGACAGTTATGATTTTTGATGTGAAAAAAGTGTAAATATATATACCTGTATAATGTTATATGTACTACTCTTCACAAAAGAGAGTCTTAATTATATATTTCTGAGGCTGACAGTTATGATTTATGATGCGGAAAAAGTGTAAGTATATATACCTGTATAATGTTATATGTACTACTCTTCACAAAAGAGAGTCTTAATTATATATTTCTGAGGCTGACAGTTATGATTTATGATGCGGAAAAAGTGTAAGTATATATACCTGTATAATGTTATATGTACTACTCTTCACAAAAGAGAGTCTTAATTATATATTTCTGAGGCTGACAGTTATGATTTATGATGCGGAAAAAGTGTAAGTATATATACCTGTATAATGTTATATGTACTACTCTTCACAAAAGAGAGTCTTAATTATATATTTCTGAGGCTGACAGTTATGATTTATGATGCGGAAAAAGTGTAAGTATATATACCTGTATAATGTTATATGTACTACTCTTCACAAAAGAGAGTCTTAATTATATATTTCTGAGGCTGACAGTTATGATTTATGATGCGGAAAAAGTGTAAGTATATATACCTGTATAATGTTATATGTACTACTCTTCACAAAGGAGAGTCTTAATTATATATTTCTGAGGCTGACAGTTATGATTTATGATGTGGAAAATGTGTAAGTATATATACCTGTATAATGTTATATGTACTACTCTTCACAAAGGAGAGTCTTAATTATATATTTCTGAGGCTGACAGTTATGATTTATGATGCGGAAAAAGTGTAAGTATATATACGTGTATAATGTTATATGTACTACTCTTCACAAAGGAGAGTCTTAATTATATATTTCTGAGGCTGACAGTTATGATTTATGATGCGGAAAAAGTGTAAGTATATATACGTGTATAATGTTATATGTACTACTCTTCACAAAGGAGAGTCTTAATTATATATTTCTGAGGCTGACAGTTATGATTTATGATGCGGAAAAAGTGTAAGTATATATACCTGTATAATGTTATATGTACTACTCTTCACAAAGGAGAGTCTTAATTATATATTTCTGAGGCTGACAGTTATGATTTATGATGTGGAAAAAGTGTAAGTATATATACGTGTATAATGTTATATGTACTACTCTTCACAAAGGAGAGTCTTAATTATATATTTCTGAGGCTGACAGTTATGATTTATGATGCGGAAAAAGTGTAAGTATATATATGTGTATAATGTTATATGTACTACTCTTCACAAAGGAGAGTCTTAATTATATATTTCTGAGGCTGACAGTTATGATTTATGATGTGGAAAATGTGTAAGTATATATACCTGTATAATGTTATATGTACTACTCTTCACAAAGGAGAGTCTTAATTATATATTTCTGAGGCTGACAGTTATGATTTATGATGCGGAAAAAGTGTAAGTATATATACGTGTATAATGTTATATGTACTACTCTTCACAAAGGAGAGTCTTAATTATATATTTCTGAGGCTGACAGTTATGATTTATGATGCGGAAAAAGTGTAAGTATATATACGTGTATAATGTTATATGTACTACTCTTCACAAAGGAGAGTCTTAATTATATATTTCTGAGGCTGACAGTTATGATTTATGATGCGGAAAAAGTGTAAGTATATATACCTGTATAATGTTATATGTACTACTCTTCACAAAGGAGAGTCTTAATTATATATTTCTGAGGCTGACAGTTATGATTTATGATGTGGAAAAAGTGTAAGTATATATACGTGTATAATGTTATATGTACTACTCTTCACAAAGGAGAGTCTTAATTATATATTTCTGAGGCTGACAGTTATGATTTATGATGCGGAAAAAGTGTAAGTATATATATGTGTATAATGTTATATGTACTACTCTTCACAAAGGAGAGTCTTAATTATATATTTCTGAGGCTGACAGTTATGATTTATGATGCGGAAAAAGTGTAAGTATATATATGTGTATAATGTTATATGTACTACTCTTCACAAAGGAGAGTCTTAATTTGCCCTGTTTAGATGATTGATGAATCTAACTGCCCATCTCTTGCTTACGTATTAAAGAATATGATTGACCAAGGCAGGATTTGTTAACCATCCTACAGAACTTAAAACCATCTTTCTTAAAACTTTGTAAATCCATTTTCCTGAAGTTGAATGATGTGCTGCATAATTAGCCAGTCCAAAAAGTTAATGTACATCCATGTTTCTAAATATAGCAACAAGAGTTAGGGGATGGTCAAAGGAAAATCCCGGATAAAACTGAACTTTTCATTGTCCACTCGAAGGTAGACAAATGTCTGCGGACATCTAGGAGTCTTAGCTAGATGTACATGATGTTTAAAATTGCAGCACAAAGTTTTTGTCACTGGCAATATCAGGGATTCATAGAAGTTCAAATCTGTACAACCGGAAACTCAAAATTGAGTTTTTGGTTCTGGTCAGATTGAGTTTACTTGTATTTTAAATGCCGACTTTAACCTGATCTTTGAGTTTAATTCCACTTTAGCGACAGGTAATTTTGTGAATGTGAAAGGATATATGAAATATATATAGAGAGAAAGTTTAATTTCATTTGAGATTCATTTCTGATCATGATTTTATTGTTGGCACACACATATGCTTTTAAAAGTATGTTATCCTGGTCAGAGATATACATTGTATCATAAAACTGTTGTTAACCATGGCGATGCATGTTCAGTTGTTGGTTGTTGTATTAAGGGAAAGAAAGGAACTAACAAACATTAAATCAAAAGTAAACATGTGCAAAATATAGAGATAAGACTTATCCTGCTCAGACTAGAGAGGTACATAATGAAACAGTTACAAACCGTGCATATGTCATGAAAAGAGACAGGGCTTATCTTGATCAGAGAAAATCCTCCATACAGGTACACTGCATGCTTGGCTAAGTTGTAAGCACCCAAGGGAGCCTCATCACAGATCAGTGAATACCTTTGACCTAATTTACTTTGCCTGTCAATCATTTATACTCCAGAAAGAAGGGAGCCAAGATCATGTTGTCCTGTATGAAGTTTTAAGGTTATAATATAAGCCTTGTCCTTGTAAATTAACTTCCTGTATGGATTTGGAAAATGCACAAGTCTGCCCTTTCAAGTGCCTCTACTATTGTTTTCACATCGCAACAGTGCATCAGTAAAAGGATATATTTCCTATCCACCAATGTTTCCTTGGCATTGTAGGGGTCTTGATTGTCACTGACTGCTGGGAAATCATGCCATTTACATGATCCCTGACACACTTTTGACCAGAGAAAAATTATCCTTACACCTGACTTACATTTTTGCTTAATATGGTATGTCTCAAACAGTACATTTCTGGTGAAAACATAGGGCTCAGGTGAGGGCCTCAAGCTGGGAAGAACATGGTGTTTAATACCAACTTGAAAAGGGGGGCACTCTAGGGGATTTTTTGATGACAGATTTCTTTTTTCCACAGTATTCGGTTGTTAACTGAATTTTACCGCCGAATACAGGGGTCTAAAATTAATGTGTGAATCCTTGAATATGTCGCTTTAAAAAGAGCATAGAAATAACATGAAGTTTAACTGAGCAGTTTAGGGTATTCTACTTGAAAGAAATTGTATCAAGAAGTGACATTTAACTGTTCATTCCAGTGAACATTTGTGAAGAGTTTGAAATTAATCGCATTTACATGGACATATGTCATGTTGTTTCTTTCAGTCTGAAGACAGAGCGTCACTGTATCCTGATTTGTAACTCTCCACCTTACCAACTCCCCTGCCAGGAGAGCCACTGTTACCTTGGTTATTTGGCCGACCAGATGGCAAGCATGATGGGAAAGGTAAGATTACCTTTTCTTAGTTCAAGGAATATTTGTTTGAGTTTCATTGTAACTATCAAAACTAGTAAACCATTGATTTCAAACAAATTATTCAGATGTGTACATGGAAAAAAGGAAAGCATTATCGGTTCTTTAAAATTAATTTATTTTCTAAACGTATTTAAGTAGTTAATGTTTATCCCATACAAAGAATGCGAAATTCACAAGTTGTTCTGGGGACAGAAGTTTTGAACAAGTACAGAAACTTAATGATTATATTGTGACTTGGATCATCAGCAGACAGTTTTTCTATTGCAGCAAGGAATTAATTTATCTATCATCTCACCAAGAAAGATTCCTGGATTACAGAAACTGTTTGACGAGGTCAGTGACATAGTCTTTTGACTATGTATCTCTGTGGGAGAGGGTGGGGGTGATGTTGTGTCCTCACACAGGCTCAGTGACTCCAAACCCTAGCCAGTGAGGCTGCATATTCTCTCTGGTTTGTGTGTGACTTTTGAAGAGATTTGTCAGGTATGAGGCAAAGGTGGATGGTTTCCACATGGCTCCATCAGGCTTATGTGTGGCTTTTAAAGAGGTTTGTCAGGTATGAGGCAAAGGTGGATGGTTTCCACATGGCCCCATCAGGTTTATGTGTGGCTTTTGAAGAGATTGTCAGGTATGAGGCAAAGGTGGATGGTTTCCACATGGCTCCATCAGACTTATGTGTGGCTTTTAAAGAGGTTTGTCAGGTATGAGGCAAAGGTGGATGGTTTCCACATGGCTCCATCAGGTTCATGTGTGACTTTTGAAGAGATTTGTCAGGTATGAGGCAAAGGTGGATGGTTTCCACGTGGCTCCATCAGGCTTATGTGTGGCTTTTGAAGAGGTTTGTCAGGTACATGCCAAAGGTAGATGGTTTCCACATGGCTCCGTCAGGCTTATGTGTGGCTTTTCAAGAGGTTTGTCCACATGGATCCATCAGTTTTGTGTGTGGTTTTTAAAGAGGTTTGTCAGGTACGTGGCAAAGGTAGATGGTTTCCACATGGCTCCATCAGGTTTATGTGTGGCTTTTCAAGAGGTTTGTCCACATGGCTCCATCAGTTTTGTGTGTGGCTTTTCAAGAGGTTTGTCGGGTACATGGCAAAGGTAGATGGTTTCCACATGGCTCCATCAGGTTTATGTGTGGCTTTTCAAGAGGTTTGTCAGGTACATGGCAAAGGTAGATGGTTTCCACGTGGCTCCATCAGGTTTGTGTTTGGCTTTTCAAGAGGTTTGTCAGGTACATGGCAAAGGTAGATGGTTTCCACATGGCTCCATCAGGTTTGTGTGTGGCTTTTCAAGAGGTTTGTCAGGTACATGGCAAAGGTAGATGGTTTCCACATGGCTCCATCAGGTTTGTGTGTGGCTTTTCAAGAGGTTTGTCAGGTACATGGCAAAGTTAGGTGGTTTCCACATGGCTCCATCAGGTTTATGTTTGGTTTTTGAAGAGGTTTGTCAGGTACATGGCAAAGGTAGGTGGTTTCCACATGGCTCCATCAGGTTTATGTTTGGTTTTTGAAGAGGTTTGTCAGGTATGAGGCAAAGGTAGATGGTTTCCACATGGCTCCATCAGGTTTATGTGTGGCTTTTCAAGAGGCTTGTCAGGTACATGGCAAAGGTAGGTGGTTTCCACATGGCTCCATCAGGTTTATGTTTGGTTTTTGAAGAGGTTTGTCAGGTACATGGCAAAGGTAGATGGTTTCCACATGGTTCCATCAGTTTTGTGTGTGGCTTTTGAAGAGGTTTGTCAGGTACATGGCAAAAGTAGAAAGTTTCCACATGGCTCCGTCAGGCTTATGTGTGGCTTTTCAAGAGGTTTGTCCACATGGCTCCATCAGTTTTGTGTGTGGCTTTTCAAGAGGTTTGTCAGGTACATGGCAAAGGTAGATGGTTTCCACATGGCTCCATCAGGTTTATGTGTGGCTTTTGAAGAGGTTTGTCAGGTACATGGCAAAGGTAGATGGTTTCCACGTGGCTCCATCAGGTTTATGTGTGGCTTTTCAAGAGGTTTGTCAGGTACATGGCAAAGGTAGATGGTTTCCACATGGCTCCATCAGGTTTGTGTGTGGCTTTTGAAGAGGTTTGTCAGGTACATGGCAAAGGTAGATGGTTTCCACATGGCTCCATCAGGTTTGTGTGTGGCTTTTCAAGAGGTTTGTCAGGTACATGGCAAAGGTAGGTGGTTTCCACATGGCTCCATCAGGTTTATGTTTGGTTTTTGAAGAGGTTTGTCAGGTACATGGCAAAGGTAGGTGGTTTCCACATGGCTCCATCAGGTTTATGTTTGGTTTTTGAAGAGGTTTGTCAGGTACATGGCAAAGGTAGATGGTTTCCACATGGCTCCATCAGGTTTATGTGTGGCTTTTCAAGAGGCTTGTCAGGTACATGGCAAAGGTAGGTGGTTTCCACATGGCTCCATCAGGTTTATGTTTGGTTTTTGAAGAGGTTTGTCAGGTACATGGCAAAGGTAGATGGTTTCCACATGGTTCCATCAGTTTTGTGTGAGGCTTTTGAAGAGGTTTGTCAGGTACATGGCAAAAGTAGAAAGTTTCCACATGGCTCCATCTGGTTTGTGTGTGGCTTCATCTGGTTTGTATGTGGCTTTTGAAGAGGTTTGTCAGGTACATGGCAAAAGTAGAAAGTTTCCACATGGCTCCATCTGGTTTGTGTGTGGCTTCATCTGGTTTGTATGTGGCTTTTGAAGAGGTTTGTCAGGTACATGGCAAAGGTAGGTGGTTTCCACATGGCTCCATCTGGTTTCCTCCATCCATAAAGCATATTTTTTATCTGATCTTCTGCAGAATATTTACTTTACATAACAGTGGTTGGTGTCATGAAGGAAAATTACAGCAGTACCTGTGGTAAAACATAGACCAATACCTGGTACAACTAATAAATCTCGTGGCTTAAAACCTCAGTCAAAACCAGCTCTGGCTACTTTGACTTGTTCCACCCATAAAAGCGACAGCTGTCATAAAAGTGCAGAATAGTTAAGCACTCAAATCATAGGTATAAAATAATTTTAAAAATGCAGTTTTGAATTGCAAATCATTTACATACTCTACAGGTTAACCTCTCCCAGCTACATGTTCAGTGATATAGTACTTTATCTGAATGTACGGAATATGTAAATGATAGTTCCCTAAATGTCTTGGACAATGTGTTTCTTGACTGGCCCTGATGGCTCAGTTGGTAGAGCTTCTGCTTCAGGAGCGGTAGATCCAGGGTTAATCCTGGGTTGGATCACACCTGAGAAGTTGAAGCTTGCTCACTTGACGTTCAGCATTAAGCAGATAGTGCAATGGTTGACCTGTATCAGTATAATGGCTCTGGTTGGGAGGCTTACTTGCCTTCGGTAAGTCGTCTCAGTGAAGCAGCACTAGATAAAAGAACAGTGGAATCCGTCCTGCAACAAGGAGGAACATTACACGTACTTGCACTCGAAGGACTCCTTCGTCGTCATATGACCGAAAAACTGTTAAGTACGACGTTAAACCCTAAGAACTCACTCACTCACTTATTGTGTTTCTCTGATGAGCAGTCCAACACAGAGGTTCATACCATGCCCCTGAAGGACTACTGCGTGGACCCCAAACACATGGTACTTCTTCATGGTTACAAGCTTAAAGGTGAGTTTAGTACAGCTGTGTGGAGAACCATATTCCAACAAATCCCCGTGAACAGTTTAAGTGAATTTGTTAATTGTTATGTGTATGCATCTCTGGAACCTAGGTTAACTCTCCATGTTTCTCCATGACTCCTCACATGACTACCTATAAACTACATTGTGAGGGTGCATTGCTGTATATAACATAGCATTCAACTTCAGATTGCAACATAAAACTTTTATGAAATTTGCTAGATATTTTTGACAGAAGAAAATGACAAAAATTAGAAGCAATCATGTGATTAGTTCCCAAAAGCAGAGATATTTTATGATCAAAGTAGGACAGATCTGATGGAAAACACCTACAGTGAAAACACCAGAAGCTAGTGTCCTTCACTCACATTTCGTAAGGTTTGGATTGCATTGGAGGTCAGGTTTTTGTTGGCTACTTGTTTCTTAATGGTTTAACTTTGTTTTATGATGATAATGAAGTTTGTTAATGTGGGATTTTAGTCAAGATAACAACATAACCTCGCTGTTTCCAAATGCACTAACACTGATGTCAACTTATTTTGTGTTTTTGAGGGTGCACTTACTAATCTTGTTTAAGACATTAACTGTTACGTTCAGCCACAACTGTTTGTTTCAGAGCAATCTCACAGTCCTAACCTTGAAGAAGAAAAACAAGCTAATGAACGACTTTCCTCAATTTTAAACAGTGAGTTTCCTGTTAGTCCATAGTAGTTGAAGTTTTTTTTCAGCTTAACATGTTGATTTTTATATGAATAAATTTTTGTGATTTGTTATTAACATTTGGTTTTGAAAAATTGATGTGATGACAAGTTTACTCAAGGAACTTGGCGGTGAATGTACGTTCAGGAAAATATTGCTCTGTGAGGACCAGGGGAATTTCTGTTACGTAAGCAGGAGACATGGGTTCAACTCCCAAGTTTGGTCAGTAAGAATGTATGCCTTGGTACTCAAGTATCATGACTCATCCAGTGGCCCTGTCCGGTGACTGGATGGGTGTAGTTTTCCCATCTTGTGTCCTGATCATGGTTAAAGTTGACAAGTTCAGTGGCTATAATGATAATGCTGTACTGGTTATTTGTTGCTCAGCTGTCACTAACAGTCCAAAGGCTGGCAGTAGGAGGGGACATTCTCCGCCTAACACTATGGCTGCCCTACTTGCTGACAACCCTACGCCGTTCAAAATTCCAAGCTCTGTGCCGGGACAAGCAAATCTTCAAATGCGTAAGTAAAGAATCTTTTGACTGAATGTCCACTGACAACAAGACCACAATGTTGTGTTCTAAATTACACTTATTTTTAGAAAATGACAGAAAAGCTATACTCAGTTAATACATATTTGGAAGCAGCATATGGGTGTGGATTTCCCCCAGGCTCTGCTCGGCTTTCTCACACCATAATGCTTGAGTACGGCAGAAAAACTATTCAAATAAATAAATAATGTGTTTGTTTTTTTAGTGTAATTGTCAGAACCTTTCACAAAGATATTTATTTATTTGATTGGTGTTTTAAGCCCTACTCAAGAATGCTTCACTTGTACAATGGTGGCGAGTATTATGGTGGGAGGAAACTGGGCAGAGCCCAGGGGAAATCCACGACCATTCACAGGGTGCAGGAAGACCTTCCAACATACAACCGGAGAGGAAGCCACAACTCACAGTGACCGCATTTGTGAGAGGCTCCTGGGTCATTACGCTTCATTAGCGCACTAACCAACTGAGCCACAAAGGCCCCTTCACAAATATAAGTGGTTACATATCAACATTCATGTGCCCAGTTAGAAACTAAAGTGAATAATAAACACCATTTATGCAAGTGAAAAAGATTATGAATCTGTTAAAATGAAGGGATTCAGGCTCTAATCCAGCCCTTCCCAGTGTCCAATTACCAAATTACCGTACCTTCAAAGTGTCCCTTGCGTAAAAAATTTAAAAAAAAACAGCCCAAATTTATAATGTACGAGTGAAGGTAAGTATAAATACAAACTATTTTGGAAAATGCTGTCTACGGGAACTTGGAAGATTTGTGTTGCCGGCTTTACAAAATACCAAGTGCTTTTGCCTGCTACTCACATTTGCTGTTGTCAAGGTTCCTGTCTTGAAATCAGAAGCTGGTGTTTATTTTTAGAAGTATCTGTGTGACTTTGTGCCGTCACTAGACACATCACCACATTGTGCCTTGTGACATGTTTCTCGCCAGTGGAAGATGGCAAAGCTGGATTAGGCCCTGCAATTTAGAACATTATGTGCTGGTCTGTATCATGGATGTGTTTTTTGTTTTTTTTTCTGTTTTTATTTCAATTTTTTTTTCTTCTTTCTCACAGCAATGGCCACATCATCAGCCACAGTGGGTCAACCCTCGATTGCCACCCTCACATCCCAGCCACCTGTGTCACACCCTCAATCCCAACACCCATTACAGCAACAAATCCCCACCCCAGTGACTCAGACACACCAAACCATTCCAACCAATCAGCAGATACTTAACAACCAGACAAACATTCCCCAGTCCATGGCTGAGCTGAAAAAACAACAAGGTAATATTCTCTTCTGACATCATTTTCTCATCAGACTCTTACGTTTGTTGTGTAAAATAATGTATGCTTAATTTCAAGGAGATGTTTGTTAAAGGTAAGTGCTTTGAATGAGTTTGTGTACAGCATTGAATTTGCAAAATTCTTTAAATAGGTTCTTGTGCTTTTGTAATGCAGGGCGTACTGTGTGTTTGGTTTGAGCATGAAAGTGTCACTGACATGGATTTTAGAATACATCATATGATCTGAAAAAAGAAATCAAAATAGAAGACTGTGTATATATATATATATATATATATATATATATATGTTTATGTGTATTGTTATTGCTTTAAGTGCAAAAAATGATGCTTTTAGACATGTAGATTTTGAAGTGAGGATGTTCCTTTTGTCATCCTAGATATTAAACAGAAAATGCAAATATAGTTATGTGTCATCATGAAGTAAATATTGACATATCGTTTCTCCCAGTTGCCCAGAGACAGAATATGATCCGGGCACAACAACAACAACAGGCAGGGATGATGCCACAACAGCCCAACATGACCCATAGGAACCCAGCTCAGACCATGATGACTCCCAACGCCCAACAGTCCATGATGCACCAACAACAACAGCAGCAGCCAACTATGGCACAAATCCAAGTCTCTCAAAGCCAAGGGTCCATACCACAACAAGTCAGCTCTTTCTCCACCCAACAGACAAAAACCTTAGTAAATCCCCAGCCACATATGGTATCTCAGCCCAATATGTCCCAGGGAGATATCATGATGCAGCCAAACATGAGTGGTCAGAACCAGTCTCTAGCCATGGGCCAGGCACCCTTTGGTAACCCAGAACAACCAATGGGCACGATCGCTCCTATCAACACCCCTAACATGATCCGTGCCCCAGCTCCTCAACAGAGGAAGACCGTGTGGACAGGTAAGGGCACCTAATTTTGCCAGGTGTCATTTTCCTTACTCATCTAATGACTCCTCCTCGTCCCAAGACTAAAAAGTTGTCAAGTACAACGAAAACCCCACGCATACATACATACCCAAACTGTCCCAAATATACTAAACACTTGTGGCCATTCATTGAGGTGACTGGCAAAGGGCAACAGCTCACACCACCAGGAGGCCCTCTTGTTTTCTCTTCCCATAAACTGTACTGCATGTTTTGTGTGCTTGAATTGTGTGTTTATTTTTTTGTCTTGTAACATTTTTAAAATCAAAATGCAAATGACTGCAGATCATAGCTTGCTGTTAACCTAAATATACCGGACTTGAATGTTTGTCAACTGCAAAAGCTACTTTTGGTGCGACATGAAATTGGCAATGACTGGCAAGGTTAAAGGTATGCACATTGACAATGTAAAGGATTCCAATATTTATTTTTTGAAGATTTGTATTACCCTTTTTTCTCAACATTTTCGCATGTGAAAGAACAACTTTCAGTGCACATGTTTAATTTCATTTTAGAGTCAAATCAATATTGGTTGGATTGGCCAGTTTCGGGATGTCACAAAAAGTATAATTATGCCTTCAGAATATTCTTAAATAAACACATTGCAAAGAGGCGTAAAGGTGGTAGCATTACAGCAGGTTTTTATAGAGACCCAAAACATGAAGTAAAATGGAAAGAAGATGGAGCATCAATGTTTGTGGATTTCTTCTTGTTCTCTACAATACACAGCTGTAATGTATAAATGTAAAGGTGATTTTTTTAAAAATGTAGCAGCCTCTGCTTCTGCCAAAGGTCAGATGCATTTTCACAGTGTACCCAGAACATTTTTGTGGAAGAAGGTGACTTTGTTGTAGAAAAAGGCTACTTTGTTGTAGAATAAGCTACTTTGTTGTAGAAAAAACAACTTTGTTGTAGAATAAGGCTACTTTGTTGTAGAAGAAATTGTCTTTGTTTTTGTACAGGTGCTCTGGAGTGGCAGGAGAAGTCTAAGGTGCCAGGCCCAGATTCCTCAGCCAAGCTTACGCGGTCTCTGGCGTGTACTGTGTCCATAGCTCAGGGAGAGGCAGATCTGTACGTAATATCATCACGCCCAACCGAGAACATCTTGTTATCAGTGAGGGTTGGGGAGAGGGAAACAGTGTGAATTTAAAATAGTTGGTGATTTATAGACATGCATCTTTTCTTGTGTTAAATGTCATTTTTGAAATGGCTGTTGGAGGTTTGAATAAAATTATGCTGTCAATTGATAGTGTATCTATGTTGAGCATTGTTTTGACAGATGGTATTTTTTTGAAGTATTAAGAAAATAGAAGATATTTGTAACATTTCATGATGAGGGTAATTGTTCTTAGTATAAATTGGTAGAGCTATTAATTTATCATCTTTTGGACTATACTGCAAGTGAATTTTTTTCATAATTTATTAAATTGAAATGTGGTTTGAAATACAAATTGCATTATTGTTATTATTGTCTATTGTGCTTGTCTAAATTTGTCTGGAACCTTCGTGTCATAGGTCTTAAGAATTGATCAACTTTACGGGGTTTAGTTGATCGTTAATTTTCCAGTATTATTTGACATTTACCTCATCTCTCTCCTCTGTAGGAATGCCAGCAAGTGGCCAAACAAACTGATCATGCAGCTCATTCCCCATAGCCTTCTAAATCCACTCAATGACCTCCTGCGCAGATCTCAGATGGTTTCTTTCCACTTTGCCCAGACCGATATGGACGCTCTGAAGAATCTCTATAAAGTTCTGTTCAATGGTTTTGTAAGTATAGATCTGTGAATTACCATTCCTAAAGTTCTTAATTATCATGTCTTATAGCACACCCTCTCACTAACATCCTGAAAAGTCTTTACTTTTGAAAAAATTTTGTTCGTTTGACTTTCCTGTTTTCTTTTGTGGATTGCTGACAGATTACCAAGGTATATTACCCGAGACAAAATATAGATTGGTGGTTGTAAGTAAATGTCCTCATGGTGTTCTTGTACATGTGACGGTCAGGCATTGACCCGCAGATGGTCTTGGGTTTCCTTCGGGCTCTGTCTGGTTTCTTCCCACCATAATGCTGGCCGCGGTGATATAAGTGAAATATTCTGTAGATCAGTGTGGAACACCAATCAAATAAATAAATAAATAAATCATAATGTCCTGCTAAGACTTACACAGGACAAGAAATCACACTGTCTACAGTATTTTTTGGCATGGTGCCATCATCAGCGCATATTTTTACCTCAGTGTCTATTTGAGTACTGGGAAGCTCAACAGGCTGTGGGCATCGATTGGCTCAGATGGTTACAGTGACTGCCATTTGGGACTGTCGGGCCTTAGACCTGTGAGGTTGGGTGTTCAAATCCAGCTCATGCTATTTCAACTCCAGCAAGAAGTTAAAACGTTTGTCAAGTACAGAAGCTGTAAAGGCGCTCAGGCCTTGTTGGCATTAAGACTGTGAGTAATTTTAATTCATTATCTATATCGTGGGTGTATTTTGCTGCAGGCTGGCTGCGTTCACTTCCCCCCAATTACCCAGTGTGAGGTGCGCATACTTATGTTGCTCTACAACACCAAGAAGAAAACTTTTGTTGGCATGATTCCTAAAAACCAGATGGAATTTGTCAATGGTATCAGACAGGTGATTACATCCAGCAAAAACCAACAGAAACAAAAGGTGATTCTTTAGAAACTGATCCTTCTAATTGATCTTTATAGTTTAATCTATTAACCAAGTTTGCAAATTCTCACAGATCAGTTTCTCACCATGGTTTCTCAGTTTTGGTTTTGAGCTAATAAATTATCTGTTTTTTGGTGTCTTGAAATTGCACAACTGATTTCAGTTCCCCTTTTTAAGTTTTTATTGATTTTTTATTTTTCACTCAGTACTGACAGTAACTGAACAGTAAGCTTAATTAGAGTTTGTGTTTGTGTTGGAGTTTGACAAAAGTAAAGAAAAAATTTGAGAAAGTTGAAGTAGGACAATGAAAATATATTATACTTCAAAATATGTCTTCAAAGATTGTAGAACAAACAGTGTTTTTCTCTTAATAATGCCTAATCAGAATCTAATTTCTAATGAATGGTGTTGGTATGTTATTATGCAAATTGTGAGGAAGGATTTGAAAGTAAAAATAACAGTGATATCATGGTGAGAAATTTTGTTGCAGTGTAAAGACACATTGCCTTCATGATGATTGAAAAACTACACATTCAAGTGTTGCTGTCTTATTTTTTTTTTTTTTTTATAATTTATGTACTTTTCTTTAGTGTTCACAATTTATAGTTTTTGGTACCAGTGTTGGAGTGCATTAAATTTTATGAATGGAGACGTTTTTCATATCTGGAAACAAGAACTTTGGAGTATTTGTCACAGTAAAAGATATATATATATATATATATATATATATATATGTATCTACTGGGAAAAAAAGAGTAAAGTTTTTCACAACATGTTTTGGGCAAAATTTTAATCTGTTGTTTCCAGACTTGGATTTTGACATCGTGTTTGAGAGTACAGCCCACATTGATAGTATACAGTAGTAAAACTTGATGCATTTTCTGCAAAGTTTAAATGATTTAGTTGTAGAAATGTTTCTTATTAGAATGTGTTTTGGTTTGTGCACAGAATCCTATGATCCTTTTATTTTGTACTAGCAGTAGAAATTGAACATGTAAACAGCAGTACATTGTTTGTCTGTGATGTTATGTACATGTAAGACAGCTGTAGGTTAACCGCTATGTAGTCAGGTAGCCCCGACGACCAGTCCACATACTGTTTTTGGAGAGACAAAAAGTGAAATTTAAATTGCATTGACAAAATTAAGGCCAGTAAATTAAAGGATACATGAAATGGTTGGTTTTCATTTTTTAATATGGAGTTTAGGATATAGTTTACCATATAAAAGTGGAGACTGAGTCTGTTCCAATTAACTTAGAATGTGGCTTAATGGACAGATTTCTCTGAATTGGGATGTGGTCCAACTTACAGAAAAGCTTCACAAATAGGCACTGTAAAAAGGTCATTTTTCTTTAGGCCCAACAGTCAGTCTGGAAATTAAGTAGCCTGCTGTGGTGGTAGCTGTGAAAACAGCTTTGTTTTAACAAAGCTAATCTGGTTCAAGGTTCAAAGTGTGTTCATCAGTGGCAATTTCCAAATATTCCCATCCATTGAGGAAAATATACTTCAAATTGAGGGGTTATTCAGAAATATAAAATATGCATATACCTCAAAAATGATGAAAAAAATTATCATTTTTCATATTTCTTCTGTTTTATGTATCCTTTAAGATCATTATTTTGTGGACAAGTGAGAAGATATGCAAAAATCACAACTGTATGTTTTTAAAGGAGAAGAAAATGTAAATATCAAATAAATACCAATGAAAAGAGTATACATTTCCTCGCAGGTGCATGCCACAAAAAATTAAAACATGTACCTCGAGTTGATAAATTATAAATAAAGTCAGCACCAAAAGTCGTTGTGGGCAAGTCTATTTTGCCTAAGAACTAGCCTTAAAGTCTTCAGGCTTTACGTGTATGGCGAAGAAAAATCGAAAATTATGCATCAGGCTCCACCACACAGAAAAAAAATGTGCTCTTTTCAGCCTATAACGTCATTTTTTGAAGTTTTCTTCTCCTTTAAACTTGACCTCAAAGAATAGGATCAATTTTGTTTCTGATTGTGGTACACAGGTATAGCTGCATGCAGTTATGTAAATACGGTGTTTGCTTAGACTTTTGACTTGAAGATTAGCCGTAAGGTTGAAAGCATGTGTACTGAACATTTTTGTCCTGTCCTTGTCAACTATAGCAGATGATACAGGGTGTACAGTTTACTCAGCAGCAAATGACAGTTCCACACAGTATGCCAACTCCTCCCCAGGTAACCATAGCGATCATCAACAGTGTTTGATTCTTTGATTCTAATATGCATACATATGCTTTTACTGTATGTACTTCACAATTTTAACTTTCGATGATTCACACACACACATATATATATGTATATATACTTAATCTTTTTGCACACAATACAGAATGTTCTAGTGTATGCATGTATATCCATGGAAGCGAATCTTGAACACATGTAAAGTACCATGTTTATTCATTTGAATATCACCAGTTTGGAATTACCAGGATGTCCAGTGTCAGCAATGTTGAGGGTGGAAAATGGTGTACAACTATGTCACAATGTGTCTTTTGGTGATACCCTAATTCCTCGACCTAAGAGCCACTTTCAGTACATTTTATGCCCATTTTCATTTTGTTGGATTGGCCAGTTTGGGGGCTTAAAAAAAAAGTCTTGTCAGCCTACACAGAATAATGCATTCAGAATATGCTTGAATAAACACCATGCAAACAGGTTGAGGAATTACAGTAGTCTGTATTTTTGTCTTACTTCATCAGATGTGTTCACACTCTATTATATTCATTGTTACAATTATTGCTTCAAATATTACGCACAATGTTACAATGCTCCTCTATGTAAATTATCTTTCACTTTCTTCATTCCGATGGACAAAGTAATTCTTCTTTACAGGCATGTCATAGTAATTCGTCTTTACATGCATGTCATCTTAAGTTTTTTACACTTCATGCATTGACATAGTTCGGCATTTTCATGCATGTTTCCGGCATGATCATTGTATATTTCCCATGGTCTGTACTCTTGATTTGTTTTGTGAAATCAGTATTTCTCATTGTTGCAAACTTTGATGTTTTCTTGTGTACAGCAGATGCAGCAGACTGTAAGCAGCACAGGGGCACCCATCACCATGCAGACACAACAGGTGTGATTTCAGTATGATTTATACACATTTTAAGTATGAATTTGGAGACAAAACTGCATTACAAACCTGCCATCTAAGTGAAAAAATCTTGCGTGGCATTTTGAACACCAGTAAAAAAAATACATAATTTTTTTTCTAAAACAAATGTACAAGTTTCCAGCTTATCTTTAAATGAAAATGTACATTTAAAGGATCCTTGAAAGATCCAGAAAAAAGGGTAATTTATTTAGGTAATTGAAATTCTTTGAAAAGTATATCTGAAATGTTGAACCCTGGTTGTACAGGTGTAAGTATTACTATAGTTCATTAGTATAGTTAATTTGTTTATTTGATTGGTGTTTTACGCCGTACTCAAGAATATTTCTCTTATATGACGGCGGCCAGCATTATGGTGGGAGGAAACCGGGCAGAGCCCAGGGAAACCCACGACCTTCCGCAGGTTGCTGGAAGACCTACCGCTGGAGAGGAAGCCAGCATGAGCTGGACTTGAACTCACAGCAACCACATTGGTAGTTCATCAGTGATTAGATGATCTAGATTTAATTATTTTATATCTGAAAAAATTGTTTGAGCTTTTATTGAGACTTTTCAATAGGGCTGTTCAGATTGTCATTATAGAAAGAAGCATGTGTTTTAATAGCTTTGTAATATGTGATTGACAGTGCCCCTCTGTGACAAGCTCTACAATGAACATGCAAGGAGGAGTGACCATGCAGACTAGTGCTAACTCTCTACAGATGGAACAGGACAGACAAGCTATCTGGTAGGGAAGAGTTATCCCTGATACATTTCATCGCAGACATGTATCATGCCCTCGGGACCTGGATTGGTTTTACGTACACCATGAACTCAGTCATAACTACATATATGTAATCAATGGTTAATTAAGTAGAGCTCATGCTGGCTTCCTTGAGAAGGTCTGCCCCCACAAGGTAAGCACAGTCCCTTGAAACTCGTTGAAAGTGCTTGAAAAATACAATTTCATTTTCAAGTACTCGAAAGTTTTCTGGGGTTTGTAGCAGATTTTGGCAATTTTTCTTATGAAAATAATTCACTTGCTTTTATTTCAAATGGCTTCATCTCGACAAAACAACAACAACCACAGTTGTTATGGCGATTACTTGACAGAAATCTACAAAGGGGGTTAAGCATCGTTGCAAGTTGACTTACATTAAATAACGTTTGAAATCATTTTTGTTAGATAACGAATGAGAATCATTTTGGGGGATGCCTTTCATTGCCAATTGTAAAAAACAAAAAAAAAATTATCATGCGAAATAAATCAAGGTAGAGTTAGACCTGTAAATGAAGTTACCTCTCATGAAAAATTTTAACTTTTCAACTTAATAAGCTATTGTTTTGGGATCCAAGTAAATTAAATTTTTCAGAATATGTGCCGTTATATAAATGTGTACACCGTCTGGTTTTCTCCTGTCAGACTGTGTTAATCCAATGTACTGATCATAATGTTGCATTTAAATGAACTGAATTTACAAATTAATTTCGCAGCAAATTTTTCTGATAGAGGAAATTACATGTTACTAGGATCATACAGATAGGTTGAAAAAAGGGTTGATTATTTTTTCTCAAAAAAACAAAAACATGCTGCCAAGCATTGGTCCATTATTTGAGGACAATTGTTCTAAATGTTAGGTTTGATAACCTCCAGATATAGCTGGAAGAGACCAAACTGATTCTAGTAGATACACAAAGGCAGATAAAAACTAATTGCAGAAGGCCACCTACAAGAGTCATGGCTGCTAAGGAAGTATGGCTAAAGAAAAATAGTATTTACTACAAAATCTGATGAGTGGCTAAAGTCACTGGCTAAAAAAAATACTGACCCAGAGGAAGCCCTGCATAATGATATGTGGCGTTCATTTGTTTTACTGAGCCAAGACCGAGTCAAAGAATGTGTCGCATTACAGAGGTGAAGGGCAGATATTTCTTGCATGCATGCAAATTAAAGCATCTATAATTCAGACTTAAAATATAGTCTATATTTTGCACCATGGTATGTTTAAACTAGCCTTGAAAATGACAAAAAACTCCTGGAAAACTCCTTGAATTTCATTTGTACGAACCCTTCCCAACCTACAGATGGTTGTGGGTTTCTGCAGGCTCAGTCTGGGTACGTCATACCCAATACGAGTACATCATAAAACACCAATAAAATAAATAGATAAATCAAAGTTAATTAAGTTTGGCTGGTGACCTCAATGCCTACATCAGAAATCTATAGAAATGCTTTTTATATTATCCCCTCTACAGTTTAGTTGATTGTGGGGATAATGCATCTTTTCCAGTCTTTTCCACAGATTTGTGATAGTGTGACCTTTCTGATGAGGTTCACAGTATTCCATTCCAATGGTCCATTCATTGTCAAACTGTGTGAGCTACACACAATGTATAAGGAAAATATTGTAAATTCAGGAGATATGAAGGATTAGTGTCCATGTGCAGTTTAATATTTTTGTTAAGTTCCACTTCCACTGTAGTCTTCTCACCCAGTAATTCTTAAGCATGGTGCACCGTGAACATTTGCCAATTTCAACAAATCTTACACATATCAATTTTTGTTATGAGGAACTTGATTAAAATCATGCTCAGCGCATTTTGTTATGTGCCAGTAAGATTAATCTCAAACTTATTACAAACATCACCAACGTCTATGATGAATTCTGCAGGTGTCTCGTAAAGTCACATGGTCAAATTAAATTCCTACCACTCAGTCCGATTTTCTCCCACTGTTGACTAAACCAGGTTATGTTACAAGTGAAATATTCTTAAATATGGTATGAACACTAATGAAATGAATAAATTTGTTGTTTGAAAGACGAAAGTTAGCTGAAGCATTTTGATTTTTGGATTGAAAGGTTCATTCCTTCTTCATGTTTATCACATTGCAGCAAAAGCTCCAGGCATTGCAACAATACAGAACTGAAACTAAGATGACTATGGACCAGAAGCAACAACAACAACAGCAGCAGCAACAACAACAGCAGCTTTTGATGGGTATGTCTCAGCTCGTTGTGGTTTTTACAGGAGAGCTTTGTGTGCAGGAAATCTGGAGTTGTTTTGGCTGTGGTTTGTTCTACAGAAGTGTGAGCCAAGTGTTTTGTGTAGGGACCATTATTCTCAAAGCACTCTGCAGTACAGTGGATATGTAGGCTTCAGCCCCTCCCTCACCACCCATTGTGCCCTCAATTACAATGCTGAGCAGATCAGTGATGTGAAGGGGGACAGTTTTGACCAGTCGTGGTAGCTTTTACAGAGGCTGTCAGTGTTTGACCAATAACATGCTTCTTTTCAAAAGGGAACGGGATCTAATGCCCTGATATGGGAATCAGTGTAATCTGAAGTTTTCAGTGCAGATTCTCTTTACACTGCAGTAGGGTAGAGTGAAGGAACGAAATGTAGACTGAATCCACTGTTCTGCAGGGTAACATCACAGACGCATGTGTCCTAATGTTACCATAGAGATTGATTGTGTACGTTAGAAGTCTAATGCTGTTGTATTAATAAAGCATTTGATGTAGCAGATATGAGTTTACTGGAGTATTAAAGCTCTGCTGCGGCTTTCTTAACATGCATCTTTTTGAAGCATCTGTCTTTTCTCTGTTAAATTCCGTAGCTGAATTAATTGGCTTGGTGTTGTGAGTGCTCTAGATGTTAGTGCTAACATAGCGTATGAACTAATGCTTTCCAACTTGACATTATTTTAAACAAGGTCATTGAAGTCGTTCATTTATTTATATTTAAGTACTGCTATCATTTACTGAACAGCTCACTAATAAAGTCATTTGCTATTTACACTTTTCAGTTGAAAGGAGGCTAAAACATTTAAAATGTCTCTAGACAGACTATTTTAAACTATGACTGGAAACATCTTTAAACATTTCATTTTCTTTCTTTTGGGGAACTACTTCCTTTCAAATGTGTGAATATTTAGGTGGTCAGTCAGTGTAGTTCTTACTGTTAGCATCCTCATAAGATAACAAAACAAAAATTGTCTGGATGAAAAATGGAACCAGCCCAATATCCAAGTATGGGAAAGATTTTTTGCACATTTCCTGAATGGGTGTGTGTCAGGAGAAAGAATGTTTGTACAAGTGTAGTGGCCCTCATTTATGTAAAATGTCTCTGTTGTATCAGAATATAGTTCAGTAATGTTCTTTAGACTGGTCATAGAATGTATCTGTCAGAGTGTATGCTGTCATAGTGTGATCGCTGGTGGGAAAATGGATTCATCTGTATTTAATATCTGTTAATGATATTCACATTAGGCTGTATTACGTATAATATTAAGTTGATGCACAGAGTACTGAAACCTAGAAATGGACTGTTTTAATTTTGACTACATTTCCAGTCCTACTTGACTTAGAAATGTTTTACAGACGTACAATTTTTACTCAATATTAATTTACCTTTTACGATTGTTTTGGCTGTTGTCACAGATTCTGCTCTGTATGCAAACTAAAATTGACTGTTCATAGATAGGGAAGTGGTCTTAAAGGGGGAATATTTATGTTCATAATTTGTTTGTCCATAGACTGAAGGAAAGATGGCTTTACATTTTATTGACCTTTGCCCTCCACATTTTGTTGAGGCTGCATTCATGTGAAGTTCATTTCATTAGAGTATCCAGTGTTTTATTTGATGTCAACCCCAATCTCTGTCCTTTTAGATGACATGTACTTCAATGGGCCCCACCCCAATTACTACACGGGTATGTACTGGTGTATTCCCATGATGTTACAGCTGATTTCATCAGCTGATCCATCAAGTCCATTACACTCACATTTATTGGCTGATTCTTGTTACAACAGAACACTTGTATTAGCTGTTTCCTTCTGTTGTTATTATCCAGTAGGTTTCACCTTCTTCCAGTTTGTCTCTTTTTAAACGTTTGAATTGCTTGAGCATGTGCTGTGGCAATGGCGCCTCCCTTACCCCTTGCCTTCCCTACTGAGCAGATATTGGACATTGCCTCACCAAGTTGCTGTCAGCAGTTCGTCAGTATGCTCAAAAGTGTTTTATTCGTCATTAAATGTGCCTTGTATTTATCTGTCTGTTTTCCAGCTTTTTAGACGAGTTTGCTAAGGTTTGTGGCCCAGATGCAAGCGCGTAGACGATTTACGTGCTAAAGTTTTGTGTTACAAAATGTCTCATCCTTTATATGAAACAGACATAATGTTATACAGTTGGATGTGACATTTATGGACATCTGTTATGTACTAGTAATATTTACATTAACATCAAGAAAAGCCACTCTGAAGATTTTAAATCCACTTTGCAGTTCTGTCTTAAGCATTGATAGTGGTAATACCAATGAAGTCTGTCACTGCAGCCCTGTCAGTAGTGGGGTATGGGTAAATGTTGATAGCCACTGTCAAGGTACGGTACCCAGGAGACTTTGTTGTCATGTTGTCTGGTGTGGTTTGGCATGTTTTCTGTGATTCTTACCATTGCATGATATTGGGCAAGCTTGCTTAGTTGACAGTTTTATCTGTCCAATAATACACTGGAGTTTCATGACCGACATATAGACGTTCCAGTCAAACCCATTGGTTTTGGGAATAAAACATAGGTAGCCATCACTGTCAGTCAGTTTGTTCATTATTTAGGATAAATTGATGATTAACAATGATTCATTGTCAAGAATAAATTCAATTTTGGGAAAATTCCTGATTCATGTTAATACAAATTCAGTGTTCTTCAAACCTTGTGTCAATGCTGCAAGATTCTGTTACACCGTAGGAGAACTTGATGATCAAGAAAAGCAGATGCTTTTATCTAAAAAATACAAATATTCTTGAGCATGGCGTAAAAGTCCAATCAAAGAAATAAACCTTTGTTTGAAATCAGAAAAGCATAGGAAACAATCGGATGGAATATTTAATTTGTGACTTACTTGTTGCTATTTTGTTCCACAGGCCAGTCTGGCAAAATATTGTGGAGATAGTTCACAACTATTTCAGCGAAAAAAGAAAAAAAAAAAAAAAAAAGAACAGCGTTCTGGTTACTTACCAGTACTTCGATTATTTTCAACAGGTCAAAGACAACAACTTGCTCTCCAACAGCAACAGAGACTACAGATGCAACAACAACAACAGCAGCAGCAGCAGCAACAGCAACAGCAGCAACAACAACAACCCCAACAACAAATGGCTAGTCAGGATCAGCTGCGGCATTTGCTCTTGAATCAGGTCAGTTAACTCTGCACCAGTTCACAATATATTGTGGTGCACAAGTATTAAAATGTATTTGTTCAGACAGGTGCTAGTACGCCCAATTGAAAGATCTGTTAAAAGTAATATAAAATCTTTAGTTTGCTATGTGTTTGCTGAAATTGAGTATCATCATTGTGGGAAACTCATATTTGCAGAAAAATCAGTTAAAAATTGAACAGCTGCATATGTTTTAAAAATTAGTTTACAACTTGTTTTTAAAAGGTATTTCTGTCAAAGTTTTATACTTAATATTCAGAAGCATCATTTATCTCAGTCTTAATTTAACCCACAAGCGTCTTTAGAATCAACTTTATGCTCTTCATTCCTTTTTTTCTGTGTGAAGCTTTTGTTAAAATTGGTAAAAACAGCAGAAACATTTTTAAACAATCAATCATTAGTAACCGGATATCATTATTTTACAGTAATGGCACCTTTTGTAATGATTTTCGGCGAAATCAAAATTGCTTTACTCGATGCGAGGCGGGGAGTAAAATGATTTGTGGGCGGTAGACAAGAAACAAAAAATCAGGTGTGCTAGGCCATCAATATGGAGTCAAGCTTTCATGTTTTGAATGTTAATACCCTTCGTATGATGTGGAAGTACAGTTTACTCTTTTGAATGCGAGCTGTTGTATTTATTCTAGGTACAACAACACCAACATCAACAACAACAACAGCAGCAGCAACAACAACAACATCAGCAACAACAACAACAACATCAGCAACAGTTGCGACAGCAGCAGTTAATGATGCAGCAGCGAGCTCGTGCAGCTGCCCCCGTGGCCCAGCCTCCTATGATGGCGCCGGCAGGACACGCTAATCAGCAAATGATGCAGCCAGGGATTCAGCAAATCGGCCAGCCTGCTGCACAAAACATTTTTGATGACTTCAATGTATTAAATGATCTGATCTAAGAACTGAAAATGTTCATGGTTAGCCTAAATTATTTTGTCAGTGGTCAATCCAAAGCATTGAGACACTGCAGGCATAGACTTCTCTTCATCCTTTCTGCATGAGGAGCTTATCATTGAAAGTGAAAGTGCGAGTGGAGAACTCGGAAAAAGGGATGTGTGAATCTATATAAAGATGACAGCATGAGAGTCATCTCTTTTTTTCATCTGTACATGGTGATGGTGACTGTATTATCCAAACTCAATTCTTTATTCTGACCTTTTTGAGAAAGGCACATCAACATTGAACCAGTGGTGATACAAAATTTTAAAACATGCTATCATCATATATTTTAATGAAGTACCGGTACTGGAGTATTTATACAATTATTGTGGCAACATTGCACTGTTTAAATTTACATGAGTATATAAACTATTGGCTTCATGATTATTTTATATGCTTAAGTTCATATCAGTATTTATGTGTAAATAGCATGCAATGAACTGCTAACATTATGGCAGTTTTTTTCAGTAAAACTGATGAAATTATGATATATTTAATGTTGCTGTCTTGAAACCATTTCATTGGAATACTAGGAACACATTTGTTCACATTTCTTCCTGTAAAAAAGGAACTTATTGTAATACTTCTGATTTTAGGAGTGCTGAAAGTAAAAAAAAAAATTATGTTTGTCTTCGGAAAAGTAGAGATATGTATAAGTTGTTTATTCGATGGACTAACTATGTGAGAAAAGAAAAACTGTATATTTCTGCTACAGTTGCATGTATATTGGCTAAGAGCAGACCAGACAGTATGACTGGTTCTATGCAGTATCTTCCAGTTTGTTTTCTGTATATCGTACAGACTGTTGTAAAATCTTTTGATTTTTCTGGTGTGTTTGTGTTCACTTCTATGGAATATTTTACTGCATATGGGAAATAACTTAAAATGCTCTGGAGTCTGTTATGTGTGGAAAATCAAAATTGTTCAAAGCCGGTTCCATAAATATACAGTGTGGGGGGTTGTGTCTCTGATAAGCATGGAAATTGATGTCAAGCACAAGGACTTTTCTTCTGCAGTTTGTTTTTTAAGCCACATGTACTTAATAAGAAAAAATGGATTCCACTATACTTGTTTATTTTTATTCTGCTGTACATATACTTAAATGCATGTACCATATGAAATGTTGCCTGCTGTTTCTTTATGGATTGACAATGTAACTTAATATGCATGTTCAGTGAACAATTCAGTGAAATTTTGAATGAATTTGCCAGGCACAAAATATTTATTTCGCTGTTTTGGGGTTTTTTTTTTTTGGAAAAGTAGAATTACAGATTTTCGAGCACCTCTTCAAGATAAGCATTTTTTGAAAACGTCTGAAAATGTATTATAAGACTTAAGATTTATCTGTATACCACTTCCATTTGAATATGGACAGTTTGTGCCTTTGTGAAAAGGTGAAATCATTAGAGTTAGGAACCATTGTTGTATATAGTATGCTCTCATCTTTAAATATATTTCATGAATAACACCATGTTTTCCCCATCTTTTTGATTTCTGGCAAAATAAGAAAAAAAAAAAAAAACTTGAGAAAAGCAGATAGTAATCAGTCAGATTATTGATACCGGTGCTTAAGGTGTATTTAGAGGAAAACATTTCTTATCGTTATTGTGACACAAAATGAACGAATAGCTGAACACCACTTCAGCAATTCTGCAGCCATATTGCAGCGTTTACCCTGAACTACAGGAATAGGACACAAGGAGTATTCGTTAGGTTTTCCACCTGTAATGGCTTATTACTTGACCAGGGGACACCAAGCTGCGAATACAAATGCAATATATCAATGAAAAACTAGGAAAGGTAGTCATTGCCATCCAGCTGCAGAAGCAGTGGGTTAGACTTTGTGGTCTGTAATTCACCTGTTAGATGAAATAGCCACCAAGGGTCCTATAAGTTATTTGATTGGTTTTTACGCTATACTCAAGAATATTTCTCTTAAACAATGGTAGCCAGCATTGTGGTGGGAGGAACTCTGGCAGAGCCCAGGGGAGACCCACAACCATATGCAGGTTACCTCATGAGTTTAAGGCCATGCTCTACGCCTTCTAAATATATGCGGTACAGTTTATGTAATGTACAACCACACTAAGTTTGAATTGTCTTCAGAATGATGGGACTGATGTGAACATTGCTCTGAAGAATGATTTCATATGAATTTTCATTTAATACACAAATTTTGCAAACGAGCCGTTCTATCTGAGGTACAGTCAGTGATGTAGATCTGCTTACATTCCTTACAGCGCGTGCACTCTACGTTTCGCTTAACATCACTGCCACCAATAGACTGGACCAATAAGCTGGACCTATGGAGCATGAGGACACACGTAGGTTTGTTAGATTAGCCTCATCACTTGTGTCCTCACTCATCGCTTACGGAGTTATTTAGTCAGCATTCATCAATGAAATTCTTTTAGCTGTTGTTCAGAATCATGTTGCACATTCTCTTGATACAGAGAATGCATGTGTATAAAGTACTATTAGAGATGAAGGCTGAGACGGATTGATTGTGATTTCTGACATCACTTTCTGCCTCATCACCGTGACCTCGGTGTTGTTCAAGATTCCAGTACAAAATTTGCTATTGGTGGCAGTGATGTATAGCAAAAGGTAGAGAATGGTGCATGCGCTGCCAGGAGTACATCTGCAGGTTACTGAAGTAATGTTCTGTACATCAGGTGTCAACGGGGATCTTCTGATTCAGTTTTTCACTTTGATAGGTAACTGGTGGCACACAGTGGTTTCCATGAGCTGGACTCAAACATGGGTCAACAGTTAGTCAGTTCCTCTCCAGGTCATGGCTTTGGCAGCCAGAGTATAAAGCAAGCATTGATGATCACTGCCTTGTTAGCTTGTAATCTCACTGACACACCATTGTCTTGTATTATCTTCACCTCCTTTAATCACAGAAAAAACAAAGATTTTTTCTCCAGATTTTCTTAGCGTTTATTGTAAGTTAAGCCAGGACAAACCGGATGATTTGTGAATGTCAGAGAACTGGTCAGTGATCACATCAACAGGCTAACATTTACAACCCTAAATATGTAACATAGAAACAATGTGACAAAATGATGAGGGTGAAAAAATCTAAGTGAAATGGAAAGGTCCTTTTCCAGCGTACAAGTACATGTATGTTTAATTTTAGACTTCCCCAATGATTTCTCTTTTCTGCCACACATACAGTTCATGTGGTGATAAATGGTTACGTGAATTAAGCAAATATTCCACGAATCATTATGACGGGTGTTCATATGACCAAATGATGCACAACTTTAAACTATTTAGATAGATAGAATTTGTGGTCTACAAATACTCCACTGGAGTTCAATGTCTACGACAAGACAGCAGTTTTCAATATGTGTACTATACCCCTAACTCAGGCACAGCTGGCCACAGAACCCCATGAATTTTCCATACGCGACAATGTAAACGTTTTGCGCTGTAGCTCAGCCCCAAACATTCCGTTGCCAATAAGCTTTGGTGCATACCTGACCCAGTCTGTGAGACAGAAGCCATTAAAATCTTGACATAGGTTGACCGTCAAAATCTGGAACTTTCCATGCCGGCGGCTGAGAGGGGTGCCTAGCAACGCCAAGGCGACGTCACTTGCATCCTCATCACCACCTATCTCCTTGTGTCCTCTCGCCCATTATTTCAAACTTTCATCAGTAAATCTCATACCTGCCCAAAGCTTAGACCATTTCCAGTATTTTGATACCAAGCATGCCCCTGTACACCAAAAACGGGAGGCTGGCAGCAAAAAAAAGCAGTGCATTACATTCTAAAATAGGCCTATACAGAATTACATTGGTCCCTCCCGAAAAACGGAAGTTGTAATGTAATGTACTGCTAGGCAAGACCGTAAAAGAGATCCTTCTGTGTACAGAATAAGCTCATCAACAAATACAATATACCAACATCTGTGAAAATGACTCACATTTTACATCTAACCACAAAATGAAGTCAATATCGCCAATACACAGGGCCTTCCTTTCAAAACACCACTTGCACACAATTATCTCCCCTTTTGAGCAAGCCAAGCACAAACCTTGCCAAGCATGTAACGTTTGTGAAGCCAATCCAGTTGGTGTTTTCAGGACACCCATCACAAACTCGCCAATCAGCTTCTGGAACAAAGCCATTTAATGGATACTAAACATAATACTACAGCTTATCCCCCCAACATGCATCGGGGCTGTAAAATCACCAGCTTATCTCTCGCAGACATCAACCTAACTGTCACTATCACTATCACCAGCTTATCTCTCATAGGCATTTATCTGTCGGTACCATCCCCAGCTTATCTCTTGCAGACATTTATCTTACAGGACCAGGTTTTTACACGTCTGCTGACATGGTAACAATTCCTGACTCACTAACAAATGCCTCTCTCAATCCAATCCAATCCATACAACAAGCAATCACAAAAGAGTGACCTATCGTGAGTATGATAAACTACTTACAAAAAGTAGTTCACTCATAAATATAAGGTATGTGTCACAATGGGCCGATGACAAACAAAGATCTAAAGTCCTGTTGTATAGGTTGATATATAAACACGCTATTCCAGACATTCTCTAAGAGCTAATTCTGTAACATCTCACTAAGTAAACCAAACAGAATGAATGAATGAAAGAAAGGTTATGGCTTAACACCACATCAGCAATATTTCATCCATATTGTGGCGACAAAAAATCAATAAGAAACACAAATTTTAATTCTGAATTGTGAAGTGCAGGTGCTGATAATGTGACCAAAGCTGTTTAGTTTAACAACACGTAGACCAGTTACACACTGATCTATAATGATGCTCATAATGTTGCCTTCAATTTCAGAGTGTTGTAGATTGCTGAGCCAAATATCAAAGTGCAAGACATTCATTTCATTACTTTAGTCACTCATTTGGAAAAAGATAACCTGAAATTTTGTGTCAACAATAACATAACAAAAAGATTTCAAATAACGAGCGGTGGAAACCACAGCAGAAACAAAACTGTTATCCTTCACACCCAGCATCAGTTTATAATCAATACTTGACAGGCCCAACTTAAACCATCATTAAAGAGCTTTCATATTGTGACATGCGATCATTAGTATGCGTTGCATACGAAGGACAGTTACGGTCCTACCGTTCGTTTCTTTTGGTGTTGTAATTTTGTATGATTTTATATACAACCGGCGCCTGGTCACATGACCAGACGACATCTTTGTTTGTGAGCGAGGGAAACACGAGATAGAGCACAACGAAAAACTAGGTAAAGATTCAATTTTATACAACATCGCGACATAAGATTTGTATAATACAGTCTTAAAATGGTTATAGTGTCCAGTTGTTTACAAGCGCGCCGTGAAGCTGCTGTGATTTTGACCATGTGGAGTTTTGTGACGGACCGCGTGATCGTTGTGAAATTGTAAGGTGTGAGCCTTTGTACAACTTCAGCAATATAAGTGGCGGGCGGTCATGCAGATAGTTTGTTTTGTGTTGATCTGATGTTCTGTTTGAGTTTTGTACATGTCGTGTGTAATTAGTGTTTCTGAATAGCTGCATTTTTTTTTTGTTTTTTTTACTCTGAAGCCATACGCCATAGAATACTGATGTGTTAACACTCAGTCAGATGCTGCCCATCTGATTACTATGCCGGCTGCTGTGTTTTATTAGGGGAAATGTATAGAGTAATGGTACTGCTAGTT
Source organism: Liolophura sinensis (assembly GCF_032854445.1). NCBI lineage: Eukaryota > Metazoa > Mollusca > Polyplacophora > Chitonida > Chitonidae > Liolophura > Liolophura sinensis. The sequence goes on from NC_088300.1 coordinate 52,165,023, forward strand.
TAGACGTTTTGGTTTGTACGGTTGCATAATATGTATAATAAGTGCTTTTAGGGTGAATGTTTGTTAATTCTATTGCTTACTGGATTTTTTATGCAGGTGTTCAAAGTTTATTCAAAGTATCGTGTTCTAGGACACATGGGGATGTCATATAGCGTTGCTGCGTTGTATTAGCCAGAAGTAATAATTTCCACATTTTTCAAGTACCAGTCAGTTTCAAACATTTCAGGTGTCAGGGCCTAATCCAGCCCTTTTTGGCATCCGATTACCGGACGCTGCCGTTCACTCAAGTGCTCGTTGCAATCAAGATTAACAAAAAAAAAAGAAACAGTCTGAATTCATTATAAGACTCTTATTATCTACTTAGTTGCTAGGCTTTAGCTAGATATTAGTTTTGGCGAATATAATTTCTGTGTGGTGAAAATGCCTTTCATCGTTAGTTATGTAGATTTAAAGTTCGTAAAGTTACTCAAATTTAATGTTGGATCCAGAATTAAGAAGGAATATTTGACTTCATTGTGAAAGAACTTGGTTATGAAAACAACAAACCTTTTTAAAGAGCATTTAAAATCAGAAATGTATGCCTGAAGAAGGTGACGAAAATTGGATGATAATTCAGTATATAAATAATATATAATTGATAATTCAATTAGCATTCGGATTATGTGGGCCGTTAATTACTTTCAATTTACTTTCCAAAAAAAAAAAATGCTGACTGACCAACCCAACTTCAAAAAACATCCTTAAACTGAGTTTGAGGGCTAGGTACATGTTGTGGTGTGCAATTGAAATTTTCGACAATGAGGTGCCCTTCACCTGTGGTTCCACCCCCTGCCCTTGTGAGAACGGATTAGGCTCTGGGTTTCCTTTGACGTTGTTAGTTCTACTGTTTGTGCTGTTCTCTGCATATAGTTGTTATATGTAAGAAGGTTTAGGTAGGTTGTCAGCAGCGGCGGCACCCTGTCTTATTGAGGATGCTTGAATTTGGAATTCCACCCTAGCTGTCGTAATATGTATATGGAACTGTGGATGTAGATGTGAATGGAATTGCAGTTGTGTAAACTGCTCATATCAATATAATTGTCTTGTGGTATACATATAACTAACTGTAATTTGGTCATTGTGTTTGTTCCATTCAGGGTTGGTTTCTATGACTGCCACACATGCTGAAATAGACACCAATTACCTATCATCATGAGCTGGTGTTCTGGTTCCTGCCTTACAATATGAGACGCTAAAGTTAAAATTGTAGGAAAGCAGTCATCAGTTTTAATTATAGAAGTATGAAGTGTACCGTCAGAAACTTATATCTGCAGTATCACATTTTTTAAACTGTGACAGACCGAATAATATCCCAGAATTGTTAATTGCATTTAATATAATGTTTCACTGTGGCAATAGATGATATTTGACATAAAGTCAGGGTTTTTTTCTTTATCTGAAGAGGTGACATCCATTGAGAAGGTGATAATAGGCTTCTTCTTGTCCATCAGCTGGAACGGCGCCTTGCTCATGGGATACGAACTTAGCTGGCCATGATCATGGTACTTCAACACCTGATAAATACAACGGCAGCTCAGCATCACTACTTAGTCACATTATACATGTATTTCATCACCTGATCAATACTCTGGCAGCTCAGCATCGCTACACAGTCACATTATATGTGTATTTCATCACCTGATAAATACAGTCAGGTCACATTATACATGTATTTCATCACCTGATAAATACAATCAGGTCACATAATACTTGTATGGTAGGGGTAAATTTATGAAAAATTGATTTATAAAGCTATGTTAACTGAGAATAGATCCTGTCTTCTAAACTATGGTTGCATCTATCTGATCCCAGTTCACTCCAACTCTATCATTTGGTTACTAGATTTACCCTCCTTTCTCAACATTTTCATTTACAGAAACAACAGAAGATATAATCTAATGAATGAAATAGGTCATCTGGACCAAGAATGCCAGTTTACTGCAAAAGTGTAGTGATTTAAGAACTATTTAGGCATGAATATCTACCTCCATGTGGTCAAACACATGCAAATAAATTTCCAGCTCCAAAAGTATTATGACAACTTTGAATGAATTTCCATGATCATCATGATCTTCACACATATATAACTACCATTATTCTCCACGTGTGACAGGGTTAAAGGCGCCATCGAGTTAGTTAGCATAAATTGCATGGTCCTTTATAGACAGTGTTTAACCCTCTGGGTTACAGGCTATTTCATAATGATGATGGACAAGTGCTCACAACTCTTATGTATTTGCGTTAGATATGTAACACTATTTTTTTTTTTAATTATTTTTTTTGTGTACACTATTGTGACTTATGATGCTTCCATTGGTAGAACCATTAGAACACTGTTGTTATGAGAGAAGTGAAGGTTTAACTACATCTGTAGGTACAAGACCCGGTTTGGGTACGAGAATATCCATAACATGGCTGTCGCCTTGCCAACGTGGTCTGTTTGAGTTAAGCTGTCACATGTTTGCCTGTCATCGCTCTGTGCTTGTATCTGTTGTCCTTCCAGGTATGTAAAAGTATTCATTAAGCTGACATGACACTTTTCTCAGTCATTTTGTAAACCTGTAAGCGCAGAGGTCACTGTTTTGTGTTTGATTTTCTGTCAAGTGTTGGTGTGACCTTGTCAGTGTATGTTCACCTGTGTAATAACGTGACCGGAGTTTGGCTGATCACAGTCACTTTGACATGCTTTACATGGTTAATGTAAGCCTACATCAGGTATACATAGCTGGAAACGGAAGTAATGAGTATTTCTGGTGTTTACCATGGTACTGCAGTGTGATGTACAATAATTGATAAGTGGATGTAACATGTGACTAATTTTATATGCAGTCTAAGGTCATTTTATATCCATGATATGGCTGCCACCTCGCCAAACGCAGTCGCTTTGAGTTAAACTGTCAATTATTTGCCTGTCATCGCTCTGTGCTTGTATCTGTTATCCTTCCAGGGTTGCACACTACTGTCATACATACCAATGAGCCCAGTCCAAATGTAAAATCAGAGGAAAGAAATAAAGATCATAGTCAACAGGAAGCCAGCGTTGTTCTCTCTGTAAAACTGTAAGGACCGGTAAACCCCACTCTGGTTACAGTTTAAAAGCGTGGTAAAAATTGCAGTGGATTTGCACTACAGTTCGAAATGGAGCACACGTTTAACGTTGGCTTGGGGCCATGCAATTGGCGATCAAAATTTTGCTAAATCTAAAGTCAGAGCAAACTCAGACAATGAGTAAAGATGGTGTGTGGTTGGTGTCCACGTAGAGTGGAGGTTACCTGTAGGGAACGAAAGCCTTTAAAAATGTATGACAGACAAAGTATACAACAGTGAGGTTCCCTTAACCTCCAATTCCACCCCCAGCCCTTCGAAGGCTGGATTAGGCCCTCGGATTTAGAACATTATGTGCTGGTCTGTATCATTGATGTAATTTTTTTTTTCTTCCTCACAGCAGTGGCCGCATCATCAGCCACAGTGGGTCAACCCTCAATTGCCACCCTCACATCCAGGCACCTGTGTCACATCCTCAATCCCAACACCCATTACAGCAACAAATCCCCACCCCGGTGACTCAGACACACCAAACCATACCATCCAATCAGCAGATGCTTAACAACCAGACAAACATTCCCCAGTCCATGGCTGAGCTGAAAAAACAACAAAGGTAATATTCTCTTCTGACATCATTTTCTCATCAGACTCATCTCATCAGACATTTGTTGTGTAAAATAATGTATGCTTAATTTCAAGGAGATGTTTGTTAAAGGTAAGTGCTTTGAATGAGTTTGTGTACAGCATTGAATTTGCAAAATTCTTTAAATAGGTTCTTGTGCTTTTGTAATGCAGGGCGTACTGTATGTTTGCTTTGAGCATGAAAGTGTCACTGACATGGATTTTAGAATACAGAAAGAACATTATATAAACTGGAAAAAGAAATAAAAATAGAAAATGCGTGTATATATATATATATATATATATATATATATATGTTTAGGTGTATTGTTATTGCTTTTAAGTGCAAAAAATGATGCTATTAGACATGTAGATTTTGAAGTGAGGATGTTCCTTTTGTCATCTTAGATGTTAAACTGGAAATGCAAATATAGTTATGTGTCATCATGAAGTAAATATTGACATATCGTTTCTCCAGCTGCCCAGAGACAGAATATGATCCGGGCACAACAACAACAACAGGCAGGGATGATGCCACAACAGCCCAACATGACCCATAGGAACCCAGCTCAGACCATGATGACTCCCAACGCCCAACAGTCCATGATGCACCAACAACAACAGCAGCAGCCAACTATGGCACAAATCCAAGTCTCTCAAAGCCAAGGGTCCATACCACAACAAGTCAGCTCTTTCTCCACCCAACAGACAAAAACCTTAGTAAATCCCCAGCCAAGTATGTCCCAGGGAGATATCATGATGCAGCCAAACATGAGTGGTCAGAACGAGTCTATAGCCATGGGCCAGGCACCCTTTGGTAACCCAGAACAACCAATGGGCACGATCGCTCCTATCAACACCCCTAACATGATCCGTGCCCCAGCTCCTCCACAGAGGACGACTGTGTGGACAGGTAAGGGCACCAAATTTTGCCAGGTGTCATTTCTGTTACTTAGCTAATGACTCCTCATCATCCCAAGACTCAAAAGTTAAGTACAGCGCAAACCCCATGCGTACATACATACCCAAACTGTCCCAAATACACTAAAATATTTGTGGCCAGCCATTGAGGTGACTGGCAAAGGGCAACAGCTCACACCACCAGGAGGCCCTCTTGTTTTCTCTTCCCCATAAACCCCACCACATGTTTTGTGTGCTTGAATCATGTGTTTATTTTTTGTCTTGTAACATTTTTAAAATCAAAATGCAAATGGCTGCAGATCATTGCCTGCTGTTAATCTAAATTTACCCGACTTGAATGTTTGTCAACTGCAAAAGCTACTTTTGATGTGACATGAAATTGGCAATGACTGGCAAGGTACAAGGTATGCACGTTGACAATGTAATTTAATCCAAGACTTATTTTTTGGGAGATTTGTATTACCCTTTTTTCTCAACATTTCACATATGAAAGAACAACTTTCAGTGCACATTTTTAATTTAATTTTAGAGTCAAAGCAACATTGGTTGGATTGGCCAGTTTCAGGATATCACAAAAAGTATAATTATGCCTTCAGAATATTTTTAAATAAACACATTGCAAAGAGGTGTAAAGGTTGAAGCATTACAGTAAGTTTTTATAGAGACCCAAAACATGAAGCAAAATGGAAAGAAGATGGAGCATCAATGTTTGTGGATTTCTTCTTGTTCTCTACAATACACAGCTGTAATGTATAAATGTAAAGGTGACATTTTAAATATTGCAGACTTTGCTTCTGCCAAGTCATTTGAGTATTCACAGTGTACCCAGAACATTTTTGTGGAAGAAGGAGACTTTGGTGGAGGAAAAGGCTACTTTGTTGTAGAATAAGCTACTTTGTTGTAGAAAAGGACAACTTTGTTGCAGAATAAGGCTACTTTGTTGTAGAAAAAAGCTACTTTGATGTAGAAGAAATTGACTTTGTCTTTGTACAGGTGCTCTGGAGTGGCAGGAGAAGTCTAAGGTGCCAGGCCTAGGTTCCTCGGGCAAGCTTACGCGGTCTCTGGCGTGTACTGTGTCCATAGCTCAGGGAGAGGCAGATCTGTACGTAATATCATCCCGCCCAACAGAGAACATCCTGTTATCAGTGAGGGTTGGGGAGAGGGAAACAGTGTGAATTTAAAATAGTTGGTGATTTATAGACATGCATCTTTTCTTGTGTTAAATGTCATTTTTGAAATGGCTGTTGGAGGTTTGAATAAAATTATGCTGTCAATTGATAGTGTATCTATGTTGAGCATTGTTTTGACAGATGGTATTTTTTTCAAGTATCAAGAAAATAGAAGATATTTGTAACATTCCATGATGAGGGTAATTGTTCTTAGTATAAATTGGTAGAACTATTAATTTATCATCTTTTGGACTATACTGCAAGTGAATTTTTTTCATAATTTATTAAATTGAAATGTGGTTTGAAATACAAATTGCATGATTGTTATTATTGTCTATTGTGCTTGTCTAAATTTGTCTGGAACCTTCGTGTCATAGGTCTTAAGAATTGATCGACTTTTGGGGTTTAGTTGATCGTTAATTTTCCAGTATTATTTGACATTTACCTCATCTCTCTCCTCCGTAGGAATGCCAGCAAGTGGCCAAACAAACTGATCATGCAGCTCATTCCCCATAGCCTTCTAAATCCACTCAATGACCTCCTGTGCAGATCTCAGATGGTTTCTTTCCACTTTGCCCAGACCGATTTGAACGCTCTGAAGAATCTCTATAAAGTTCTGTTCAATGGTTTTGTAAGTATAGATCTGTGAATTACCATTCCTAAAGTTCTTAATTTTCATGTCTTATAGCACACCCTCTCACAAACATCCTTAAAAGTCTTTACTTTTGAAACTATTTTGTTCGTTTGACTTTCCTGTTTTCTTTTGTGGATTGCTTTGACAGATTACCAATGCATAACACCTAAGACAAACCGTAGATTGATGGATATATAGAGGATATGCAGTGAGTGATCTGAAGATATTGAATTTTATGAAACAAGAGTAGTAGTTTTCATTTGTTCGAAGCTCTTGCGAGGACCAAATAAAAACTACTACTCGAGTTTAATTAATTTGATATCGAGGGTCACGATTTTTTCATATCCTTTTTATCCCATAAATGACTTATTGTACGTCTATGGCAGTAAAAATCATTACGATTTTAACTCTACGCAAACTGCACCGACTTTGAAGCACGTAGTGCTATCACATATATAGGTCAAGTGAAGCGTAATCAGTAATTGACAAGTACATGGCGGAGCACAATACAGTGCAGACAAAATTTATTTACATGAGGACTTTTTTATACCATAGACATGTCAAAAGTTTGCTTTATAAAATATATCATTCAATACATTAATATTTACAACAAGAATATTACAATTTACTACAGAAAGAATTGCTGTCTAACAATAGAGAAATTTCACGTGCGCTGAGTACATGCCATGCAGTTTTCCAAAATCAGCTGACAGTTTAACTTGGCGAAGGTTGAACATGTGAAACAGGCTACAGAGTATTGATTTCTAACAGAATTTAAGTATGGTAGATATTATTAGTTTCATCTGGATAATGTGAAAATTAGCGAAGCACAAAGTTTCAGGCCTAAAGAATGATGTTAAGAAAAATAATGGCCTACCGGATGTTTCTGTTCTGGGTATTTTACTTAGTCTTTGTGGCGATAACTCTGTGTCGCAGTCAATGCCGAGGATTTCCACATTGATTCGATTATCTCTTGTCACATTTATAACTCTGGCACGTACTTTTTTGTCAATATCTCCTGGTCGAAAGTCGACCGTGTTAACATTTGCAGACGATAAGAAAAAGTTGTACAAAAAGTAGTACCCGTACAGCCGAGTTGTAACTTTTGATTGGTCGATTTTATGAATGAAAAGATACACGTACCAGTCAAAATGTTGGAATTTATATTATACGTGGTGCATATCAAAACGATATGTCATGCCTTATTACCCAGAAAAATGAACATTTATGGGATTAAAATAAATATCCTCGTGGTGTTCTTTTAAATAGGACGGTCAGGCGTTGACCTGCAGATGGCCTTGGGTTTCCTTCGGGCTCTGCTGGCCGCGGTCATATAAGTGAAATATTCTTTAGTTCTAACACCAATCAAATAAAAAAAGAAATCATAATGTCCTGCTAAGACTTACAAAGGACAAGAAATCACACTGTCTACAGTATTTTTTGGCATGGTGCCATCATCAGTGCATATTTTTACCTCAGTGTCTATTTGAGTACTGGGAAGCTCAACAGGCTGTGGGCATCGATTGGCTCAGATGGTTACAGTGACTGCCATTTGGGACTGTCGGGCCTTAGACCTGTGAGGTTGTGTGTTCGAATCCAGCTCATGCTATTTCAACTCCAGCAAGAAGTTAAAACGTTTGTCAAGTACAGAAGCTGTAAAGGCGCTCAGGTCTTGTTGGCATTAAGACTAAGTGTGTAACTCTGATTCATGATGTGTATTGTGGATATATTTTGCTGCAGGCTGGCTGCGTTCACTTCCACCCAATCACCCAGTGTGAGGTGCGCATGCTTATTTTGCTGTACAACAACGAGAAGAGAATGTTTGTTGGCATGATTCCTAAAAACCAGATGGAATTTGTCAATGGTATCAGACAGGTGATTACATCCAGCAAAAACCAACAGAAACAAAAGGTGATTCTTTAGAAACTGATCCTTCTAATTGATCTTTATGGTTTAATTTATTAACCAAGTTTGCAAGTTCTCACAGATCAGTTTCTCACCATGGTTTCTCAGTTTTGGTGTTGAGCTAATAAATTATCTGTTTTTTGGTGTCTTGAAATTGCTTAGCTGATTTCAGTTCCCCTTTTTAAGATTTTTTTTTTATTTTTCACTCTTAGCTGTACAGTAAGCTTAATTAGAGTTTGTGTTTGTGTTAGAGTTTGACAAAAGTAAAGAAAAATTTAAGAAAGTTGAAGTGGGACAATGCAGATATATAATAATTCAAAACATGTCTTCAAAGATTGTAGAACAAACAGTGTTTTTTTCTTATTAATGCCTAATCAGAATGTAATTTCTATTGAATGGTGTTGGTATGTTGTTAGGCAAATTGTGAGGAAGGATTTGAAGGTAAAAATAGGTGATATCATGGTGAGAAATTTTGTTGCAGTGTAAAGACACATTGCCTTCATAATGATTGAATAACTCTACATTCATGTATTGCTGTCTTATTTGTGTTTTTTTATGATTTATTTACTTTTCTTAAGTGTTCACAATTTATGATTTTTGGTAGCAGTGTTAGAGTACATTAAATTTTATGAATGAAGATGTTTTTCATATCTGGAAACAAGAACTTTGAAGTATTTGTCATAGTGAAAAGATCAGCTCTTTCTCCACCCAACAGACAAAAACCTTATTAAACCCCCAGCCACATATGGTATCTCAACCCAATGTGTCCCAGGGAGATATGATGCAGCCAAACAAGAGGGGTCAGAACCAGTCTATAGCCATGGGCCAGGCACCCTTTGGTAACCCAGAACAACCAATGGGCACGATCGCTCCTATCAACACCCCTAACATGATCCGTGCCCCAGCTCCTCCACAGAGGACGACCGTGTGGACAGGTAAGGGCACCTAATTTTGCCAGGTGTCATTTCTGTTACTTAGCTAATGACTCCTCATCATCCCAAGACTCAAAAGTTAAGTACAGCGCAAACCCCATGCGTACATACATACCCAAACTGTCCCAAATACACTAAACATTTGTGGCCAGCCATTGAGGTAACTGGCAAAGGGCAACAGCTCACACCACCAGCAGGCCCTCCTGTTTTCTCTTCCCATAAACCGTACTGCATGTTTTGTGTGCTTGAATTGTGTGTTTATTTTTTTGTCTTGTAACATTTTTAAAATCAAAATGCAAATGTTTGCAGATCATTGCCTGCTGTTAATCTAAATTTACCTGAGTTGAATGTTTGTCAACTGCAAAAGCTACTTTTGGTGTGGCATGAAATTGGCAATGACTGGCAAGGTACAAAGTATGCACGTTGACAATGTAATTTATTCCAAGACTTATTTTTAGGAGATTTGTATTACCCTTTTTTCTCAACATTTTCGCATCTGAAAGAGAACTTTCAGTGCACATTTTTAATTTCATTTTAGAGTCAAAGCAATATTGGTTGGATTGGCCAGTTTCGGGATGTCACAAAAAGTATAATTATGCCTTCAGAATATTCTTAAATAAACACATTGCAAAGAGGCGTAAAGGTGGAAGCATTACAGTAGGTTTTTATAGAGACCCAAAACATGAAGTAAAATGGAAAGAAGATGGAGCATCAATGTTTGTGGATTTCTTCTTGTTCTCTACAATACCCAGCTGTAATGTATAAATGTAAAGGTGACATTTTAAATATTGCAGACTTTGCTTCTGCCAAAGGTCATTTGAGTATTCACAGTGTACCCAGAACATTTTTTGTGGAAGAAGGAGACTTTGGTGGAGGAAAAGGCTACTTTGTTGTAGAATAAGCTACTTTGTTGTAGAAAAGGACAACTTTGTTGCAGAATAAGGCTACTTTGTTGTAGAAAAAAGCTACTTTGATGTAGAAGTAATTGACTTTGTCTTTGTACAGGTGCTCTGGAGTGGCAGGAGAAGTCTAAGGTGCCAGGCCTAGGTTCCTCGGGCAAGCTTACGCGGTCTCTGGCGTGTACTGTGTCCATAGCTCAGGGAGAGGCAGATCTGTACGTAATATCATCCCGCCCAACAGAGAACATCCTGTTATCAGTGAGGGTTGGGGAGGGGGGGAAACAGTGTGAATTTAAAATAGTTGGTGATTTATAGACATGCATCTTTTCTTGTGTTAAATGTCATTTTTGAAATGGCTGTTGGAGGTTTGAATAAAATTATGCTGTCAATTGATAGTGTATCTATGTTGAGCATTGTTTTGACAGATGGTATTTTTTTCAAGTATCAAGAAAATAGAAGATATTTGTAACATTTCATGATGAGGGTAATTGTTCTTAGTATAAATTGGTAGAACTATTAATTTATCATCTTTTGGACTATACTGCAAGTGAATTTTTTTCATAATTTATTAAATTGAAATGTGGTTTGAAATACAAATTGCATTATTGTTATTATTGTCTATTGTGCTTGTCTAAATTTGTCTGGAAGCTTCGTGGCATAAGTCTTAAGAATTGATCAACTTTGAGGTTTGTCTAGTTGATTGTCGATTTTCCAGTATTATTTGACATTTACCTTATCTCTCTCCTCCGTAGGAATACCAGCAAATGGCCAAACAAACTGATCATGCAGCTCATTCCCCATAGCCTTCTAAATCCACTCAATGACCTCCTGCGCAGATCTCAGATGGTTTCTTTCCACTTTGCCCAGACCGATTTGAACGCTCTGAAGAATCTCTATAAAGTTCTGTTCAATGGTTTTGTAAGTATAGATCTGTGAATTACCATTCCTAAAGTTCTTAATTTTCATGTCTTATAGCACACCCTCTCACAAACATCCTTAAAAGTCTTTACTTTTGAAACTATTTTGTTCGTTTGACTTTCCTGTTTTCTTTTGTGGATTGCTTTGACAGATTACCAATGCATATTACCTAAGACAAAACGTAGATTGATGGATATATAGAGGATATGCAGTGAGTGATCCGAAGATATTAAATTTTATGAAACAAGAGTAGTAGTTTTCATTTGTTCGAAGCTCTGGCGAGGACCAAATAAAAACTACTACTCGAGTTTAATTAATTTGATATCGAGGGTCACGATTTTTTCATATCCTATTTATCCCATAAATGACTTATTGTACGTCTATGGCGAAAAAATCATTACGATTTTAACTCTACGCAAATTGCACCGACTTTGAAGCACGTAGTGCTATCACATATATAGGTCAAGTGAAGCGTAATCAGTAATTGACAAGTACATGGCGGAGCACAATATAGTACAGACAAAAATTTATTTACATGAGGACTTTTTTATACCATAGACATGTCAAAAGTTTGCTTTATAAAATATATCATTCAATACATTAATATTTACAACAAGAATATTACAATTTACTACAGAAAGAATTGCTGTCTAACAATAGAGAAATTTCATCGTGCGCTGAGTACATGCCATGCAGTTTTCCAAAATCAGCTGACAGTTTAACTTGGCGAAGGTTGAACATGTGAAACAGGCTACAGAGTATTGATTTCTAACAGAATTTAAGTATGGTAGATATTATTAGTTTCATCTGGATAATGTGAAAATTAGCGAAGCACAAAGTTTCAGGCCTAAAGAATGATGTTAAGAAAAATAATGGCCTACCGGATGTTTCTGTTCTGGGTATTTTACTTAGTCTTTGTGGCGATAATTCTGTGTCGCAGTCAATGCCGAGGATTTCCACATTGATTCGATTATCTCTTGTCACATTTATAACTCTGGCACGTACTTTTTTGTCAATATCTCCTGGTCGAAAGTCGACCGTGTTAACATTTGCAGACGACAAGAAAGAGTTGTACAAAAAGTAGTGCCCGTACAGCCGAGTTGTAACTTTTGATTGGTCGATTTTATGAATGAAAAGATACACGGATCAATCAAAATGTTAGAATTTATATTATACGTGGTGCATATCAAAAGGATATGTCATGTCTTATTACCCAGAAAAATGAACATTTATGGGATTAAAATAAATATCCTCGTGGTGTTCTTTTAAATAGGACGGTCAGGCGTTGACCTGCAGATGGCCTTGGGTTTCCTTCAGGCTCTGCTTGCTGCGGTCATGTAAGTGAAATATTCTTTAGTTCCAATCACCAATCAAATAAATAAAGAAATCATAACATCCTGCTAAGACTTACAAAGGACAAGAAATCACACTGTCTACAGTATTTTTTGGCATGGTGCCATCATCAGTGCATATTTTTACCTCAGTGTCTATTTGAGTACTGGGAAGCTCAACAGGCTGTGGGCATCGATTGGCTCAGATGGTTACAGTGACTGCCATTTGGGACTGTCGGGCCTTAGACCCATGAGGTTGTGTGTTCAAATCCAGCTCATGCTATTTCAACTCCAGCAAGAAGTTAAAACGTTTGTCAAGTACAGAAGCTGTAAAGGCACTCAGGTCTTGTTGGCATTAAGACTAAGTGTGTAACTCTGATTCATGATGTGTATTGTGGATATATTTTGCTGCAGGCTGGCTTCGTTCACTTCCACCCAATCACCCAGCGTGAGGTGCGCATGCTTATTTTGCTGTACAACAAGAAGAAGAAAATGTTTGTTGGGAGGATTCCTAAAAACCAGATGGAATTTGTCAATGGTATCAGACAGGTGATTACATCCAGCAAAAACCAACAGAAACAAAAGGTGATTCATTAGAAACTGATCCTTCTAATTGATCTTTATGGTTTAATCTATTAACCAAGTTTGCAAGTTCTCACAGATCAGTTTCTCACCATGGTTTCTCAGTTTTGGTGTTGAGCTAATAAGTTATCTGTTTTTTGGTGTCTTGAAATTGCTCAGCTGATTTCAGTTCCCCTTTTTAAGATTTTTTTTTTATTTTTCACTCTTAGCTGTACAGTAAGCTTAATTAGAGTTTGTGTTTGTGTTAGAGTTTGACAGAAGTAAAGAAAAATTTAAGAAAGTTGAAGTGGGACAATGCAGATATATAATAATTCAAAACATGTCTTCAAAGATTGTAGAACAAACAGTGGTTTTTTCTTATTAATGCCTAATCAGAATGCAATTTCTATTGAATGGTGTTGGTATGTTGTTAGGCAAATTGTGAGGAAGGATTTGAAGGTAAAAATAAGTGACTTGCTTAAGTGGCATTTAGAAGTCGGTGAGGAGATACACTGGACAAGGCATTCTTATGGATGTACAACTTCTTGGTTTATTTAACACAACGTTTCGATGCAGATACTAGCATCGTTATCAAGTGAATGATCGTTATCATATCTGGAAACAAGAACTTTGAAGTATTTGTCATAGTGAAAAGATCAGCCCTTTCTCCACCCAACAGAAAAAAACCTTATTAAACCCCCAGCCACTTACGGTATCTCAACCCAATGTGTCGCAGGGAGATATGATGCAGCCAAACAAGAGGGGTCAGAACCAGTCTATAGCCGTGGGCCAGGCACCCTTTGGTAACCCAGAACAACCAATGGGCACGATTGCTCCTATCAACACCCCTAACATGATCCGTACCCCAGCTCCTCCACAGAGGACGACAGTGTGGACAGGTAAGGGCACCAAATTTTGCCAGGTGTCGTTTCTGTTACTTAGCTAATGACTCCTCATCATCCCAAGACTCAAAAGTTAAGTACAGCGCAAACCCCATGCGTACATACATACCCAAACTGTCCCAAATACACTAAACATTTGTGGCCAGCCATTGGGGTAACTGGCAAAGGGCAACAGCTCACACCACCAGGAGGCCCTCCTGTTTTCTCTTCCCATAAACTGTACTGCATGTTTTGTGTGCTTGAATCGTGTGTTTATTTTTTTGTCTTGTAACATTTTTAAAATCAAAATGCAAATGGCTGCAGATCATTGCCTGCTGTTAATCTAAATTTACCCGACTTGAATGTTTGTCAACTGCAAAAGCTACTTTTGGTGTGGCATGAAATTGGCAATGACTGGCAAGGTACAAGGTATGCACGTTGACAATGTAATTTATTCCAAGACTTATTTTTTGGGAGATTTGTATTACCCTTTTTTCTCAACATTTTCACATATGAAAGAACAACTTTCAGTGCACATTTTTAATTTCATTTTAGAGTCAAAGCAATATTGGTTGGATTGGCCAGTTTCAGGATGTCACAAAAAGTATAATTATGCCTTCAGAATATTCTTAAATAAACACATTGCAAAGAGGCGAAAAGGTTGAAGCATTACAGTAGGTTTTTATAGAGACCCAAAACATGAAGTAAAATGGAAAGAAGATGGAGCATCAATGTTTGTGGATTTCTTCTTGTTCTCTACAATACCCAGCTGTAATGTATAAATGTAAAGGTGACATTTTAAATATTGCAGACTTTGCTTCTGCCAAAGGTCATTTGAGTATTCACAGTGTACCCAGAACATTTTTGTGGAAGAAGGAGACTTTGGTGGAGGAAAAGGCTACTTTGTTGTAGAATAAGCTACTTTTTTGTAAAATAAGGCTACTTTGTTGTAGAAAAAAGCTAATTTGTTGTAGAAAAAAGCTACTTTTTTGTAGAAGAAATTGTCTTTGTTTTTGTACAGGTGCTCTGGAGTGGCAGGAGAAGTCTAAGGTGCCAGGCCTAGGTTCCTCGGGCAAGCTTACGCGGTCTCTGGCGTGTACTGTGTCCATAGCTCAGGGAGAGGTAGATCTGTACGTAATATCACCACGCCCAACCGAGAACATCCTGTTATCAGTGAGGGTTGGGGAGGGGGGAAACAGTGTGAATTTAAAATAGTTGGTGATTTATAGACATGCATCTTTTCTTGTGTTAAATGTCATTTTTGAAATGGCTGTTGGAGGTTTGAATAAAATTATGCTATCAATTGATAGTGTATCTATGTTGAGCATTGTTTTGACAGATGGTTTTTTTTTTCAAGTATCAAGAAAATAGAAGATATTTGTAACACTTCATCATGAGGGTAATTGTTCTTAGTATAAATTGGTAGAACTATTAATTTATCATCTTTTGGACTATACTGCAAGTGAATTTTTTTCATAATTTATTAAATTGAAATGTGGTTTGAAATACAAATTGCATTATTGTTATTATTGTCTATTGTGCTTGTCTAAATTTGTCTGGAAGCTTCGTGGCATAAGTCTTAAGAATTGATCAACTTTGAGGTTTGTCTAGTTGATTGTCGATTTTCCAGTATTATTTGACATTTACCTTATCTCTCTCCTCCGTAGGAATACCAGCAAATGGCCAAACAAACTGATCATGCAGCTCATTCCCCATAGCCTTCTAAATCCACTCAATGACCTCCTGCGCAGATCTCAGATGGTTTCTTTCCACTTTGCCCAGACCGATTTGAACGCTCTGAAGAATCTCTATAAAGTTCTGTTCAATGGTTTTGTAAGTATAGATCTGTGAATTACCATTCCTAAAGTTCTTAATTTTCATGTCTTATAGCACACCCTCTCACAAACATCCTTAAAAGTCTTTACTTTTGAAACTATTTTGTTCGATATCAAATTTTTTGGCATGGTGCCATCATCAGTGCATATTTTTACCTCAGTGCCTATTTGAGTACTGGGAAGCTCAACAGGCTGTGGGCATCGATTGGTTCAGATGGTTACAGTAACTGCCATTTGGGACTTTCGGGCCTTAGACCTGTGAGGTTGTGTGTTCGAATCCAGCTCATGCTATTTCAACTCCAGCAAGAAGTTAAAACGTTTGTCAAGTACAGAAGCTGTAAAGGCGCTCAGGCCTTGTTGGCATTAAGACTAAGTGTGTAACTTCATGATGTGTATTGTGGATGTATTTTGCTGCAGGCTGGCTGCGTTCACTTCCACCCAATCACTCAGCGTGAGGTGCGCATGCTTATTTTGCTGTACAACAAGAAGAAGAGAATGTTTGTTGGGAGGATTCCTAAAAACCAGATGGAATTTGTCAATGGTATCAGACAGGTGATTACATCCAGCAAAAACCAACAGAAACAAAAGGTGATTCTTTAGAAACTGATCCTTCTAATTGATCTTTATGATTTCAGTTGCCCTCTCTAAGTTTTTATTGATTTTTTATTTTTATTTTTCACTCTAAGCTGAACAGTAAGCTTAATTAGAGTTGTGTTTGTGTTGGAGTTTGACAAAATAAAGAAAAAATTAAGAAAGTTGAAGTAGGACAATGGAAGTGTTGGTATGTTGTTAGGCAAATTGTGAGAAAGGATTTGAAGGTAAAAATAGGTGATATCATGGTGAGAAATTTTGTTGCAGTGTAAAAAAACATTGCCTACATGATGATTGAATAACTCTACATTCATTTGTTGCTGTCTTATTTGTTTGTTTTTTTTATGATTTTTTTTTCTTTTCTTAGGTGTTCACAATTTATAATTTTTAGTACCAATGTTAGAGTGCATTAAATTTTATGAATGGAGATATTTTTCATATCTGCAAACAAGAACTTTGAAGTATTTGTCATAGTAGCTGATATATATATATACATATATATATATATATATGTATCTACTTGGAAATAAAGAGTGAAGTTTTTCGAAACATCTTTGGGGCAAAATTTTAATCTGTTGTTTCCAGACTTGGATTTTGACATCGTGTTTGAGAGTACAGCCCACATTGATAGTATACAGTAGTAAAACTTGATGCATTTTCTGCAAAGTTTAAATGATTTAGTTGTAGAAATGTTTCTTATTAGAATGTGTTTTGGTTTGTGCACAGAATCCTATGATCCTCTTATTTTGTACTAGCAGTAGAAATTGAACATGTAAACAGCAGTACATTGTTTGTCTGTGATGTTATGTACATGTAAGACAGCTGTAGGTTAACCGCTATGTAGTCAGGTAGCCCCGACGACCAGTCCACATACTGTTTTTGGAGAGACAAAAAGTGAAATATGGAGTTTAGGATGTAGTTTACCATATAAAAATGGAGACTGAGTCTGTTCCAATTAACTTAGAATGTGGCTTAATGGACAGATTTCTCTGATTTGGGATATGGTCCAACATGTGAAAAAGCTTCCCAGCTTTCTTCATGGGTTGTAAAAAGGTCAGTTTTCCTTTAGGCCCAGCAGTCAGTCTGGAAATTAAGTAGCCTGCTGTGGTGATGGGTCTTGATTGTCTTTTTGATATCATTTTGATATTTTGGTACCAAATGAAATGTTGCCTGTTGTTTCTTTATTGATTGACATGGTCAGTTAATATGCATGTTCATTGTAAATTTTGAATGAATTTGCCAAGCACAAAATATTTATGTCTTTGTTTTTTGTTTTGGAAGAGTGGAATTACAGATTCCTGAGCATTTTTTCAATGCAAACATTTTTTGAAAACTTCAAATTATATTGAAAGTCTGAATGAAAAGATTTATCTGTATACCACTTCCTTTTGAATATGGACAATTTGTGCCTTTGTGAAAAAGTGAAATCATTACAGTTAGGAACCATTGTTTTATATAGTATGCTCTCATCTTTAAATATATTTCATGAATAACACCATTTTTTTCCCTGTGTTTATGATTTAGGGTTAAATAAACAAAAGAAAAAAAAAGAAAAGCTAGAGAAAAGCAGGTAGTAATTAGTCAGATTATTGATACTGGTGCTGAAGGTGTATTTAGGAAAATGTTTATCGGTAATGTGATACACAATGAATGAATAGCTGAACACCACTTCAGCAATTCTACAGCCATATTGCAGCATTTACCCTGATGTACAGGAAAAGGACCAAGCAGTATTTGTTATGTTTTCCACCTGTAATGGCTTATTACTTGACCAGGAGACACCAAGCTACGAATGCAACCTCAACATACAAAGGAATAACTAGGAAAGGTAGTCATTGCCACCCAGCTGCAGAAGCTGTGGGTTAGACTTTGTGGTCTGTAATTCACCTGTTAGATGAAATAGCCACCAAAGGTCCTATAAGTTTAGTTATTTGATTGGTTTTATTTAGTCAGCATTCATCAATGAAATTCTTTTAGCTGTTGTTCAGAATCATGTTGCACATTCTCTTGATACAGAGAATGCATGTGTATAAAGTACTATTAGAGATGAAGGCTGAGACGGATTGATTGTGATTTCTGACATCACTTCCTGCCTCATCACTGTGGACCCCAGGGATCTCTGTACAAAATGTGCTATTGGTGGCAGTGATGTATAGCAAAAGGTAGATAACGACGCATGCGCTGCCAAGAGTATATCTGTTGGTTACTGAGGTAATGTTCTGTACATTAGGTGTCAACAAGGATCTTTTGGTTCAGTTTTTCACTTTGACAGGTAACTGATGACACACTGGTTTCCACTGAGCTGTACTCAAACATTGGTCAACAGTTAGTCATTTCCTCTCCAGGTCATGACTTTGGCAGCCAGAGTATAAAGCAAGCATTGATGATCACTGCCTTGTTAGCTTGTAATTTCGCTGACACACCATTGTCTTGTATTGTCTTAACCTCCTTCAATCACAGAAAAAACAAAGACATTTTCTCCAGATTTTTTTAGCGTTTATTTTAAGTTAAGCCGGGACAAACCAGATGATTTGTGAATGTCAGAGAACTGGTCAATGACCACATCAACAGGCTAACAGCTACAACCCTACATGAAGTAATGACTCCAAAAACAAACATGTAACATAGAAACAATGTGACAAAATGATGACGGTGAAAAAATCTAAGTGAAATGGAAAGGTCCTTTCCCAGCATACAAGTACATGTATGTTTAATTTTAGACTTCCCCAATGATTTCTCTTTTCTGCCACGCATACAGTTCATGTGGTGATAAATGGTTACGTGAATTAAGCATAAATTCCACGAATCATTATGACGGGTGTTCATATGAGCAAATGATGCACAACTTTGAACTATTTAGATAGATAGAATTTGTGGTCTACAAATACTCCACTGGAGTTCAATGTCTACAAGAGACTCCAAGTTGGCTTTAATCCCAAATAGATTTGCGTTAAAAATATATGGTAACATGGGAGGCATTCCACAAAATAGCAGTTATGTGTAGCACTAACATTATTCCTTAAAGCTTTTAACAGATTAAATAACAAATATGTTTTTTATTCAATCAAATCTGGAACTACTGAATGGATTCTACAACTTCAGAAAAAAGTCAAAATCAAATTCAACCAATTTATCACTCTTTACTAAATAACGCTCTCAGAATACAACTACAGAAACGAAAAGCTTTACTATATCTACCCATTTTGTTACTACATGGGTGGAAATTAAAACTGGCCTATCCATTAGGTCAAATCCTAAACATGAACAATAGGAATTCTTGACCATATCGGACACCTGTGTAACAGATTTATGTTTATCTTCATTACAAAAACCTTGAATGGGGGACTAGAACAGTCAACAAAAGTTTTCAAAAACTCGGCACATCATAAAATATGCCTAGGCCAGTAATCAATTTTGCACTGAAAAATCATTAACCATAGGAGTTTAAACATTTCTAACCTGTGCGATGTTACCCCACTGAAAGCCTGTATAAAACTCCTCAAATGTACAAATTCTCCCATAAGGCTGAAGTCAAGCCTAGGATTGTATATCTACACAGTCAGCTGCACTTTTATGAAGTAATGAATATGTGTACTATACCCCTAACTCAGGCACAACCGGAGGGGTTGGTGAAACTGCTAGGCATGACTGTATAAGAGATCCTTCTGTGTACAAAATAAGCTTATCAACAAATACAATATACCAACATTTGTGAAAAAGCCTCACATTTTATATTCAACCACAAAATGAAGAGTCAACATCACCAATACAGCAGGGCCTTCCTTTTAAAACCACTTGCACACAATTATCTCCCCTTTTGAGCACGCCAAGCACAAGCCCTGCCAAGCATGTAATGTCTGTGAAGCCAATCTAATTGATGTTTTCAGGACACCCATCACAAACTTGCCAATCAGCTTCTGGAACAAAGCCATTTAATGGAAACTACACATAATACTACAGCTCATCTCCCCAACATGCATCAGGGCTGTAAAATCACCAGCTTATCTCTCGCAGACATCAACCTAACTGTAACATCGCTATCACCAGCTTATCTTTTGCAGATATTTTCCTTAAAAGACCAGGTTTTTACACATCTGCTGCCATGGTAACAATTCCTGACTCACTAACAAATACCTCTCTCAATCCAATCCAATCCATACAACAGGCAATCACAAAAGAGTGACCTATCGTGAGTATGATGAACTACTTACAAAAAGTAGTTCACTCATAAATATAAGGTATGTGTCACAATGGGCCTATGACAAAGATCTAAAGCCCTGTTGTATATGTTCATATATAAACAATCTATTCCAGACATTCTCTAAGAGCTAATTCTGTAACATCTCACTAAGTAAACCAAACAGAATGAATGAATGAAAGAAAGGTTATGGCTTAACACCACATCAGCAATATTTCATCCATATTGTGGCGACCAAAAATCAATAAAAAACACAAACGTTAATTCTGAATTGTGAAGTGCAGGTGCTGATAATGTGACTAAAGCTGTTTAGTTTAACAACACGTAGACCAGTTACACACTGATCTATAATGATGCTCATAATGTTGCCTACAAATTCAGAGTGTTGTAGATTGCTGAGGCAATTATCAAAGTGCAAGACATTCATTTCATCACTTTAGTCATTGTTTTGGAAAAAAGATGACCTGAAATTTTGTGTCAACAATAACATAACAAAAAGAAATTTTTGTTATTTTTGGAAACCAGCACTAAATGACAACTATGGCTGACAATACAAACAAGCTGTTATCCTTCACACCCTACCAAGTACCCCACCTAGCTACACTGCCGGAAAGTTCAGTTTGTTAACTAGAGAATTTCACCTTCTACAGACATGAACCTGCAATTACATCTTCAGATCTTTGTCTTCATTGCATGATAATTAGTCTATTTATTCAATTCATGGATGATTTGATATTCAAAAATAGTTACGACCATAATTTTTACACTCCATATCAACAGCACATTCAAGGGGAACAAATGGCACATGTGGGAGAGTTAACTCCCTTTGATGTTTTCCATGGAGATTGCCACAAACACACACAATTTCTCGCCACACTTACACTAACTCTCTCTCTCCCAGGCACACATGGGCTATTCTTGGTTTATTAGGCATTAAGAGATATTCTCTCATGCCAACACAACATAAAAGTTCATAGTTTGTCAATCTGTTGGTATTTTAGTAACCTCGACAAAAGGAGGCAGCACCCGATTGCTTGTCATACATCACGGGACTGTCCAGCATCAAACAGTTTGTACGAATGAACACTGGTCAAGACAGGCTGGCCAGACCATCCAGCTCAAGCCAGCGGTGGTCACTTAATGGTCAGGTTGAGGAGGTTCCTTCACCCCCTGCTTTAGGTGAAGAGAGATTTGTAGGCCTTGTAGCCTGCCTCTTGATACTGCTGAGCCGCCGCCACGGGGTCCTCTGCCTGGAGAATACCTCGTCCCACAATGATCACATCTGATTGGTTCTCTTTTATTACTTGCTCTGGCGTAAGATACTGCTGCCCCAGTCCGTCGCCTGACCCTGTTTTTAGCTGTATACCTGACAATGAAGGCGAGACACATTTCACGGTAAAAAAAAAAAAACTCATTTTTGTTGATTATAGGTTCATATTTATGATCCAAAACATTCCACGTATACAATGGCTGTCGGGTGAGTGGGTGTGTCTGTTTGGCTTATGGTGGGAGGGCGTGGGGACAGAAAGAGAAAGCTAGCAGAGCAAGGTGGAAACCATTGTGCCACTACAGCACCTGATAACCATCCAGAGATAGAAATTGGGAGATGGAATTTCAACATAAATTAACTCCTTGTTTTCATGACATTAAACTCTTCAAGCAATGCCCATCTATTTTTTCTAAGAAACACCAGAATAACTGACAGAGCAAACCACTGAAACAGTTTACTAATTAAAGAAGCTTTAGCTATCAACATAATACACCAGAATTAAATCATGGCTTCTAAAAAATTGTATATTTTTAAATAATTGTACAGAACTGTAACAGTATATATATATATATATATATTTACATATGTATGTCTTGTTGTTTTCACCTATATCTATTGTCTTATTTATTTTGTTATTTACTGCATCACTGTACAACTCCCTCCCACAACCTCTTTTAACTCTGGCTTCAACTATACATTCTATTCTATTTTCCTCAGTATTTCATGCAATCCCTCTTACATGAGCTTAACATCATGTAACTCATGCTCAACCATTCATACTCAACCATTCATGCCTTCCTGATGACTTACCATGCTTTGTCTTATCTTTATACCTGACCTGCATTGCATAACTTCCAGCTACATGTATAAAAGCCTATGTATTCTTTACTGTACATATTTCCTGATGATGGCACAAACATAGTGACTAATATTTTGACTTCAATATGTGAAGTTAATGTCTTTCTATTTAGTGTTTATCTGAATTGAAAGCAAACAAGGTAACATGCAATATGAGTAATTATAGGTACACTTGACAAAGCAAATCTCCTAACAAAACTGACCTGGAGTCATGTGAATAAACTCTGGATTATCTGTTAAACGTCTCTGACAAATAAACCCAACCACGAAGTCATCGTTCTCTTCTGCCATACGTACAGTGGCTGTAAACACAAGTCAAAAACAGGCCTGCTATAAGCATCTGATACTGACTTACCCTAATTTTTCAACATTTTCAAGCACCTCTGTGAAAAAATATTCTGAAACATCCTGAGGGAACTATGGGGTAAACACAGAAGTTTAATGAAGCTAGCATCTTTAGTGACAGAAATCATTTTGGCATCATTATCCAAATAATTGTATGCATAAATTCCAGAGAAAAAAGGGCTTTAGAGGTGGAAAAGGTTGAAGATTTAGCCATTATAGCTTAAAACCTTTCTCTTGCTCTATTTATCTTCTTGACAGCCTGTTATTTTAGTAGGACTGTTACATAAGTTATTACATGTAGCAGGACTGTAGAAGTACAAATGTTTCAACATTAGAAGTTGACACAGTAGTAAGAATGAATGAATGAATGAATATGGCCAAAAGCCCTTTTCAGCAATATTTCCCCCATATTGTGGTAAGAACATATTTACAACAGTAAGACTGAAGGTAGTAGATATTGCTTCCTCAAATCCCATTTTGAATTGTACTATGTTTTATGTCACCAAGTGTACATCACACCTGTCACTCAAAGATATTCCACATACTTGTAGAAAACTTAGCAATCACATGATTATCCAGATCAATTATTATCTCCCTTTATTTCAACCCTGAGCACAATCTTATTCTCGTGCCAGACTCGCCAGACAAGATAAAAAAAAAAACAAAGCCCTCGCACACAAACAGAGCTCAGCAGCACAGTGATCTCTGGCGAAATCTTGGAAAGCATAATCTGACGCTCTGGACACAAAAATTGTTATTTACAGATCAAATTATATGTAATCTCACCATGGAGGATACCTGGATGGTGAGTTATTACCTGATCCCTAATCTAGTTGAGGATATTAACATAATCTTTTGAACCTTGAGACTAATACCTTTCTTTTGAACATTACCACAGAAACTTTACGGGTGATATTTCTCTAAAAAATGTACATGTTGAACTGCTCCAACCCTTTCCCATAACTGTATCATCATTTACAAGCAGATGAAGTTTACCTTCTGTGTACTCTCCTTTAGCCAGATTTCCAGATGAACTCATCTCTGCTATAAGGATACAACCTTTGTTACTCTCATTACATGCCTGAAAACAGACCACATCAACCTGTAAGAATACACATTTGTATTATTTTGACTAAAATGCTTTGGAAAACCACCAACATGCACTGTTAACCATTTTTTTCATTGCACCCATGTGTACAATAGAAAGAAATTGAGCAAAGCCGAGTGGGTACCACCACCCCCTCTGGATCAGAACAAACCTCCCAACATAAAGCTACAGCCGATTCAACAATACCTGCATTAGAACCGGCCGGCTCAATGGTTGTGGGCTAGAGCAATTTCAGTAGACATCTTTATTTCCCTTGACCAGCATGAGCTTTAGTACTAGTGAACTACAACCATACACCAGGCAATCAGTTTTTCACACCTGGAAGGTGTTTATGTTATCACAAAATTACACCATCATTATCCATATGGTCCTATATACTGCTCTCTAGTACAGCTGGTGCAGGTTGATCCTGTTAAATGTCTAGTTAACAATACTGAGACAGATATGTACCTCTTTGAGGCCTTTGATGATGCCATCCCCTGATACAGAGTGGGCGTTGACTAGATCAGCCCAACTGGATATCTTGTACAGGCCACCACTGAACTGGTGTTTTACTGTGTTGCCAATATCTGCAAATTTTCTGTGGAAATAGAAAACATATATATACATATATATACTTATTTATATATATATTTATTAACACATATTATACACAAATATTAATATTTACTCTTATCAAGTCTGTTCAAGTCAAATCAAAAACTTCAACATTTAAACATATGTTTGCAAGAGTTTTGTGATGTAAGTATAAGGAACAAGTGTCTACAACCCTTACCTGTCTTCAAACACCAGAAATCTGTGCTTTTCAGCTAGCTTCTGTAACTCTTTGGTGAAATCAGGTGTGTAATCACTGAGAATGTCAACATGAGTTTTCACCAGACAGATGTGCGGACCGACTTTATCTATGAGCTAAACAAAAATTTCCAGGGTTACAACCAAATTCAAAAATAATTCACATAACAGGGTCATATAATGCCAAGTGCAAAATTCAACATCCTTGTCCACTTGTTAAATTAAAAAAAAAAAAAAAAAAGCAGCAGCTCATAATCAATACCTGACAGGCCCAACTTATACCATCATTAAGGAGCTTTCATGCAATTTTACAAAAGCAGGCATCGGTTTTTAATTATAGGAAATAGGAAGTACACCGTCAGCAACTTGTATATATCTGCAATATCACATTTTTTAAACTGTGACGAACTGAATAATAATAATATCCCAGAATTGTTCATTGGATTTATTATTATCTTTTGCTTTGGCAAGTAGATGATACTTCAGGATCAAATCAGGGTTTATTTTCTTTTTTTTTTTTACCTCAAGAGCTTTGGCGCACTCTGTGACATCCACTGAGAAGGCGAGGTTAGATTTCTTCTCATCCATCAGCTGGAACAGCGCCTTGCTCATGGGGTGTGAACAGAGCTGGGCACGATCACGGTACTTCATCACCTGATAAATACACCAGCAGCTCAGCATCAGTACACAGTAGCATTATACATGTACTTCCATCACCTGATAAATACAATCAGGTCACATTATACATGTACTTCATCACCTGATGGGGCCTCCGTGGCTTAGTCGGTTAGCGCGCTAGCGCAGCGTAATGACCCAGGAGCCTCTTACCAATGCGGTTGCTGTGAGTTCAAGTCCAGCTCATGCTGGCTTCCTCTCCGGCCGTACGTGGGAAGGTCTGCCAGCAACCTGCGGATGGTCGTGGGTTTCCCCCGGGCTGTGCCCGGTTTCCACCCACCATAATGCTGGCCGCCGTCGTATAAGTGAAATATTCTTGAGTACGGCGTAAAACACCAATCAAATAAATCATCACCTGATAAATACAATCATGTCACATTATACATGTACTTCATCACCTGATAAATACACAGTCACATTATACATGTACTTCTTCACCTGATCAATACAATCAGGTCACATTATACATGTACTTCATCACCTGATAAATACAATCAGGTCACATCATATATATACTTCATCAAATCGTTAATACAATCAGGTCACATTATACATGTACTTCATCACCTGATCAATACAATCCGGTCACATTATACATGTACTTCATCACCTAATAAATACACCCGCAGCTCAGCATCACTACATAGTCACATTATGCATGTACTTCATCACCTGATAAATACAATCATGTCACATTATACTTGTACTTCACCACCTGAAAAATACACATTATACATGTACTGTAGGAGTAAATTTTTTGAAAAACTGATTCATAAAGCTACGTGAAATGAAAAAGGATCCTGAGAAGCATCTACCTGATCCCAGTTCACTCCAACTCTATCATCTGGTTACTTGATTTACCCTCCTTTCTCAACATTTTAATTTACAGAAACAACACAAGATATAATTTAATGAATGAAATAGGTCATCTGGACCAAGAATGCCAGTTTACTGCAAAAGTGTAGTGATTTAAGAACTATTTAGGCATGAATATCTACCTCCATGTGGTCAAACACATGCAAATAAATTTCCAGCTCCAAAAGTATTATGACAACTGTGAATGAATTTCCATGATCATCATGATCTTCATACATATATAACTACCATTATTCTCCATTCACAAAACATTACAAATCCATCACAATTTTACACTTTTCACATACCTCTGCCTTATTTAACTTTGCTTGTTTTTCAATGGGAGAACCATTTGCGATGGCCAGTTCTTCCATCTTGCGTTTGTTTCCGTTGGCTGCGCTGGCAGTGTTGGCAGCAGCGGCTGCGGCAGCGGCAGCTGCTGCTGCAGCATGGCTCATGGCCATGATGTCAAATCTGTTATCTGCTACAAACTTCTTCACTTTAGCTACCGTTTCTGAATCAACTTTCCCAGCAGTTTCTAGGACATCCAGAATTTGATTAACTGTCAAGACACTGTGGAGACAAAAAAAAAAAAAAAATTCATGAAATTGTTGAAACACATTTATCATATTGATATATATCAATCTATCACAATAGATTCTGGACGTAACAACTTTATTCCATATAGTTGTCATTTCAGTGTAAATACTTATACTCTTCATTATGGTCGAGAATGGTGTTTGCATCTGCACCAAAATGTCTCCCACACAGAATAAATGAAATCGTTATCAATAGTACTTCCTGATCCTAAATTTCTCCATTTACTATTGACTGAACAAGACTAAACTCAAAGTCATAGAACACTTTGTATATGTAGATAGTTCTTCTGTCCTAAACCCTCATTTTCTGTTCTGTGTTTCCTAAGATTAGGAAGTGCAAAAGAATGGTTTGTCAAAGTCTCAGAAAATTTCACAGTGCTTTTATCCTTGGCCCTTATCAAGGTTATAAATGAAACGACCATGTGCCCTGGTGAAATTTGATGAGGTACCGGTACATGAGATTGTTATCCGTCATCATCCTGGTACATGTTAATCTGTAATTACGACAACCCGCTTTGGATAGGTGTTCACACCCTTCCTGTATGTGTTACCTGTGTAGTTTGATCCCTTGCATCTCTAGCTTTGATCTGCCACCTTGTTCTCTGTCTAACAGAACCACACAATCCCGTACCACAATGCCTTCCTGCTTCAGAGACTGCAAAGAATTCAAAGGTTATGCATCAGTGTGATGTTACCATGCCATTTCCGTCAGCATCAATGCATTTGTACCACAACAAAATAATACCAGACAGATCATGAACAGCCTGCGAGGATAAATGGCAGATCAAACACTACTGACAATAGGGATGATACAGCCTGGCTTTTCATAATGTCCTATTCTGTATCACAATACTTAATACCTGACCTACAGAGCAGAGGTTTGACAAGAGGCAGCAATCTGAGGTGACAGGTGTAGTGCCACAGGTAAATGTAGAGTCCTGTATCAGGAGAACAGATAGGACCAAATGTACTGAGGCTGTAGTAATAACTATCGTGCGAAGACTAGTGGATGAGGTAATTTTCTACACAAACAAAATATCGGGCCAAAAAGTTTTACATGATTACAGTCAAGAGGTATGCACATGGAAACCTATTTGACAGTTATGTTTGTGCATGTAGTATCCTCACTTCACAAGAACCTGATAAATTACACATTGGATGCATCCATTAACACTTTGAGAAAGTAGTGAGTTTATTAGATTTCAACCATAACATAATTACGGTTACAACACAAACTAAATGATCTCTGACACAAACATACATGTAGGCACATGCATATATACGAATCTAAATTATAGCTGAAGCACACTGACCCATACAACACAAAAATATATGCTCAAAATCGCTACACCATCAGATTTCCTTGACAACTGTGATTCCTAATTTTCGTTAAAGTTTAATTCCAATGACTTTCAGTAATATTAAAATCATAGCATGATGGTGTCTAATCATGCGAGGCTGTTACATGTAGCGTGGTTTTGGTTTATTCATTTATTTGATTTGTGTTTTACGCCGTACTCAAGAATATTTCACTTATACGACGGTGGCCAGCATTATGGCCGGAGGAAACCAGACAAAGTCCAGGGAAACCCATGACCCTCCGCAGGTTGCTGGCAGACCTTCCCATGTACGGCCGGAGAGGAAGCCAGCATGAGCTGGACTTGAACTCACAGCGACCGCATTGGTGAGAGGCTTCTGGGTCATTACGCTGCGCTAGCACGCTAGCCAACTGATCCACGGAGACCCCCCCCCACCAGCGTGCTTTTGGGGTTTTGTCTTACCAAAATGCCATGACAATATGCAGAAACAGCTCCTGATACAGATGAAGTAAGAGAGAATGAAAATCATCTACGGTGTCAGTACTGAAGCTGTGTCTTCAGTATCCCCAAGAAATTTTATTGATACACATCTAATACCAAAGGTGTCTGTACAACATGTAAACTCAAGCTCCGGAATGTGCTGTATGGAACCTATATGACTTGGAAACTCCACATGTACGTGTAGCTCTCAAATATACTTCTAGGAATACATGCACATAAACATACAAAGGTTGGGTTCAAATTGCAACCAGAGTCATGAAGTATTTAAAGAGTCTGTCCTTGACGATCTGCTCAAATCAATAACTGTACCTGGGTCAGCTTTTTATTCTTTTTTATTTTATTCTTATGTAACATTCCCCCTCAAGATCTGATAGCACAAGTTTAGGGCTTAACTCTGATGTGAGGATCAAATTACTGGATTTACTATCTTCCAAGGATATTACAATATCATTGATCAGGGCAAAAATCAACTGATGTGGACCTGTATAAAACAGAAATCCTGGACTCTTTCAAAACATGTTTACAATCATATAGGTCAGCAGTTGTAAGTACAACCAGCACCTGTTGGAAGAGCAACACTACGTGGTGTTAACAACAACATACAGGTGGCATTGGGCATATCAGCTACATGTTAAAAACGTATAAACCCAGACTTAAGTCAACCTAATCGTAAAAAAAATGCACATTAAAAGTATACCGGTATTAAAACAATATTCATATCCCTTAACAGGTTAAGCCACCGCGTACAGAAGGTATTAGTCATATATTTATGTAAAAAGCCCTGAAGTTATGAATACGTAAATAATTGTGCAAGCAACCAGACATGCACGACAGCGGTACACAACCACATTTGTTTATTAACAAACACTCCACATGGTTCTTGCTTGTTTTTGACCCCTGAACTCTTGACAAACTTCAAAAACACATATTTTCTCACAGGCTTTGGATTCAAGACCAGCACTAAACCCTCTGCCTCTGGCAGCCAAAAATTGTCCGTGTGTGTGTGTCTTAGACCATACAACTGTCAACAGCACTGTTCCGTGCCTACCAGCATTCCAGCATTTACTTAAGATTTCACTTTTTTATATCATAAAAGGCTCTCTGGATTTCTGTCAAAGTATGAGGTGGAGCAGAATGGAGGCATTCATTGGTGTGAAAGACAAGCAAGTCTTCAGTCTACTGCCTTATGGAAGTTGAAGACACTCACCACTAGACAGCAGCGATCAAAACGCCGAGCAACACAAGCAAAACATAACATAGCCGCTTCATGGTGTGTTTATACATTGCACAATCCAGTGTCATGTGATAAAAGCCACTAATGGCTTCAGCATAATAGATCAAACATGACCAGTGATAATCATACTGCTTCACTCTATTGCACTTGCTTCATGCATTCAAACACAGTATTTATTGAGGTAAATCTTCCTCAGAACTAACAACAAAACAGGTCCTTTTAGACTCGTGAGAACAAAAATAGGTCCGATCTTACTTTCAGGGAGGGGACTAAAATTGGGCCCAAGTGGCGTATCTTTGTCAATATGATGGAGCGTCTGGATAAAAAAGACATTATTCATCGTTCAGAATAGACGCATCGCAGAGGAAATGACAACAATGACAAATTTCCTTTACATGAAAGATGTGCACAAACATTATAACGCTGTCACAGCAAGAGAAGTGCACTTGAACGAGGAGCAGAGAAAAGTTCTGAAACCTAAACAGTCTGTGGGCATAGACTGGAGGTTTGAGAGAAGGTCTATAGAAACACTCAGCAAGGCCATGGCTGCCTATTTCTATCAAACAACTTAACTCTTCCCTCCCACTTAGCAAACAGGAAGGCCATCTAGCTGGTCGGCTTTCTGAGCACTTTGCTGCAGCCAGAATGCACATATGCAAACGACTGCAGCAATGCAACCCGAGAGGTCACAGATACATGTATGTCCAGTGGAAGGTTACTGATCTGCACAAGGTCATGGGGAGGTCAGCAGCTGTACCTGAAAGGAGCCCTGTCTGAAGAAATCAGTGACGACATTACCTGGTGGCATGTCATGGCAGAAATCAGTGAAGACATTACCTGGTGGCATGTCATGGCAGAAATCAGTGAAGACATTACTTGGTGGCATGTCATGGCAGAAATCAGTGAAGACATTACCTGGTGGCATGTCATGGCAGAAATCAGTGAAGACATTACCTAGTGGCATGTCATGGCAGAATTTACTGAAGAAATAACCTAGTGCCATATAACAGATACTGTAAAGTACTTATTATTCGCTGGAATTTATTTTTGTGAATTTTCTCCAAAAATATATTCGCGGGAATTGATTTTCGCATAATTAAGAAAATACTGAAAAAGAGATCCTAAAATTTTCCAAGATATAATATAGCCAAAATTATTCAAGCACGTAAAACAGGTATCATCATGGGTGCCTTTAATCCTCCTTTGTTTCCTGCGGTATCTCTAATCCTAGTGATATGGATCAGAGATTAAAACAATGGGGGATGGATTATCAGTACATGAGAAGATTACTTTTGCACCTACCATGAGCAGTACTCAAAAGGTGTCACTTGGTGTTTTGCACTGTTTTCAGTTTTAATCGTCCTCTGTAGCAGGTCAGAAACCGTGAACATTGCTGTGGCTGTCAAACAGCCATTGTGTTGTTGTACACACTTCACAGTTTGTTAGAAGCTCACTCACTGGACCACAGGAGAGACACAGCCAATGGGATAGCGTGTATCAGAGCGAGATTCATTAGAAGCCAGCAGGTGCTGGTATCTTTCACTTTACGGGCACAGCGAAGATTGATCAAATTAAAGACGAATAAACAACTCCCACTTTTTTTATATCCACCAAGCCTTAGCACCACAGTTTGTATATATTTAAACCATAATTTCCCTTCCCTGCTTCACTCTGGCAAAGAATTCACTTCATTATTACTACTACCTGTATATGATTCAAAACTGGATATACTGGTGATTACACATTGCCTAGTATCACTGTTAGAGCGATCAAGACACTGTCCAGTGTTATAGTTAGAGTGGTCAACACAATGCCTTGTATCATGGTTACACTGGTCAAGACAATGCCTAGTATCATGATTACACTGGTCAAGACATTGCCTAGCATCATGGTTACACTGGTAAAGACCTTGCCTAGCATCATGGTTCCACTGGTCAAGACATTGCAGAGAATCATGTTACACTGGTCAATACATCGCCTAGCATCATGATTGCACTGGTCAAGACATCACCTAGTATCATAGTTACATTGGTCAAGACATCGCCCAGTATCATAGTTACACTGGTCAAGACATTGTCTAACATCATGACTGCAGTGGGCAAGACATCGCCTAGCATCATGATTGCACTGGTCAAGACATCACCTAGTATCATAGTTACATTGGTCAAGACATCGCCCAGTATCATAGTTACACTGGTCAAGACATTGTCTAACATCATGATTGCAGTGGGCAAGACATCGCCTACTATCATGTTTGCACTGGGCAATACATCACCTAGTGTCGTGGTTACACTGGTCAAGACATTGCCAAGTATCATGGTTACACTGGTCAAGACGTTACCTCATATCATTGTTACACTTGTCAAGAATTGCCCTGTGCCATACTTACAGAACAATTCTCCTTAATGTACCTTTCCACATCAATACACCAAATTTTTGCCAAAAAATGGCTAGGTACATATAGATTCTGCTTATAAACTGGTATGATTTCTTTCGTTTTCCTTTTTACCTTCAACAATCATTAAACGTTTTGAATACCCTAATCTTCCACAGCACTGAAGTGAATTACATGTGCATCATTAGAATCAATTGAAAATCAATATCTCTATCAGAAGAATCATACTGGGCAGGGTGGGAGGTATATCAGTGCAGACTGCCCCATCCCACCCTATACATGTGAATACTGGTGTACTGGTTATCTATCCCACACCCGGCTCACCACCACCATTGGCCACCAGCCCAGCTCACACAATGCTGTGGTATGCCCTCAATCACCCCTCATAAACACACACCTCAACAGGAAACTGTAAATGAGCCGTGAACAAAAGCACACAGATGTCAGGTACTTCACCAAGGTTAATCTTTTTTCACTTGCCTATTCTCATATTTCCTGCAAATTGATCTGAATACATATGAGCAAATGGAGTTATCTAATCCTGCTTCCCGGCAATCTTTTCCTTTTGTGTGTATTATCTGTTAGAAATAATGTAGTGCAGCAAAGCACAGGACTACAGTTGTCCAGTACCTGTGATAAACTTAACATTAAATGATAAGACAAACATAAACAACCTAGCCCTTGGGAGCAAAAGTTGCCCTTCTATACTATCACTACATGCATAACAATATTGTCACACAGACACTGCTGTCTCATCTACCGGACATCCTTTCACCTTTCTACATGCACATACCAGAATCTGTTACATGCACATACCAGAATCTGTTACATGCATATACCAGAATCTTTTACATGCATTTACTAGATTGTTTCAGGTACAAGAATATTTCATGCAAACAACTGCAGTTCACTTTCTGGGTGGAGCAAAATGGGAATGGGGAAACCCACACCTTTAATACTCATGACAAGCAGATAACAGGCAAACATTAACCTCCAAATTGAGTTTTGAGCTATGGCTCTCTGATTAATAAAGTTCTGTGCTCACTCTGAAGAATACTCCAAATATGTGATATGTGCTTATCAGGCCATTATGTACATCATACATGTAGGAGATACAAATAGCATGAGTATGAGGGATATTGTGTAGCACTACTGGGAAGGAGGATATGTAAGAGTTGCCATTACTAGGGTGTGGGATGCTGTGTAGGGGTTAGCACAACTGGGAAGAGGAGGATATGTAAGAGTTGTCATTACTAGGGTGTGGAATGCTGTGTAAGGGTTAGCACAACTGGGAAGAGGAGGATATCTAAGAGTTGCCATTACCACAATATGGGATGCCGTGTAGGGGTTAGCACAACTGGGAAGAGGAGGATGTGTAAGAGTTGCCATTACCACAATATGTGATGCCGTGTAGGGGTTAGCACAACTGGGAAGAGGAGGATGTGTAAGAGTTGCCATTACCACAATATGGGATGCCGTGTAGGGGTTAGCACAACTGGGAAGAGGAGGATGTGTAAGAGTTGACATTACCACAATATGGGATGCCGTGTAGGGGTTAGCACAACTGGGAAGAGGAGGATCTGTAAGAGTTGCCATTACCACAATATGGGATGCCGTGGAGGAGTTAGCACAACTGGGAAGAGGACGATGTGTAAGAGTTGCCATTACCACAATATGGGATGCCGTGTAGGGGTTAGCACAACTGGGAAGAGGAGGATGTGTAAGAGTTGCCATTACCACAATATGGGATGCCGTGTAGGGGTTAGCACAACTGGGAAGAGGAGGATGTGTAAGAGTTGACATTACCACAATATGGGATGCCGTGTAGGGGTTAGCACAACTGGGAAGAGGAGGATGTGTAAGAGTTGCCATTACCACAATATGGGATGCCGTGTAGGGGATAGCACAACTGGGAAGAGGAGGATACATGTATGTAAGAGCTGCCATCACCAGGGTGCGATTTACATTGCACTCAAGACAACGGTGAGGGGTTCTACATGTACATGTATGCATGTTTGAGTTACTATAATAACCGTGATGAGAGATCTTACTTAGGAGTTAGTACACAAGTGAGGGGGGATATGTATTAATTAGTTAGTAAACTAGCGATGAGGGATGCTATATAAGAATCAGCAATCTGGAATGAGGCATGCTACGTAAGAATTAGCACACCTCCAGACCTCAGATGAGGAATGATATGTCAGAATAAGCACACCTGGGATGAGGGATGCTATGTAAGAGCTAGCACACCTGGGATGTGGGAAGCTATGTAAGAGTTAGCACACCTTGGACAAGGGAGGCTATGTAAGAATTAGCCCACATGGGATGAGGGTGCTAAGTAAGAGTTAGCACACCTAGGAAAAGGGATAATAAGCAAAAGTAAGTTAACTTGGGATGAGGGATACTAAGCAAGAGTAAGTTAACTTGGGATGAGGGATTCTAATGCTTTGTAAAAATTAGCACATCTTGAGTGAGGGATGTTATGTAAAAGTTACCACACCTGGGATGAGGAATGCTATGTAATAGTTAGCTAACTTGGGATGAGGAAGGCTACATCTATGTAAGAATTAGCACCAGGGATGAGGAAAGTTATGTGAACGTTAGCACACCTGAAATGAGGGATGTTTTGTAAGAATTAGCAGAACAGGGATGACGGATGCTATGAAAAAGTTAGTACAACCGAAACGAGGGATGCCAGGTGTGGTGCACCTGGGATGAGGGGTGACACGTGCAAGTTAGTTGAAATGCTTGGATGAGAGATACTATGACAGAGTTGTGCCAAAAGATGCAGTTTAGAAGTTAGCACGGCTAACTTCTGAGGTGAGATATCTTCTTTCTGCAGACACAGAGGAGTTCGTTCACGCATCAGAGCTGTCACACAATTGTGACGTATGGCTGCATAATAACATGGCAATTTAATTGCAACAGCATCATGTTGCTACACCAAACCTCCAGGACATGTGATGGCTATGTTATCAGGTCACGCTAGCAGAAAAGCAGTCCTATGATCCAGACGAAGGGAAAGTCAGAATCTTACAACTGGTCTCATTAACAAAGTCAAGGAGATAAAAGATTTGACACAAATAAAAAAAACTGCTGCGTGTAAGGTGACTATTTCGCTTTCATCTGTACAAGCCACTGCCTAAAGCCATCCTAGTCTATTTAACATCTTCATACCTGTTCAGAATAGTAATGAAAACTTATCCCTGACAGAATCTAATAAGACCACAGAATAATTATGGAGCTGTGGCCCAGACACATGCTGAAGCCATGAAAACTGGGTCGATGGGAGCCAGTGTTAGTTATTTCATCTATACACAGACTTGAAAAACATTCCCATCTTTCATCACCCTTGATGACTTGAAAATGCAAATAGCCAAGACAAAGTGCTAGCTGCTTTAAAACCACTTGCAACTGAAAAAGATTCAATGTTCCCAGGGACCTGCGGCATATAAACCCAAACATGCGCTCAAAGGTGAATTCTGTTGTAGGAGTGTGTATCTAGGTAGGAAGTTGTTTCAAGCTGAACACTAATTCAACTCATGTTTGGGCAGCCATTCTTTCTGCCTCAAAAAAAAAAAAAAAAAAGAAAAGAAAAAAAACCCTAGCACAAACAACACATTAAAGACATCAATTTCAAGCAATTTTAGATTTTGACTGCTTTGCACTTAACAGCCTGCTGGGCTGCTCCCCAAATCCCCCAACCCAACTTTATTAACAAACGAGTGTCTGATCTAAGAGGGGAATGCCAGGCACTGTGCATGTCTGAGGTAAGTGAAGTCCACTGGCAGGGGAGGGCAGTCAAGCTGGTAGACACCATTACGGACTGCTGGTCTCCTAATGAATAGTTTGTTCCTCTTCAGAATTAAACCCTAGTTAAATATAGGGGCATGCATGCTCATCAGCTTGTCTCCAGCACACAGGATCAGCCCATATACACAGTCTATTCAATACATTGATCAGAGGGGTTCTGGAAGGCTGACTGGTGCAAACATACTTGGGCTAGTTTAATACATCACTGGGGCATATTCCCCTTCAATACGACAGCTCAGTCAAGCAGAAGAACTCTCTGGGGCTTTAAACATATTCGGCAGTAATCTCTGGTCGTATGATGGCTCCGGTGGTACACCTGACAAATAGACTAAGGAGGGTAAGGGGGCGTGGTTAGATGGGAGAAAGGGGGATGGGGGTAGGGTGTGTGATCGGTACTATAAACAGACAAATAAAATGGGTCAATTTGAGGGCAATTAGTAAGGCAGTTTGGACTGGTGGTGCAACACGCTTGATCTAACAATTCACCATGCCAAGATTGCCTCCCGTTATCAAGCCGCCAAGCCGCTATAGCGTGTTCATTTGTCACCCAGAGATTGATCTAACAGAAGGCTGCACTCCGCAGAGGCCCCTACCAGACTGCAGTACACGTACATGCTTGGCTTCGCCCTCACATCGTCACACAGGTGGTTCCAGTTCCCAGCCAAACTATGTCTTTATGGGTCTGTGGAATACCATGCACCATTAGAGAATCAATTCTTCATTAATATAAATATGAAGCCTGGTTTCCACTTCATCAAGCACTTTTCATAAGGCTTTGAACATCTCTGCCTTTAATCTGAGCCGTGCCCAACGAGATCAAATCTCATAATTACGTCTATATTATCCAGACAAGATCATACTGCCCTTGGTTTGGTTTATATGCCCTGGAAGGCATATCAAACTCGACTGGTGTTTTAACGGCGAGATTTACGATGTGTATGTACAATATATTTTACAGTCAACAAGCATTCATTCTGTTCAGCGTCATAATCTGTAGCAATCATCTTGGTCAAAATAGATAGCTGCCAGCACTGCATTCATTTATCATGATTTACTGACATGCAACTTCACTCTCTTTTTACTCCATCCATCACCTACTTGAATATTGCCACTTTCCTCTGGAATCCCACCATCATTAACTAAAATCTCTCCAACATATGTATATCCTTCTATCTTGACCATTAGTTCAAATATATTTTGAGCACGTATTGTACCTCAAACACAAGATCATGCTATAATGAAAGTGAATTTGGTCATAAAGCATCTGAAATACTCCCTACATGTACTTCACTTAATGCAGGTTCTGTTCTTAAATTTCTTGAGTAAATCTTCAGCCTGAAAATTCATCAATCAGGTACATGTACCATAAACACTTTCAGTTCAAACCTAGAGACATTAAAGCATATTTGAAACACTTTGGTTTTATTTCTTAATGTGCAGGTTATCATATGTAATAACATATAATAGTACAAACAAATTTTTTAACTTTCACTTTGAGAGGTAAAAATGGCTTCAAGTACAGATTTCTTGAGGCCCCAGAGATGATGCCAGTGATGATTCTTGTATAAAAAGAACTATGTGGGGGACAGATCAAACAGCATTGGTAAAATGGGGGGCAGGGGTGTGGGGAACAGACTAAATGGGGGCAGGTGTAGGTGCGCGGAGGGGGTGTGAAGCTGGCCTGAAGAAGCCATGCAGTATCTGTGAACAAGTCACCTTGCCCACAATGTAGCAACGTACTTCACCAGGCTTGGGGCACTTCAGGAGTCTACACGGAGTTCTGAGCAAAGATCAACGATGACGCAATTTTTGAAAAAAATCAGACCAATGATGGAAAATATGCAAAATACAGTGGGGTAATTAACAGGTATAAAAATACCACCAAAATGAATTTTTTAATCAAAATTCCAGGTCATAATTTTCTTCATTTGGAAACATAATCTTTTAGTTCTTTTCATGTATCCTTTAAACTACATGTATTTTCACTTAATGGATTTATATCCATGAAGGACAAAAGACACTTACTCCTCTGAACATCTGTAGCATACACCATACATGTACATGTGCTTACAGCCATGACAATGCCTAATGCTAAGGTCTCACTGATATATCTACTGTCTATCAGCTATGCTCAGGGCATGATCCACAAATGGGAAAATTTTAATACCAAAACCTCATGTTTGAAGTGAAAAGTGTACAAAGGTACACTTTTGCTGTTTGTACATATGTGCTGTGATACAGTTAACTGGTACCTAGGTCAAAAAACTTGTAAATGCATATTAAAGTTAACCAAAATCAAACACACAACCTTCACTTTTCATATTACACCTTACCCCTAATGGTCAAACTGCACAAGGCAGGTGTGCATACCTGAAAAAGGTATACTTTCAGAAAATCAGTTCCCAACTGGGAAATGTGGGGTTGCAAATTGGGTAACAGGCCAAACAGTGAATGGGTCCAAATATCCACGCCTTCAGCACACATGTAGGTAGACTATGCCCTCATGCTATACTCAAAAAACTAAGACAGTTATTCTGCAGCAACATAAGGGTAAACTTATTTGAGCATTGCTTCTTAAAGGGGAAACTGTAAAATCTATTTAAAATTTTCAAAGAGAAAGTGTTTCATCCAATCCTCAAATCCATCCAGAGTAGACTCTTGCATTTAGCAAAGTGGACAAAAGACACACAGGTGTGCTCAACAGAAAGTGGTAGGGGTACATGAAGGACAGGAGTATTTTAACATACATACGCCTGATATGGGTGATTAGGTGATATGTAGCCATATGTAAGCCATGCCAATATGAATATCACACCGACACCATTTACTAACTAGGTACATGTACATATGGTTTGTAGGCCAAAGTGAAGAATTAGCTGACCTTTCCAGTGAACTATTGACTCGTTCTAGCTCAGCTAAATAGACAGGCTTCGGTAACAGCATTGTTCGGGTTAATACATTTTACCTGTCAGTTTAGTGTTAGAGTGAATGCCATTGTGCAACACTGCTCTGAATACAGAGTAACTGTTACATGAGAACTATAAATAAACAATGCCTAAGCCAGGTCCAACGATTTGCCCAATGGACTCCTGCTAAAGCCTGAGAAATGCTAGGATACATCTACATTCACATGTAAGAAAGATCTGTAGGAAGATCTCAACTCTTCCCTGGAAATTCTTTAGACAATGTCGTCCGGTGTTTCAATGCTAGCCAGAGAGCAACTCTTGGCCAACACAAAAATACGCCGCAGAGATGTGTCTCAAAAGCTTCCAATCTGGTTATGGAATAAAAGCTGATCTGGTGCAGCTGGACCTGATAGTATTGATCGGTCTCGAAGCATAGATACAGCGAGACCATTTCAGTCAGCTGAAAGCCTTGTCCTGATAACACACCTGTATATTGCATTACCTGACAGCAGACTTCACCTCCACCCTCAGGTAATCTGGGGATCACCTGTATATATACTGATTAACTCCATGTCTCATTTGCTGCCCACTAATTCATAAAAATAAAATCCACCTAAATATTAACCACCTTTGCTTTAACATTCTAGACAAATCAAGGTGGGCAATTTTAAAAATCAACCACTGGAGTTAAAATGTTTATAAAATCATTATTAAATCTTGAGTGCAATGGAGGGTATCGGGCCATCCGCCTGCATGCATGTCGACCACCTTGCCCCAAATCAACACATTATCTCCCCAACTCATCAATGCATGAAATTTCAACAGCATTATCAGTGAGCACACCCAATTCGTCTCTCAGCCGTATCCCTAACTAGCCTGTACTGTATACAGACAGAATTCAACAAAACTCACAGAGACAAACATATGGCCCTTATCACAAGTGTCATAGCCAGCAGCAACTCATCAAAGCCTTTGATCAGGCACACCTGTATAGCAGAGAGAACTGATGGTGCAGTCAATGAAATGGCACAGTGTGCACCACATTTACTTCTGGGCATGCCAATGAACGTCTGCATACATAACCAGCTACATTCAAATTCACACTGTGTGTACAACTACATCTATAATCACTTCTCTTAATCCCTAATATTTAAAGCCGCATGTGGATGAATACTTCCACTAATTTTTTTTACTTTTCCGACCATTTACTTTAGTTTGCATTGCAACAGTGGTTTCTGGCCGCTCCAACAAGATAGTTCCAGCAAGTTCTTTATGTACACTGGATCTGTTAGCTGACAATCCTTTTTTTTTTCACACTCCGCCTTAATTTTTCATAAGCTGCCTGACGAATGGCCACACAGACAGGAGACCTGTCACAATATGTTGGTTTATGGAGAGATTTCACAAAAGCACATATTTCTTCAACAAAAAAACAAAAAAATGATAAGAACAATGAGTCTCAAACTGTTCAGCTGATTTATGTATATATATATATATATATATATATATATCGCTAATCTACCATTTGCAATAAAATATTAAATTATAAAACACACTATAAGCAATCAATTACAACATATGCTCATAAACTGCAGTGTACAGATTCTTCCTAAGTAATACTAACTATGATAAAGTGAACAGGAGGTCAAATCTAGTCTTGCATCGTGTGGGTATAATGTGATTTACCACACACAAATACTGTAAATTGTGCAAGGCAGGTGCAATCAAAATAGAAATTAGCCTTGTGAGGAAATGTTATCATTTGTGTCAGGTTTCACGTCTTTCATGTCCTCATGCCATTTACATTATACAACTGCTTTGACTACATGCTTGATGCTGGGAAGTG
The DNA here is from genome assembly GCF_032854445.1 of Liolophura sinensis. Classification (NCBI taxonomy): domain Eukaryota; kingdom Metazoa; phylum Mollusca; class Polyplacophora; order Chitonida; family Chitonidae; genus Liolophura; species Liolophura sinensis. The sequence continues at coordinate 52,206,019 of NC_088300.1, forward strand.
TATGACAATTAAATTTCTATGAAATCCTCAAACATACAAAGGTAATGCCACGAAATGTAGATGCAACTTTTTTTTGGATGATGATTTAGCTGCTGTAGCAGGTGGGTGTTTGGGACAAAATTGCGGGGGTGGTTGACACGGCCTCCACACAGTGCTGGTAACAGATCACAACTTCAACACACTAAAATCAGACTAAGTGTTTTCAGGTGTGGCACATAATCAATCCGTCTAACACCTGATCAAACAACAGTACTCTACACAGTTTGAATGTGTGTCCTTCAGCAGTTAACAGTAATTAACAGAAAGTATCTGTCTACATGCTGCAGGAACCCTCCACTCATTGTACATCCTACAAACATCATGTTTCCCCAACGATAAACCAATCTAATACTGCACATGTTGCAACAACAATATTTTCATAGGGAAAGCATAAAATGCCACAAAATGCAAGCATCAAATTAATGCAGGTGTCAACTAGCATCACATTTTAAGCTTGTTAATGTCTAAATACTTTACTTCATAACAATGCGTCTTTCATATTTGCTTTACACTTTTTCTTTTCTTCTACTTGAAGAGATACATGTGTAAATTGTTCTAAATTTACTTAATGCTTCTTGTATATTTCATCCACCTTATTTATCAGATTTACAACGCATTTCAAATGGAAAAATGGCACAGCTGTCTAAATCTTGCCTTGATTTTCAGGTCCACATGTTCTGAGCAGACGAACAGCAATAGAATGTCAGAAGAGCTTTAGTTATAATAGGGTTTTGGTATTGGTTAAATATAATGTAATCCAAACAGATGATTGGTCGGGGCGGAGAAGCCTACATGAAATCAATAGAGCCGTGGGCAGTGAAGAGGACATCAGCCTTAGCCAGGCCTGACTATACTGCCTGAGATATAATCACAGTAAGAGCTACAGACACATCTATGTGAATAAAGAGCTTACAACAGTCTACCTGAGCATTAGCCTCAACAAAAATACCATAGATAACCAGAGCACCTTTAGATGACACAATTGTCTCCCAAAACACTGTCTCTATCTGTGGTCTTAAGTTACCTGGATACCGGTGACCAATCACAAACTGATGCGTAAGACAAAACCAAGGCCTCATAAATTGAGTGATAAGACTTTAAATGTCACACACAGAGCCATCAATAACTGTTCATTTTGCATATGGAAAAAAGAAGCTGCCATGGAAAGAATGCTTGATTTTGTCAAACGTCTGGTGTTGTTGGTTGAGCAGCAGTTTCAAATTTATTTATTTTTTTATTTGACTGGGGTTTTACACCATACTCAAAATTTTTTCACTTATATGATGGCAAGCATACGGGGGGTGGGAGGAAGCCTACAGCAGTTTTACAAGTGGATGCGCACCTGTACAGGTCAGTTGCCTGTTGAGCTCTGATGGTTTCCCCCGGGTACTGAAAACAGTTTCTTCTATATATACACACTCTAATTTTCATGGACACCAAATTCTACCCATGACCCTGATGTGTTGGTAAGGAAAAAAAGGAGTAAATGAACACAACTCAAAAGACTCATAAGGATTTGTCAAATACAAAGTTAGTCTACTAAATACACCACCTACTCTATTTCATTGCAATTTTACATGACACGTTTCCATTTTGTTAAGTTCTGCATGTCAATCGGGCAAATTGCACTCTGTGAACGTGCTTGAACTTTATTTGTTGATTACAAGTCCTGTCGGCTGCAAGGGAACACCTGTGTTATTACCCGTAGTTTCGCAGACTTATTGCACAATATTAGTGGTATGATAGTGTGTATAAGTGAAATACCTTGTACATTTAAGCCTAACTGTATTAGGAAATTATTTTGTGGGACACACCTGTGCCTTGTCAGAGCCAGGATTTAGGACAGGTATGACACAGCGTGTTTACAGCATTACCTGTCTGATGAAACATGTCCTTGATATCAAACTTCTGCTCAAAAAGATTATGAAAGCCCTGTATGTTCATTATTTCATTAGTGCTCTATCACATGTAACTAAAGCTTATTTCGTTTACTGTTCAATACCTGTACATAAACCCACAAAATACTGAAATGTTTACTGACATCTACAGAATACCAAGAGGATCACGTTTAGGGGTTTACGGTACCCCTTAATGATGACGGCAGAACCATTCCCACAGGTAAAGTGTTACTTACCTCTACTGTCTCCAGCACACTGGAGCCACTCGTGACAACATCCTCCACCACCAGGCAGATGTCCCCAGCTTTGTAGTGACCCTCCACCATCTTCTTGGTCCCATAATCTTTGGCTTCTTTACGACGCACCAACATGGGCAGGTTTTGGCTGGTAGAGATACACTGAAAAACACACAGCATTTACAACATTAAGTTGTAGACTGACAATTATGTTGAAATGAAGTAAACTGTAAGTCAACTGCTTCAAAAAAAAAGAACATAGGTTCTCATTTGCTTTTAGATTACTAAAGCAGGAGAACGGACAATTGTATTCTCACATATTTTACCCTTGCTGGTCAACTTATCTAGCTGACAGTTAGCCCTTGTGGCAATTATTTCATGTGTACCAACTGGGCTAGCTAAGGCTCTATTGTTAGTATTCTTGGGAAGGGAAAAGTGAAGACGATTTATCAATCATGTTGATTATACAGAACTCACAGTTTTATGTTTGACAGGTCTAATTAAGTACAAACCCGTACTCACATTTCATTACTCATCATACAAAATTAATTTAATTTTGAGTGATTGTCAAATATCGTGATAACTACAAAAATGTATCATGCATCTACAAAATTGGCTGGGAGAAAGCCAGATGAGCACTTGCAGCTCCAACACTGCCAGTATATAATGTCTGGCCATGCCATTTCCCATGTTCATGTAACCTAATGCCCAGATTGTCTTCATATTTATACAGGTAGTTATAGAATTGATGTTCACAGTCCTAGCATTTTATTTATTTATTTATTTGATAGGTGTATTCATGCCATACTCCAGAACATTTCACTTATACGACGGCGGCCAGCATTATGGTGGGAGGAAACCCAGCAGAGCATAGAGGAAACCCATGACCATCCACAGGTCACAGGCCTTCCCACCTTCCCACAAATGGCCAGAGAGGAAGCCAGCATGAGCTGGACTTGAACTCACAGGCATGGCGTGCTAACCCCCTCGGCCATGGAGGATCCAAGTTCTAGCATCTGATACATGCATGTGGTCAGTTTCTAAGACATCTGACAAGATAACACCCAGAAATAAACCTGAGATCTCGAAAACAACATCAGAAACTTTCCTAAAGTAATGGACATCGTGTTCACAAGTCTGTTATGGTCTTCTTCACAATTACAAACATGTTCTCATTTAGAGTAATCAGAACCAGAACTGCTTCCAAGCAGTCTGTACACATAGCTTAAAGCTTTTACTTTCTAAAACTTTCCACTTTTTCCATCACAGACCGTTTAAATCTATTAGTTCTACCTCTTCTGAAACGTCCCCAGGTTTGGCAATAAACTCTCCGAACGAGTGAATTGCACGTGCCTGCGGAAACCACGTCTCATATATTCAACAAAAACAAAACTATTTCAGTGATACCCGCAATCACAATCTCCCACAAAATAAACCATGGTGTCCATATTTAAAACCGACATGAATTTGCTAAGAATGGTAAGGAGTGGACTGGATTTGAACCCAGGCTGCTAGGACTGGTAATCTGAGGCCTAATAATTTCATGGTAATTGAAGATTGGCAGGAATCAACTGAACTTGAACCGTGACTGCTAGGGGTAATGTTCATTGAGGCGATGGTGCAAGACAGTGAAAAGAAAAAAAAACAAAAAAAAAAAAACATTGCTCTCAAATAGCTGTGCTGGGCCATATCTACAGAAGAGAGATTGTTCCTTTGACCTACTGCTCCTGTCACCAGACAGAATTAGAATACACGCCCTGTAGACAGCACTCTACAGTGAGCGGGCTTCGTGCAGTTTAGCACGAAGCTCCTTAGGTATTTGAATGGGTTGTCTTTGCATGTATGCACATTGGGGGGTTTTACATCATACTTCATATTTTTGATAGTTTTTTGGTCGTAACCTGAAAACTATACAAAGTACAAAGATAATTCTTTGATTTGTAATCCGGAGGTCAAGGAGTACTAGACAGTGTATTTATTTAATCATTTTGAACAGTTTTTAGACTTGACCTATTTTTAAGCTAATTTCATTGGTCAGTTATTGTACAACTTACATACCAGATAAAACCTTTTTGTACAATATATGTACCGCGATCCACCTAAAACTTGCAAGAGAAATTTCATCCAAAGATCAATACTCGATTTACGGAAAAATATTCAAAATGATTGCTAAATCACGCAACTGGCCAAATAGAACAAAACATCAAAAACTGCTTCATGCTGATTGTTTTTTCTACCTTTACCAGTTTTGGAGATATTGTAATTTTACGAGTTGACTATGAATGAAAATAACAAGTTTTTAAACGCATTTCAATGGCAAAACTATCAGTCAAAGTCAGTGTGTGGACTACCAGTCAACAACGAAGATCTGTGATTGATCTATTTACTGACCAATTTTCAGGTTCATAGCTATTATGGTGTCTGTAATGACCCAGGAGCCTCTCACTAATGCGGTCACTGTGAGTTCAAGTCCAGCTCATGCTGGCTTCCTCTCCGGCCGTATGTGGAAAGGTCTGCCAGCAACCTGCGGATGGTCGTGGGTTTCCCCCGGGCTCTGCCCGGTTTCCATAATGCTGGCCACCGTCGTATAAGTGAAATATTCTTGAGTACGGTGTAAAACACCAATCAAATAAAATAAATAAATATTATGGTGTTCGGTCATGTGACATTTTTAAAATGACCCTGAAATGAGTTTTAATTTCAATTTCAAGAAAAACTATACATCATAGGAAAAAATTAAAACCATGAGTGTATTCAGCAGGCCAAAGTACATCTAATAGCTATCACGTTTTTTAAAAATTCATCCACAGGTCATCAAGTGACTAAAACGACCAGTAGCGAGCTTCCACATTTCTCAACTGATTTGCAGAAAAGTTTCAATCCTTATTCCCCCAGTAGTTTTGTGCATGTATATCAATCTCCAATGCGATCTGATCAACGGTCCTGGAGGAGAAGTCTTTTTTTAGATTTTCATATTGCTCCAATATGGCCGAAAAGTGGGTCACAGGTACGTGAAGTTTTATACTCCAGCAGGTAACCCGAGCAATTTGGTAGTGAACATGTGCAGAGAGTTAACAGCTGTGACATGCAGTTTTCTTGCAAAACCAAAAAAAAAAACAGGCGTCAGAGAAGAAGAAAAATAATCTGAGTGAGAACAATAGTCTTCCAAGTTAAGCCTGGAAGCCTAACCAGAACGTACAGCAGAGATGCTCAAAAATTTGAATGGAAAAATGGCTTCAAGGCTGCAGAATGCCTAGTAGGCCTAGTTGGGCTTGTATCTTAACTGTTATCTCAACTAATGTATCCTGTAACTTCAACAAACACAACATGGGAAGCAGTGGATTAACAGTTATTAATGCTGACATCATGTGAAAAACATACATAATTTATGTATAGGCATTACTGCTTTATAACTTTCCAACATACTTTCATAAAACCTATTCCCTGGAAATTTGTGCCAAGTTCTTAATGAGGTTTACTCTTTCAAGCCAAACACCCACACTGGCTGGTGAGATCAATGGAGCTTATACCAGAGTTCATGTCTAGCCATGAGAGTAATGTTTTTAACAGGAGCTGCATTTGAATGAGCAGCCTACCACAGGCTGCCAAAGACTGACTGCTCCCTGGGAAGACTTAGCCAATGAGCAATGACCCCCAGCACAGAGGTCACAGAAGTCAGGCAAGGGTCAGACAAGGGGGAGACTGGGGCATGTAGACAACACATCAAAGTAACTGGACAAGTTGTATGCAGCCTCTTTCAGGTCCTGGTTTGCAGTTTGTTTGAACACACTGGCTGGCTGGCTGAGGCTAGCCCTTGCAAACACCATTGAGAGCTTAATCTCTGAGACAGTGCGAGTACACACAAGTCACATATGACAAGTGGCCACATTTCCATTCACTGGCAGATATCTATCCCACATGTGAGCACAGCCCATTACTAGACATTCTGACCTAATTCTCTACCTGCCAAGAACACCTCAAAACACAGCTTTTTTTCTCCCTCTACTGCCAAAAAGCACAACAATGCAATGTTACTGAATGTATGTCATATGTATGGCTGTAAAGTGCAGTGAAGAATCAGTATGTATCTCACTTTACTTAAAGATACATGTATCATCCTTAATTTAATCACATTCCCTTAACTGGTTTAATTTACATGCACATACACATGTATATACATGTGTTCTACCTTCATTTTCTATGGTGGATCGTCTCTGCATATTTAGAAAATTACTATCAAATTATACTGTGAGATATATCTACAAATAGCAGTAAAGTGATAGAAGTGATGGCACATATCTATCTATCTGAAAATATATTCTTTCAAGTTTCCAACAAAATGTACATGTGTGGCTGAAGTTAAACAAAACCTGGTCACTCAATTTATGAAGAAAATAGATGGTTGTAGCAACATTCAGTGCCTTCCATATTTTTTACGTCTGCTGCTGTTTGCTGATTCACAAATTAAATAGTCAAGAATTGTGCATTCATCGTAGACCTCACATTTATCCAATGAGAAAACAGATTTTATTTCTCTTGTTCGTGCAAGGGTTAAAATGAACTTTTTATTTGCTGTTTGCATGTTAAATCAAGCTAAACAAAGCAAATGTATTATTCGTATGACTGTGTAATTTTATGCCACGTTTTATTAACCTAGCACTGTTATCACCTGATCTGCCTGTGTCCCATTACAATCTATCATCACTAAATGGCACTGAATCGTTAACAACAATTTGCAATCAAGCTGCTATGAACAGGAACTTCTGCACACGTGCAAATGACTGCAAAAACTCCAGAAGGGAGGTTTGAGAATTAATATACAAGCAACCGCCAAATGACCCACCCTGCCTGTGGGAGATACATGTACATGTGCACATACATGTATACCTGTGACAGACTGATAGGTGCCTAATGTTACTGTTATGTGCAAGTACACAAGTATTTTCATACATGTATACCTGTGACAGACTGATAGGTGCCTAATGTTACTGTTATGTGCAAGTACACAAGTATTTTCATACATGTATACCTGTGATATACTGATAGGTGCCTAATGTTACTGTTATGTGCATGTACACTATTTTCATACATGTATACCTGAAATATGGTGATAGGTGCCTAATGTTACTATTACCTGCATGTACACAAGTATTTTCATACATGCATATGTGTATACAGGTGACTGATATAATCTGACAAAAAACAGCATCATCAGATCTGAACAAGATGTCAAAAGCTAAATATGTCTCCACGCACGAACACCACATTTTGATGCTGAATTTATACACGATCAGAAGATCAAGCCCCCAGGGTCAAATACCAAATTTCATTTTACTGAACATAATTTTTTGATCTGATTCTTGTTTGATGCTATACTCAGGGGTGTTAGTATTCACTCGTTTTTAAGAGCTCAAAGTAAAACTGATGACTTCAGGATAAGTCTAGGTGATCACAAAGATGACAAATAAACATCGTTTCTGACACAAAAATGATTCTTCATTACAATTTATCCACTTTCATTATGCTTCACAATGTGTTCAAATCTAATATATTTCACACCTTTCAATAATAATGGATGAAAAGTTTTTGTTATGGTCATCACTCACACCTGTGGAACGAATTAGGGCGTTAAGCTGGCCCCTGTAAGAGGGTAAGTTCATCACTGACATCATTTATGAAATCATTGATGGAAAAAAGGCATAAAACTGAGTGGTAATTAAGAGATAGTAAAAATGATTCAAAAATGAATTTAAACAAAATTCTTTGACTTGACTTTCTTTATATCTCATAAAAACCATAGTCTTTGTTCCTTTTCATGTATTCAAGTTACATGTATTCCATTTATTTCCACTCAAAAATATATTTATCAACAAGTATGACTATGTTACAGCCATAAGGTACCTGATTGGAGGAAACGCAGTGGAGCCCAGGGCAAACATCCCACCTCTGCACAACCTAGCACCTAACAAACTTCTTTAAGTAGGTATGTAAAGCTGTGATCCGGCAAGAAGTGGATTTGAACCCGTGGTCCCATTAGTCAAGTCAGGGGCTAGTGAACTTCAAACAGAAGCCATAAATTTACTGCTTAGTGAGCAAGGAAATAGTTTTGGTTTTTGTGTTTTACTCCACACAAAAAAACCCAAAAAGAACAACAACTGCATTTATATGAAAATCAGGCCCAAAAGAGAGAGAGAAAAAAGATTGTACACATACCTGTACTTTACTATACATGTAGATGTATGTAGTTGTGAGTTTCTAGTATAAAGACTTACATGTACACATGTATATGCAGCACATCAAACAGCTTGTGCACAATATGTCAAAATAGCAAAGTCTTCAATCTGACATCCAATCTGATTTTACAATAATAATGATCTCATAGAAGCAGATAAGAGTCCTTCAAATGATCATATAAATTACTATCCCAACCATACACATGCAGGTAACAGATAATGATGTTGAAGTGCTCTTTATTTTTACCCTCATGAAGTCTTGCTGCGACACATATGCTCGGCTTTTTTAATCAGTACACCTGGAAATTCATAGAACCTTGACCTTTAATACCTTGCCTATATGTTCTACAGCTGTCCTTTACATATGTGTAGATACACTCTCCAGTATATGGACAATGCGTATGACACAAGGTGTAAAAATCATGTACATGTAGTGATGTAGACCTACAAACTTGAAAATTGTATCAGAATGTACTGTAGTACCACCTTTAGAACCACAAATGTACATTCACTCTTCCAATGCTGTTCAACCTGTAAAATTGTACCGATGATTACTTGCTTTATTGCTGAACAGCTGTACATAACCCCATAAAATGTCCTGGGCTTGAAATTAACACTGCTCTGCTGCTCTGAGAGAAAAGGGAATTGCTTGGAATAGTTGAGCTGAACACTGGCCTGACTCATTTTTATTTCTCAGCATTTACATGTAATTCAGTTACAGGTACAAGTGATGTATTTACATTTCTAAACAATCAAAAAATAACAAAAATAGCCTCTACTAGACAAATAAAATAAATGTTAGAATAGTTTTGGTATTGTTTTGTTCTGTTTAAGTGAAAGGCTCGCCAGTATTGAGAAGGGCCCGCTGGTATTGAGAAGGGCCCGCCAGCATCAAGAAGGGACAGCCAGACTATTCCTAACCCACACCGCTTAAAAGTACCAGTGCAATAATGAAGTATGAGAGGCCATGCGCTTTACATACAAAATTTAATTTAACCCCAAAGCTTTACATTAGGCCTTTTCCATGACTGAAAAGTACATGTCTAAAACACAAAGCACTCAAAGTAGCCATCTGAAGGTTTAACATTTTCCACCGCAATGAATGTAAAAACAAGATATTCACCAGCTTAATTTTGTAATCTTAATCAACTGTAGACAATTATGTGAATGACCTCTAAATGAGTAAAGATGTGCCTTTATATTTTGAATGTGCCCAGATTAAGGCTGAATATTACAATACAGGTGTGCTCAATTAAAAATAATCTAAATATGGAATCTTAATCAATAAATGGTTAAATTAAACAATTAAGTGTTGGTTAGTGAGAGGCCCAGTACTTCGTGTTTAATATTTAATACAATCTTAATCCATAAATGGTTACATCGAACAACAATTAAGTGTTGGTTGGTGAGAGACTAAGAACTCTACCAGAGATAGATGAAAATGGGAAGGTAAATTAAGGTTCATGCTGGCTGACAGCTATCTAAGAATTCTCCCACGGCACAAACATTAGGTGTGCTACAGCTGACAGTCCTAATGCAGTGATCATATACATGCCTGTGCATGTGTTATACTGTACAACACCTGACTATACTGTACAACACCTGACAGAGCACTAAATTTTATGGAACAATTTCTGATGAGCTGCAGGAACATACTTGTACACAGTACAGGCATTTGTACATGATAAGCACATATACAAGTGCCCAACATTCAAATCAATCCACAATACTTTAACACGGTAGTTATTATTAAAAAGAGTTAAAACTTAAATGGAGGATGAAATGAAGTGGAGTATTTTCCTGAAACACAATCAATACTGACTAGAGTATGTCAATACTTTTAGCCACCTGATTGAAAACTAACACTTTTCCTTCAATGTTAACCATACCTAAAGTTAACTTACAATTTGGGATGTTTGTTTAGTCAAACATTTTGGCAAAATTCCAGATAAGAGATGGAAAACCCAATATAAGATTTTCCTTGTTCAACATCAAATGCATTTTACCAATTATCAAATCTGCCTTGTTTTAATGATGTCTACCTTGTTCGAGATCAGATACTCAACACAAGATATGCCATACTCAACACAAGATGTGGTATACTCAACACCAGATGTGCTATACTCAACACGACATATGCCATACACCACATTAGATCAACCTTACAGATTTCATCCTTTGACATCTGTACATATCCTTTGATATGTACACCATATTGGTGAATTTATTTATTTATTTATTTATTTGATTGGTGTTTTACGCCGTACTCAAGAATATTTCACTTATACGACGGCGGCCAGCATTAAGGTGGGTGGAAACTGGGCAGAGCCCGGGGGAAACCCACGACCATCCGCAGGTTGCTGACAGACCTTCCAATGTATGGCCGGAGAGGAAGCCAGCATGAGCTGGGCTTGAACTCACAGTGACAGCATTGGTGAGAGACTGCTGTGTCATCACGCTGCGCTAGCATGCCAACCAACTGAGCCACTGAGGCCCCAGTCCATATTGGTGAAAATTTTTTACAAATCGGCCTTCAACTTATGTTACACTGTGCAAAAAAGTATTCAAGCACTATCTACCACTTAATGTCACTTAGGCCCCCACCATTAGTTTTTGAGGACACTTTCGTTACACATACATGTACAGTGTATTATACGTAATATAACTTGCCAGCAATCATATCCAACTGGAAATCAAGGTGCTAACCTTGTCACATACTTTCTCTTCAATGCAATCTCTAATATGCCTCTAAATCTCTAAAATGTCCAGTCTACCTTTTCTGAAGTTGGAGTACACGTATCTCTATAACAGCTCTTTAGAAAAAGACAGCTACTCTGACAGATATGTAGATGACACCATGGCTAAGTGGGAGTCAGAAGAGACCACCAGTAACCACTTGAGCAGTGCCATTATTTCTTAAGTATCATCAACACTGATAGCATTCAGAAATCTAAATGCTTTACTAGCTGTTTTTTAAAATAAGTGTTTATGTATGTGACAGCACAACAACCAAATGGGAATACAGTTATTCTGAAGTGCCCTCTAAAATTTTGCTCAATCATGCAATCCCATCTAGAACAGACTCATTCCATCTAAAAGGATATTCTTGCAGGTCACAACTACCCAAACAGGGCAAAACAAGCATGAATACTATTCACAAGAATTAATGAGAATAATTCCCTAAGCTGCCTACCCAGCGCTTGGTAATAGATAATTACCTAAAAACCTTTTTTTAAATTTCTTTACAACAAGCTAATGTTACTCCTCCCCTGACAACAAACATAATCAGTAACTGTATAAAAAGATGTAAGGTGTCTCCCAACGGGTCATCCATAAAACATATTTAATATTTGTTTCATGAATAATTTTGTACACAGTTTTGCGTGTGAATATATACTCACTCTATACATGTATATGCATATGTAACAAAGTAGGCATGTATTTCTTTACCTCAGCGAATAACAATTCCAACAACATTCGGAGTCATCTACATATCCGCACATATCTGAATATTACAGATATGGATTGACACACATGTTTCAGAACTATGAGAGAACCATTTTCACAAACCTGTGCTCAACATTATTCTAGAAACTTACAATTATATTCTAGGAGCTAACTTCGAGTAAATTAAGGCTTTGAATAATATAAGTTAACTATCCTCAAACAGGTAGCGTGAGATCCTTCTATCATTAACTCTTATCAAGCAGACACTTCCCTTCTTTAACAGTCATGTGCTACTGCGCCTCAAATATCCACTCACAAACACACAGTATATATGGTATCTTCTGTGAAATTCAATTTTCAAGTGCCCTATGAAACAAAACTATATATGCACAAGTCAGGCTTCTTTAAATACACTTGAGTTTTTCATGTACACATGTAATGAGCTGAGTATGAAAACAATGTTTCAATATTTTGAGTTTGGTTTTTAGGTAAATTGTATTAATATGCATCCTAAACGATACTTACACAGTAAAAGAAGTACATATATGGTGTGCATTATGTTTTACATGTAACAAAAAAAGTTTCAAGGCTTTGAACAAATATTCATTAACATTTTGTGTCACCCGCACACAATGCTCCACCCCAACCAATGATTACCCTACTCAAGACCCTCATGCTCCCAAACTTACAGAGATACCTGCATCCTGGTCTCCATCTCAGCTTAGATGAGATCTACCTCATGTGTGTGGTCTCAACACCATTGAAATGAATACCACATGTGCTAGTCAATGTATACACGGCCTCCACAGGATACTTTCCTCACATTTACGGCCATAAATACAGGTATTTATCAAATCTATAAACTCAGATTGAGTAACTGGGTGCACAGAGCGTTAAAGACTGGCAATCATGTGACACAGCCTTGGGTGTCGGCTAACAAGGGGTCTCTGTCTGGGGTTTGGACAGAACTTACAAAGACCAAGTAGGCTCATTGTCTAATGAACATATATAGCATATGCATGTATATCCCCATATGACACTGGACACACAACAACATTGTGCATTTGTGTAGCAGAACTTTTAAGCATTAAAACTTTTATATTTATTTATTTGATCTGTTTTTTAGGCGGTACTAAAGAATATTTCAATTAAACATAGATGACCAGTATTAGGGTGGGACATAAGTGTTGAATGTTAGTTTCTGAACATACATGTAGCAAAGCATGAAAAAAAACATGTTGTTTTTCTCTTTTTCTTCTAATTGATTTCTGCTCAGCATGACACCCAAGAAGTTTTCACTAAAATGAAAATGGTCAGTTTGTTCAGGGGAGGGAATCTGGATCTGCTGGGGGAACCACTGACCCTTGGCAAGTAAATAGCAAACTTGTCAACATGTTTATGTGTAACACACATGTATTTGAGCCCACAGGACAAGCTCAAACGGCATGCCATATTGGAGGAAAACAAGTGATCTCCAACCGAGTTCATGGTCCCTGTATGTACATGTAAGGTCATGGAATTTTCAGTTTTGCTGTACATCGCCGTGCTAACTGTAGCAGAATGTCTTTCAGTTAAGTGAAAAATCCTTCCTGATAAGTTGTAAAACATAAGCAACACCAAGATCAACTAATCTGTACACTAAATTTACAATGTTAGGTGGCATCAACAAGAAAGTCTGTCATTACATTTGACTGATGTTTTATGCCATACTCAAGATTATTTCACTTATGCCATGACAGCCAGCATTATGGCAGGAGGAACCAGGGCAGAGCCCAGGGTAAACCCACAACCTCCATAAGCCAGCATATGCTGAACTCACAGCCACCACGTTGGTCAGAGAATTCATTCATTAAGTCAGATTTGACATGTTCAATGGCTTTGAAATGAATGTATACATATGTATTATGAATAGGAAAATGAACACACTCCAAAGTAAATCTCACAAAGCAACCTCAGGTATTGTGATACCAAGTCAAGGGCATGAATACAAGAACTGACATAACAGAAAACAACAAGACAGGTGGAACTTCAAGGAAATGCTATATATAGCTTGTTGTAAGGACAAAATTTACATCAGGTGATATTACTGAAGGAATGTATGAAAGCAAAAAGCTCTGCTTCAATGTTATCATCATTCTGTAGGAGGCCTTCATAGGCTTCAATCTACCGTCAACGCGTGATGTTACAAAACATCCTTCCCTTTTTCCCCCAAGTGATGTGATCATTACACATCAATACTGCAGCTGCTCTGATTAATATCAAAGGAACAATTATTAATTTCTAATGTAGATGATCTATTTTCCCCGGCCTTCTAACACACAAGGTTTGTCTGCAGTAAATAGTTTTTTAAATAAATTTTTAATGCCTAGTGGTTTGTCTATACAATAAATAGTTTTTTAAATAAATTTTTCATGCCTGGTTTGTATTTATGCATGGATGGTTCCACGTTTAAGCAGATACTGTAGGAAATGCAAAATTTCATTTTTGGATACACATTTTATAAATGTATTCATACAATTTACACAAATACTGTACGTTTCAAAAACGTCTTAGCATCTGCATTTAACATTTCACATATCATGGTTAGGTTCAGTATAAAACAGTTACATATGTGGTGTTAAAATCATCTGCTACACCTAGTACATCTACACATGCATCAATCATGCAGGTGACTTTCCCCCATTATGCTTGAAAGCTCCTTACTAGATTTACCGACACATACATATATATCCTAAGCCAAAAATTCAAATCACAATTAAGTCAACTGTTGGAAAACCTATCTATTCCATATATCAATTAAAGATGATTGCAAAAAACAACAATTTATGCGGAGACATGCATATCTATAAAATTACATACACTCTGGAAAAAAACAACAACAACAATACAAAATTGCTTCATCTTTGTGTGATCTGTGGTTGCATTACTTAGTGGTTTTAGACTAAATGTATAATATCATATAAAATTTACACAAAAAATGTACATATAGCACATAGCCTGAAGAAAACATGTTTACAATGGGGGCCCCACAGGGTGCTTTCCAAATGTCTTGCCTTGACAACAAACCATACAAGAGCATCAAATTAATGTTAATAATATACGTCCGCACCTGTGCGTTATCTAGAACTGAAGTGAATGATACGTCCAGCAATTTATGAATTAAACTCAGTGCCTGTCAGAAACCGCAAAGATCTTTGTAAGGGCATATAAATTTACAGCCATGAACAGTTGGTGCACTGTACCTGAAGGTGTGGCCTTGCATCTCAAACAGGAACTTTTCCACACGTGCAGTTGACACTCTGATCGATTGGAGTGTCTGAACAATGCACCCAAGCACTCCTGTAACTCTTTAATTTTTTTTTTCAAACATCGACTATTTAAATACTGCCCCCTCCAGACATGCCAGAAAGCCCACCTACACTACATGTACGTGGAACCCCAGACACAGGCACATGGGCTTAGCCACACCTTGTTTCTGCTGCCAGGGAACACTCTACGTAAGAGCCATTTATCTGTATCTGTGCACACCCACAACATACACGTCTGACATGGCCATTCAACAATATTCTGTCTTTCAACTTCACACGTGAATACTACATCTCTATGTATCATTTATCTCATTGGTGTTTTATGCTGTACTGAAGAATATTTAACTTATATGATAGTGGCCAGAGTAATGGTGTGAGGAAGCCAGGCAGAGCCCAGTGCAAACTCTACATGTATGCATCGTTACTTGAATATTAAAGGATTAGGGATGTATTTGAAGTACAAATTTTGGACATTTACATGAAGGATAGGTCAGTACTTTGGAGAAGCCCCACATGGTGCTTATTATTACCCTGATATCACCTGATATGAAACTACATTACACAGCTACAGGTAATACTACTCACCCTGGAATACATTTCTAATGTTACAGGTACAGGTCAACTGTGTAGATACATTTGTTACCTCATGCACGGACTCATTTGCCATTTTAATGTCGTCAAATAGACACACACAAAAAATCCGAAGGCACAGCATTTTCATTTTATTTTTCTTTCAGGTTGGTGTTGTGCGACATTTTATGTATTCAGACTAACAGAGATAACACCAGAGAACACCAAAATCAATCAGCAAAATTTTCAAGCGAATGTTTGCTATTATTTTAGAATAGCCCAAGTGATTACCTTGCATAAAATATCAGCCTCGTCTGTGTGTGAGTTACCTTTCAAAATCAGTATTAAAGCTCTTAAAATCTATAATGCGGGTTGCCTTCTAACTTTTTCAAACTTTAGAATCATTTTAACAATCCGAACAATGTAGACATATGTGCAACATTATTTTAACAAGATTTTTTGAGTAAACACCCTGTAAAAATGTTTTGAACAAACAAAAATGACAAAAATATGAGGCTTTTTACTTACTGTTGCTAATGGTAAGGCTGTGTATGGAACACCACAAACGGACATAAATTTTCCGCCTCCTTGTTTAGCCGCATCCCACAGATATTCAGCTACACGTACCTGTAAGAGAATGACACAGATTTTAAGACACATGACGCACTATACAATACTACAAACATATACAAACATAATCACTCTGGCAGAACAGCATTTTGGGAGTCATATTAAGGTACTGTTAACCTTATATCACTCCAAAATGACTGTGAAATGAGTACTTCCATAATTTACAGGTAAGAATCTCTGAAGCAGTTCATACATTTCCAAATAATTTTACAAAAATCAACTCTACCAACTGTTTTATTTATAGCATAATTAGATACTGAAAAGAAATGAAATGGAAGCACAGGCTGTACATGTACACGTATGTAGAATTATAAGACCTTCAAATCCCACACTGGTCTGTACCCTGATTGACAAACGGAATATTTGCCACTGTATGAACATTTCTGGGGAAAATACTAAGTTCACATACACGTACATGTATATTCGTGACATGTGTCACCATCACAGATAACAGGATCGTGTAGATATCTCTGCAGACAACCAGCACCCAGGAAGTTACATGTACGGTGCTATAACATACACACTGCACATACAAATAAAGGCATGTACTGTATACATGTATTTGTAGTCAAACATTTCACCCACAAGATCTCAAATGTGTTTCAGTCTAACTCATTTCCATATGAGCAAGTACCTGTAAAGGTAAATACATGAAATTCACTTCAGCAACTTTCCCAACATCTTCCTGGTTATGATGAGAATTTCTCCAATCATGACCAAAAGTCTACAATCTGATTTTAGTATATATGAAAATGTACAAAGCTGGCTGCAAACATGGGAATGGCCAGAATACACATGTAAAACCAGTCAATACCTGTAGCTCTAACAATACAATGATGTCCAGGCAAGAATGTAGAGGTTGCTGCAAAGATTCTACACCGGATTTCAACCCCCAGTCTTAAAACACTTCCCAGATTAAACATACATATACAAGTACATGTTAAATATTCTTTTACATGTACATGTTGTTTGCCACCATACTCATGAATTTTTAGACATGATGTCAGCAATTTTAGAGGGTGGAGAGAGCAAGAGTGCCCAAGGTATTAAAACCAACAACCTTTGGCAAGTTACTGGCGAACTCTCCTATGTGTATGATGCTTTCAAATTCAACCCCTTGCGTGTTGAGCGAAGTTAGAACCATACATGTACCAATTCTAACTGTAAAAAGCTGTAAATTAAGGATCAAAATCATAAACAAGCTACATATACATGTGTACATCATCGCTGCACAATATTTATGTCAGTTCTAAGTGCAGTCAACCACTCCATCCTTAAGTGCTGTAATTAAATTCTCTGTCAGCTACAGACCATTAACTTGGATGTTTACAGCGGAACTACTGCATGTGTGCCCTCAGCTTCTGGAGTGTGTAAATAAATCACTGTTTTTATTAGCTTTGTCTGTCTGTGACAAGAATTGCTAACAGGATTACTGGGGGGCCAGATGACATAACCGGGGTCAAATGAGGGCAGGCATGAGGTGTCACAATGCAGCCAAGGTGGATCTCAGAGCTAAGACGTAAACACCTTAAAAGAGAGCGCTTGTAACATACTCTTGACCTGAAATATCTGCACTGCTTTACACAGCATTTTTCTGTTTCTAAATGAATGCAACTACCATTAAACTATTCCCTTTCTGTCACTAGCCAGTTAACACTAAGCAGGAATGTCACAAATTGTACCCAGGTTTACATCATCCCAAAACCAAGATCACCCCACTACCCACACCTGCTTTCCTAGCAGGCTATCTTAAACTCAACTGGGTTTTTCCCGGACCTCACAAGTGAAGCAGTGGTTGACTGTCCTCACCACTCCCCAACCCCATGGCATCACTTGAGATTCTCATGCCAAACCTCATGCTATATGTAACATCAGATTAACCTTTTAACCGGATTAAAGTGCATACTTGTCGATATAACCCATAAGGTTCAGACAAGAATTAAATCAGAAACTTTCATTCCAATTTGTTCATCTTTATCTAAATGTCGGTAGAAGTAGAAGTACATGTAAGCCTTCAGACCTGACTTGAACAATTCTTAAGTGCATATTTTCTGACTCATGTTCAGTTTCATTAACATTCCTTCTTTGGGTTGTAGTTTCAGAAGTTTAAATGTTTTCACAAAAACATACCACATTAAACACACATGTTTCTAAGTCTGCAACCTGGAACAGCTGTAAATCCTCCATATGTACATGTAACAGTATGTATGTATACATGTATGGTTGGGGATTAACATCGTGCGGAACAATTTTTCAGCCTTATGAAGACAAGGAGATATTAGGTCTGTCTACATATACTGCGTCTTCTTGTTGCAGGGAGAGTCAATGCAGCCAAACTGCTGCCGTCACTGAAGTACACATATATCATGCTGAAGACACCAGACAAGACACCCACCCCAGTCACATTATACTGACAGCACGCCAATCAGTCCGGTTTCCTTGCTCTGACCTCTCAGTGCTGAGTGCCATGAGAGACAACTAACAAGTACCATTTTTAAAGTCTTTGATATGACCCGAACTGGGGTTGATCCCAGGTCGCCCAGCTTCGAAATAGACCATTGGGCCAGCGAAGTAGTCCTCATACATGTATAAATACATATATTAGTACATATGCTGTGCATGTACATGTAATGATTAAGCACAAAATAACCACACAACAACCAGACAAGCAGTCAAACCAAACCAATGGCTCCATCTTTCCAATTCATGTTTAGAACATTATACAGTTACACCATCATCCAGAATGCTAAAGTATAGTACATATAGCCTGATGGATTACAACAGTTTCAACACTACAACATCACAGTGATGCTGCGGCACAAAGGGATGTCACCATAATATTATAATGTCAAAGCTGTTTTTAACTTTCGCTGCCTCCTCAACTTGGAATTGCAAAAAGGCATGTGAATAAATAAGGATTCAAATTAATCATCTACATGCTGATCAAAGTGTCAGATCAACTCCAGTCTCAATAATGCACATGTTAAAGTAAGTAACTACCATGGCTACCAGTACACACAATAGGCATTACATGTATGTGTACCTTACCACGGTGACTGAGTGAGTACTTGGGGTTTAACGTCGTACTTAACAATTTTTCAGTCACATGACGACGAAGGAATCCTTAGAGTGCATGTAATGTGCCTCCTTGTTGCAGGACGTATTTCCACTGCTCTTTTATCTAGTGCTGCTTCACTGGAACATAGGTGGAAAAGTGGAACCTAGGTAAGACATTCATGAATGGCAAGGACATTTATGTCATTTTCTTTGCTCTCTTCTTCTTATTTGTTAAATAAATTTATTATTTAAATGTGTAATAGATGAGACAATTTGGAACAATAAAAAGAAAAATGATTACACCATAGTTAACTGGCATCATGTATTGTAACATGTTAACACATCAGACCTGGACATATGTTTATGGACAAACAAATGCACGATCACATGTAAGTGCAGGCAAGACTGCATGTTACGTAAATTAGCATTAGGTAAGCATGTGCTATTTTTACAAGCCTCTGCCACTTTCCATACCTACACAGAGCAAGAAAAAAAGCCCCATTTAAACAATCGTGGGCGTTCAATCAAACATGAAAGGCCTGGGCTTTCATGAATGGAAGGCAAGGCCCAGCCTAATAAAATGACCTTAATGACGGCAAGGCAGAACATTGCAAACACATGGGAGAAACTAAGCAGACAAACATCAGCCTACAATTTCCACAGAAAATAAAAACACACAGGGTGACAGCACTACCCTTTGCCTTGAATCTTAGTCTAAGTATGCACTGGTGAATGCTCTTGGTGCACACTGCCTGGCACTCATGTGCATGTTGGTAACTTCACAAACTGTTCCACCCACAGCCTAACAAAACATCTCTCAACGACAATGTCAAAAGTTCTGTTTGAGAAATTCACAACCATTATCACTGAACGCCTGAACACCGTCAAAGAAAGAAGACCTCAAAAGTGTATGACTACATTTGTAAGTATTAAAATAAACTAATGCCACAGTTTTAGCCAGAACGTCAACCAATAATGAACTGCACAAACTGTTATCGACATATGTTGTACATGTAAAATGAAGAACTTAGATACTAGATAAATTCATCTCTGTGCCTGATGTACTGATCATATTCACACTGCATCAAATCAGAACACATTTTTAGACCACAAGAACAATAAATTCTTCAGGCATCACAGTGTATAAATTTGTCCACAGAAAATGTGTCTTTGTAGGCAGAAAATGTGTCTTTGTAGGCAAAACAAATGTAGCCCAGCTAATCAGTGATGCACTTTCTCCCCTTCCTTAGATAAGCATGACTGTGTAGCATGGATTTAGCCAGGGGGGGTGTCTCAATGTCTTTGAGATCCCCTATTCTGACAAAATTAACAACGTGCAGATAGGGAAATAATAGAAAATTGGAAATGAGAAGGCCAGATTCCAAATTCTGGCTAATGCTATGCTGAGTAGCATCATGGTTCAGGGGTATTTTTGCAAGGTCTTTTGATAGAAAAGCAACAGACAAACTCAAGCTAACTTGTCACATATTTAATTAATAGAAAAAGTTGCAATTCTACTAGAATCCTGCTTGTTTCATGACAGCTTTGTACTGCTGTCCTTGTATTGTACACATTGGATTTGACTGAAATGCAATATTTGTCATTATACATATGCAATGCACCTCATGAATATGTCCACGAAAGTCACTGGTTCACGTCACCCAAATGTGTAGTATGTACATGTACACTGGCCTGACGTTGTGAAGATGAATGCATTTGTGGGATATTCTCTGAAACTTAACACTACCTTGATAATAATCCTGTCCAAGAGGCTATACAGCTTGCGTACAGTACATCTAGCAACCTTGAATACATACATGTTCATGGAAACTGTCAACATCTTTGATGAATTGGTCACATTTTTTAAGGATGTTAACATGTATTATTGACGTTAATGACTAGTACAATGTACCAGAGCCGACCATTAGGACCAGTGTAATCAATCACATGATACTGGTCAGTGACAGGAGTCCTGTAGTACTCCAAGCACCTGCCATAAACTTGTCTCAGCTACATCATGTTCATGGACATATATGTACATTTATAAGCACACATCCTGTCCCCATGGCATATTGAAGGATGGATAATTTCCCTGTGGGTGGAGGAAGGTGGAGTGCCTTGGATAAACCACTAACCCCTGACAAGTTACTCCCAAACTTTCCCACATGTGATGTATAGACATGAAGAAAATATTAATGGTGGAAAATGGGTTCACATTAAAGATTCACATGGTTTCACAACAGTCAAGAGTGGGAGAATCCGCAAAAAATTTCCTTAACAGTGTTTCTCTCCAGATGTCAGTGAGAGTTAAAAAAAAAAAAATACAGCCCAAGGGCTGTGAAATATGTCTATTGCTCTTCTTCTATTTAAACTTTTCTTTTAACTAATGACCAACTGTCTTCTATTACAATTAACTGGCTCTCTCCACCCACGAAGGGCCTATCAGTTATTCTGTCTGTAATGAAGGACCCGGCCCCACCTCATCTGACATGAATTTAAAGAGAATGCATTGCACCAGGCCGTCATATTATGATATACTGTGAGATTCCCGAAATTTTTTTTGGCAACTAAGTCGTTCCATTTCAATTTGTTCAGTAATAGTGTGAGCATGAAAATCTTCATTATTTGTACCTTGCTTTATGTGGCAACAGATCAAGGCAACATATTGTAATACAGTCAAACCTGTACCTACGGCCACCTGTAATCAGCGTCCATCTGCCTTAAGTGGCCACTCTTTGCCGTGACCAAACAATTTTCCATGTTAAACGACCTGTAATATGCCGGCACCTGTCCAACGCGTCCAGCGGCCTATATATTTTGCCACCAAATTCTATATCAGCCTGTCCTGAGCGGCCGCGACTTTCAACAGTAATGATGATTGCCGCATCGGACATTCAAAAATTTCAAAATGGCGACCACCCGACTTCAATAGTTTTTGTAGTGATTAAAGGTTACAACCAGCCACTTTGTGATGACAAGTGAAGTGTGAACATTATTGGTCCATAGCAGTGAAGTCTATTGTACTTTAATCAGGCCTAGCTGGGTATTGTCTGGACACCCCTGCACTGTGGCAGTGGATTAGCTCCATGCTGAGGTCCCTGCTGTGAATTGCCATAAACAGCGGGCAGACTCGGATATAATCTGACCTCCTGTGGTTCCTCCCATAAATGGTGTCTTTGACAAATAATCTGGCTTGCTTGGCCATTATCTTTGCAGACAAATGGTGTTGTGTTTTCATTTCGCGTGGCCAAAATATATTGCCTGTACCGGACACATGGAGAAATTGATCTTCCTTCTCTCGTAAATGTTGTTGTTGTTGTTTCACCGGTAATGGCAAATATGATTGAACATTTCAGCAGTCTGCCATTTACAGTCAAAAAATTGGTTAGAATAGTCATTATACCTTTCTAGGGCTTGACAATGATGGGAAGAAAGTTCTCCTGTCATGCGTGCCCTCGTCTGAAACTTTTTCTGTAATCGCCTGTTAAATGCATGAAGTCCACAGGTCTACCTCACAAAATTTGAAATTACTGAGTTATTATAGTACTACAATTGTTATATTTCTATGAAATTTATGTAGCAGAACAGATTATGTATAAGCTTATTATGTAGGCCTACATGTGTAGGTTTCCTGAAACCTAATTCATTTGTGATTTGGCTTGGTCTTCACAACCTGTCTTATGTGGCCAACTATCATATGCGGCCACCTTTTACGTGTCCCTTCAATGGTTGCATACAACAGGTTTGACTGTACATGTTTTGGTCCTTACACTGTACAGCTGTATCTCAATAGTACAAATATGGGAAGGACATATACAATCTGTCAACCTTTTTTTCGATCTTTTCAGGAATATATCCAAATGTTCATCACAAATTTCAAACGTAATTAACAGCTCATTCCACAATTTAACAGATAACATCTTCAACGGGCCATGAAAAACTTTGTATAACCAGTTTGTTGGCATTCACACAATTAGGAAGATCAATTATTGGGCAGTGACCCAAGGGGTCAAGCAGTGCTACAGATAATTTTCAGAGGTAGTGTCATACTCCCTACGTTTCTTATGGAGGGAGTACTGGGTAAGCCTACTGCAGAACACATTTTTTGAAAATACTCAACACTTCACTACTTTGGGTCCACAGCAATACATCTGGGCAGTGTGTAGCTGATTGAGTGAAGGGGGTGTCCTATGTATAGGACTACATAGATCTACAGGTACAGAGATTCTTGTAGTTACATATAGGACTACAAGTATATGAATGTACATGTTGATTGCCCAGAATTACGACTTCAACCGAAGTGCATGCTGTTTCTACTGTTGCTCGAGTACTGAAGTTTTTGTGGTTTTTCAGTAGTATCTTTCTTGCAAATCACCAATACATGTCGATTTTCATCTTTATTGTAAAACCATTCCTATTTATACATGCGCATGTACACAAATTAAAGATACATCAGAAGAGAACAGAAGAGGTTGCAAGGGTCTGAAAAATATGTATACTAGTCACATGCTTTTTATGCCATTGATATCAATGGTTTGCAGTATTAAAGCACAAAGAACATGTAAATTTTTGTGTAGTAGGTAGACAGACAGGCCAGATTTACTTACAAATATTATTCAGTTGACAATATTACCTGCTAAGCTGAGAACAAACTCACACTTTTAGCAATAAACTAAGGTACATGTACATGAAAGATGGCATTATTCACGATACATACATGTATAATTCACATACTTCTGTTATTTAGACACAAATCATAGGATGTACAGAACAGTGCTGTTTGGCACATGACATGGTCATACATATACATGTATGTCAGCTAAGTGATGTCATCATGTCACAATGGGGCTTCTCAAATGTTTATTTTCTGAGGTGAGAATTATATTCGCCAGTTTGTGGTAAACCATGCATAAAATCAACCAGTACATGAACACCTTTTAACACAATACTCCAAGGTTGTGCCCTGATATCAAATGACGTCCAGCACGTTGCAAGTCTTCAATGTATTTCTTCTTCTGCTTACTGCCACAAGTTAAATCCAAAGATTCTAAGATCAGAAAGCAGTTGAATATACGTGTACATACAGGTGTGCATATACAATGTACATGGGCATATATACTATTTGACCTGGTTACAGACGTTATCAAGATGCACGTAACTGATTCAGGCATGATAAAGAGTTTACATGTACATGTATTGAACAACCATGCCAATTATCTGGCCGAGTTCTAAAAATATTCTCTGATTTTTTGCATCTGACCTTGAACTTCCAGTCTAACCACACAGCAGACCTACATCACCACATCTGCATATAAATATATACATACATACATGAGCTAAGACTTTAACATTATTCATAATCTTTCACAAATACATAAAAAATGGGCCAGAACAAAAAAGCGGTTAATTTTAATGGGCTTGAAATTTAGCTTAAAAAATCACACTGGCGTCTATCTTTTCACAATGAAAAAAAAAAGTCCCAAAAGTAAAGTTTTTTGTATTGCCTAGATGTTTCCAGCTGAATTCTGGCACTTAAAAATGTACAAACAAGGGCAGGTGGAAGTAATAACATTGTGCAAGTGGTATTGAAGACATCAGACTGCAGTGGAGCTCTGTTGATTACGCTGGTAAAGTGCAGGTAATGCAGGTCAGCTAACTCTCTGTGACCAGTCCTGTTTATTTTGTACTAAACTCAACAGCTGTTTGTCGTCCTTGAAAACAAGGGAGTATGGCAGGGTTAAATCCATGCCAGCATCAACACCCTAACACTACTCTCAAGGTTCACAAGTACCCACAGCTCTGGAGGAAATCACTCTAAGTACATGGACATATGCACTCCGAGGATAAAATTCAAAAGGGTATCGACCATGGTCACAAAACCACTATATTTTTTTCTGCTGTGAAAGTTAACTGAACACAAGTAGGAAATTAGTAGGTTTTATTCTGCTGTGAAAATCATGTCAACTTAAGCAGAGAATTATCAAGTTTGTGTATGCTATAAACAGTGTGACCGTAAGATAACATGATTAGCACAAACATGTATACTGTATCTATTCATGTCATGAATATCTCCATGCTGTTTGATATGTGTAAGTACATACACATTTGTTTGGATGTTTGGTTTAAAACAAAACAAGGCCATCATATGGTATAGCAGCCAACTACATGTACATGTTCATATAGCAATAGAAAATGCTTCATGTCAAAAATGTACATGTATGCTAAACAATTCAAGTAAATAAGTGAGTGAACAAAGTAGAGGACTGTATAGTATATCTACATGTACACTGCAACACAGCTGTTCAAATCTTTAATAAACCTATTTCCTATATATTAGCTCTTAACCTTATTAATTTCTCTGTTATCAGATGATACAATCCGACAACTGTCTCCAAGGAATAAAGCTGGCTTTTTCTAACTGATTTTATCCAATATACATGAAGTGGTGAATTTATGTGTAGGCGATATTAAACCCATTGAGATCATCAATAATGATAAACTATAATATATAACTATAAATATAATATATATATATATACACATATCTACATGCACAGACTTCTTTTCACAAATTCACATGTACTGTAAACTACAAGCTAACATTCTATTGCACAATACATGTACATGCAATAAGCCCAGGAACACTGCAGCCTATTCATCAAATAATAACTGTAGCCAACTCATCAAATAATAACTGCTCCCTTAGGCAAACAAGAAGCACTTTGTGTGTGTTTTGTTAAGTATTTCAAACCCACCAGCAAGTTGGTCAAGTGGAGTGTGGTCCATGTTAGGGCCACATGAGAAGAGTTTTGACACCTCATATTGCTTCTACACAACAGTTAACACACATCAGCATTATGTTTTACCCAGCCACACATACAAAATACCTCTCAACACTGCACATATATCAAACTTTATCTGGTATACAAACACATGGGCTAATGTAGACAATGGAACCTAGACCAAATCTTAACCACATCTAAAAATACTGGTAAAGCTTCCAGATGTACATAATGCAACATGTCAGAAATACTTATGCTGCACTTATCACTTCATATACTGTCATTATGTTCACACCAATGGTACATACATGCATGTACCTTAAATTTGTACAAATATGTGGCACATTCTGAATTTAAATAAAAATTTATTTACCATGTGTAAAACATATACGTCTGAAAATCTGGGAGTTTGGTGCAGTAAAACGTCTAAAAAATTATCATTCATTCCTAAGTGATATAAACACCAACAAAACATGGATAAAATATTTACAGCACAATAGCCATGTAACAATTATATGCACATGTACATGTAACTTCAAGCGTGTACATGCCATCAAAACAAGCACAGCATTTCACTTATACTTTCAAGCCACATAAAATTTAACCATCAGTGCTCATCACAGCTTTCATACAACATGATAATGATTAGAATTACAATGTTTTCTATGCAAGCCAAAACAAACCATCCCTTGAGTCACCACGCCATTATCATTCCCTTTAAATTCTTCCTCTCTCAATTCTCTAAAACATACACTTGTACAACTGACAGTGAGCATTTTACAGGCGTAAACAATAAGTTACACCCAGATGTCATGGCTTCCATTTGGCATATTACCACAGTGTCACATAACTGATGAAATGTCTTGTCATGAGCAGAGATGGTGAGGATTAATAGAGTGTTAAGCACATGATAATATCATGTTGTGTTTTGTAACGATCACATGCAGAGATGGTGAGGATCAACAGTGTTAAGCTCTTGACAATATCATATTGTGTTTTGTAATGATCACATGTAGAGATGGTGAGGATCAATAGAGTGTTAAGCTCACAACAATATCATGCTCACTGCTGTGTTTTGTCCTGACCACATGCAGAGATGATGAGGATCAATAGAGTGTTAAGCTCATGACAATATCATGTTGTGTTTTGTAATGATCACATGCAGAGATGGTGAGGATCAATAGAGTGTTAAGCTCATGACAATATCATGTTCACTGCTGTGTTTTGTCCTGACCACATGTAGAGATGGTGAGGATCAATAGAGTGTTAAGCTCATGACAATATCATGTGGTGTTTTGTCCGGACCACATGCAGAGATAGTGAGGATCAGTTGAGTGTAACGCTCATGACAATATCATGCTGCGTTTTGTCCTGACCACATGCAGAGATGGTGAGGATCAGTTGAGTGTAACGCTCATGACAATATCATGCTGCGTTTTGTCCTAAGCACATGCAGAGATGGTGAGGATCAGTTGAGTGTAATGCTCATGACAATATCATGCTGCGTTTTGTCCTAAGCACATGCAGAGATGGTGAGGATCAGTTGAGTGTAATGCTCATGACAATATCATGCTGCGTTTTGTCCTGACCACATGCAGAGATGGTGAGGATCAGTTGAGCGTAACATTCACAACAATATCATGTTGTGTCTTGTCATGAGAACATGCAGAGATGGTGAGGATCAGTTGAGTGTAATGCTCATGACAATATCATGCTGCGTTTTGTCCTAAGCACATGCAGAGATGGTGAGGATCAGTTGAGTGTAATGCTCATGACAATATCATGCTGCGTTTTGTCCTAAGCACATGCAGAGATGGTGAGGATCAGTTGAGTGTAATGCTCATGACAATATCATGCTGCGTTTTGTCCTAAGCACATGCAGAGATAGTGAGGATCAGTTGAGTGTAATGCTCATGACAATATCATGCTGCGTTTTGTCCTGACCACATGCAGAGATGGTGAGGATCAGTTGAGCGTAACATTCACAACAATATCATGTTGTGTCTTGTCATGAGAACAGGTAGAGATGATGAGGATCAGCAGAGTGTTTTATGGTGAGGACAGGTCTTGTGCTGGTTATGATCTTGATGGGAGGATACTGTATCTCTTCACTGGTGTAAATCGTAGGGTTTAGCAAGGTGTTACTGTAGGTCATGATAATATTTCACCAGGTTTAATGGCAAATACCCTGTTCACATGGGCAAAATTTAATCTGGATCGAATCTGAGAGGGTTTAAATCGAAACCAGTTGAAAAACCGTTATCGGGTGCATGGTGTTACTGTATGTCAAGATAATATTTCATTAGGTTTAACAACATATAAAGCCACACTGACTATATTTCAGTCATACTGTGGTGAAAGGTTCAATTCATGTTCAAGAACTGAACTGGAGCAGACAAGCTCAGTGCTAAATGGCTGTAGAAAGAGGGAAGTTCAAATAGTAAACTGATTCAACAAGGGAATCTTTAATGCTGTGATGATGTGGTTACAGTTGGTCATGGTGTAAATATGGAGCAATCAGTGATCCATCACCCACATCCTCCATCATGACACTTCCTTAACACAAGCAGGAAGGCTTCCAAACCTCCAGGAAGAATCGTGCTTTCAGCAGTTCCTGGTCAGTTTTCACAAATGACTATATCTGACGTCATCCACAAATTTCTGGCGCTCTTTCTTTCAGCCCATTCTAGCAAACGGATTTTTAAAACCTGACAGACGTGGATGATGACTTTCCAACGAAAATTACTGATTTCATCTAACATTTAATACTAGCTACTTTAAAAACTAGCTCAAAATTTAAATATTAACGTATGATATTGGTCATTTTACTATTCATCATCACACCACATCAGGAAATAGACTTGTGTTCATGTATTCACAGCTTGTCAAACAGCATCCTGATCGAACATAAAAAGATCACCTATTCATCATCAAAGACACAAAATACCTATTGTCAAAGATGGAAAGAAGTGAAAGATCTTTATTTGAAAACCGACACATGAGAATCAGAGGCAGCTATCACGGGAGACACACCTACAATGTACATGTATGAGTTCCCTCCCTGTACATGACAAAAATCCTTTTATTCTTGGAATAACTGGGACATTGACACAGGTTTGTGTCCCTCATCTTAAACAATGCCCAAAACAGAACAATACATGGATGACAGCTCATTTGTCCTTAATTGCACAAGGAATGATCGCTGTCTACATGTGCCAAATGACAAGTTATCAGAGGCAAGTGATATGTACATTGAAGAGCACAGAGGAATCTTTAAGCAACAAAGGTACAAAGCAAATCATAAGCAGAAACAAAGCCAAAGAGCCCACATAAAATGGGTGTGGCGTGAAAAATGATCATATCATACAGATAATCTCTTGTCAAAATGATGCATCTTTTGTGAAGGATTTTTTTGGGCTATTGTTACAGGTAGGAGAGTAGTAATCATATCAGATGTGTCAAGCTCAAAGCTCACAGAATGTCTACCTTTTAAGCGTATGATGCCATCTCATATAGCTATGAATTGGCCTGCGCTTCAGTTGATCAGAATAATAGCCAGCCATCAGATTATAGACAGCTGAAACACAGCTACTTTTTTTTGACATATGAACAGGTGTGATTTGCCTCCTAAATCTTACAAAAAATTATCTGCCAGACAAAAGGATCACATCCACATTAAAGGGTATAAACGATCTATATTACTTATTGTATACTAAAGATTGTAGGCGTGGATCTTTTTTTTTTTTTAACGTTTATTTCTTCTCTTCCCATTTACCACATACATCACAACGTCTGTGTCATTTTTCAGATCTATACAAATTGATTTTAAAGATCCCATATGTTCATTACTAAAGGTTACAACTATTCACTATTTCAACAATGCAATGATTTGGGTAATGATGCCAATGATTATTTCTGTTGCTATGGAAACTGTAGGGCCACACAGCTTTAACACACATATACACTTTTCACTTCTGTGGCTCTCTGATACATGTATTACAAAGTAAGACCAAAGGATTTTCAATAATTCTTTGATGGCATGCCAATGACTTCCTGTATACATTGACAGCCTACTCAAGCTGGTACCCAGCACACATGGCACAACTGATCTATGATCACCTAGCAACAAGCAGAGAACAACTGTACCTCTAACCTGTAATCTTATCCAATACTAATCAATTGATACTCACAACTTGCTAGAATTTATCCCTTCAGAGCTTGGCCAAACACAGCTCACAAACCAAGACGCTTGCACAAGCATCTACAAATTTTTTCTCTCATTTTTTGTCTTTTTTTTTTACACATACAAATCCTGTCGTTAGATGTGTGGACACTCACAGAGATGTTCTCAAGTTTTCTGTTCCACTTTCCAATTCATTACGGAGTAAAGCGGAACTCCTGTACATAACTTACCAGACTTATCTACGTGCTGCTAGTTCGTATGTACTAAGGCAGACACTATGATACATGTATACAGAGCATTGACTGTCATTACCCATATGAGTTTCTGTATTTGGATGCACAGAAGGAAAGTTCTAATGATGTACATGTACCTCATGTCTCAAGTCAGGCTTGCTGGCTTGTATCTGACCCAGCTAAACCCCAGCCAGGTTTTCAGAAGCTTTCTGATATAGCTGCAGTAGATGATATTAGCATTAGTACATAAAAAAGTTAGCTACTGGCATGCAGGTCTCACACTATGAGGCCAAACACACCTGTAGTATCAAGGCAAAGTTCACCTGAGCAGGGCAGAGGTCAGCTAGTGAGTCTACACATTTTATGCAATTTAGTCTACAGACATAGGCCGGCATTGAAAAAGGGATGCATAAGAGGTGCTCTAATATTTA
The DNA here is from genome assembly GCF_032854445.1 of Liolophura sinensis. Lineage (NCBI taxonomy): Eukaryota > Metazoa > Mollusca > Polyplacophora > Chitonida > Chitonidae > Liolophura > Liolophura sinensis. Next base: position 52,237,066 of record NC_088300.1, read on the forward strand.
GTCAGGTGAGAAGGTCAGATAATGTGAATGGTGCCAGACAGTACACCAATCCATAGGCTATTGGCACAGCCCTTTACTGACGAAACAACCACTGACTGACTTACTGAAGAGACAACCATGGACTCACTGAGTAGACAACAACTGACTTACTGGGAACAACAGTGAGCAACTGACTTACTGAAGAGATAACTATTGGCTTACTGAGGAAACAACCACCGCCAATGAGGAGACAACCATGGAACTATTCAGCAGACAATCAGACTAATACTGAAGAAGTAACCACTGACTTAACACAAAAGACAACCACAGACCTATTGAAGAGATAACCACTGATTTGCTGGGGAGACAACCACTGGCTTAATGAAGAGACAACCATGGACTCATTGAAGAAAGAGCCATGGACATACAGGCATGACTTGTTTAAGAGACAACTACTGATTTGTTAAACAGGCAGCCAGATAATATAAAAAATTATCTGCTGAAGAGACAATTACTGCCTGCCACATAGTACTTATACATGTACAAATAAAATCACAAATAGGTGTATGAAAACAACTTGATACCTGGCCATTCGTTTACTTTTACACCTACAACAATCACCTGTTGATAAGACTGCCAAAAGTACAGGAAGAGCATCAGGATGTGCACACCAGATGTATGCATATTAACAGACAATTCATTACTAGAGCTACTTCTATTAAAACTAAACATTAAAGGTCCCATAAGCAATGACAGTAGGAGAATTCTACAATATTTCCTATCCTAGGCATGGTTTGAACCCACACTTTGTGTGTTATAGGGAGTAAAAGGCAAACATCTCTAACCACTAAAACAAGACCCACTCCCGTGATTCATGGTAAAGAAATACTGCCATAAATATACAGTGCATCTAAATGCACTTATGTACAAGCTTTTTTGGTCCAGTTTGCAAAGTGAAATGTCATGTGGGTGCAGATGTTAACACTGCCTGCACCTGTGCAGCCTGATTTCCTGCAGTGATTAGCCTCATTATTACAGGTTAGTGAGTACAAGTACACCAGCTCATGTCATTACACACTCACATGGCTCATTAAGTCGGAAAAATACATGTGTATCTATATCCAGTTTAATTCTGTCCTCAACTGAATTTAAACCTTCCTTTCTGAGAGTGAAGTTCAGCCTGGGGAGAGGAGCTTGTCTTCGCCATGCACACTGCTAACTTCCGGCTTCGGTGATAATCCCTTAGACAAAGATACATACAAGCTGTAGCCTATGCAGCAAATTCCTCAAACAATGCTGTGAAGTGTGGTCGTGGGTGCTCTCTGGCCTCAGATGAGAATGTGTATTACAGCCAACCAAGAAGGGGCATTCCAGTTTTTTTTTGTTGTTGTTGTTTGAATGCAAGGGCCAGTGAAGGCCCTTCAGTGCTAACTGAAACCAAAAGCTAAGACAAACAAACTCAGGGCCCAACAGCGCATTATGCTGTCCACATACCTCCACAAGTTGATTACACTTAATATTGACGGACAAGCAGAGTTCAGGTAAATATCCACATCTCTCACCTTCACTGGTGTATCAAAACACGGCTCTGTACTCAGCCAGGTCTACCTGATCTTAACCCTGAACACAGCCAGCAACCAACACCTTCTCAGCCCTGCGTTTAGGCATGTATTCCCTATACCACATGACAACATACACATCTCAGTACAGAGCGACACGATTTACGACAAGCATCAAACTTAGTTAGGGCACTGATGCAGTGTTTAGGAAATGCAGAAAACATGACAAAAAGACATAATTTCAGTTTTCAACGCAGAAAACAGGACAGTGAACTAAAGCATTATGTACATGTACATGATGTTACATTGACAAGACATGCAGCCAACAAATGACAATTCCTACCCATCTGATTTATTTATTTATTTATTTGATTGGTGTTTTAGGTTGTACTCAAGAATATTTCACTTATACAACGGTGGCCAGCATTACAGTGGGAGGAAACCGGGCAGAGCCTGGGGAAACTCACGACCATCCGCAGGTTTCTACCCATCTGATAAAACACTCATAAACACGTATCGAGTAAGAAAATCACTTTCAAAAAAATAATGTTGCTCAACTACAATACAGAACATACAGAAAAAAAAAATAGAAACACAAGTAATCTAAACCAACTCTTTAACATTACAATACAAAAGCACAAGAGCTGAAAACTAAGACAATTCAATCTGTAAAAAACAAGTTATATTCAAATGTAAGATTCAGTCAACAAAACGTACATGTATCTAATTTTACGCCTGCTAAAACCTTAAGCATCAGCACCTGCATCTTTGTGTCGAAGTATATGTATTTCATTTATTGAAATCTGCCACAGGTCATATACACAGAAATTTATTAATGCAACAACTTTGTCAAAAAAGAAAGCTGTCCAGGACTTTACAGAGAGAGTAATTCAAATAAAGCAAAACCAATACAATAGAGGAATTTATAGGAAAAGGTTTCATCTAGTTTTTATAACCTTTTGTATTCTAATACACATTTACCGCACAGCCTAGTAAACTCTAGTCCCTAATAAGCAATTCACACGGTAGTACAGGTACATGTATGTTCCCAGGCAGCTCATCTGTGATAAACTTGCTTGCCTTGCCAAATTGAGATTGACAGCTATGGTATTTAACAGGTATGACGTTCTGAAATCATTAATGCATTTGATTACTTGTAAGTTACAAATATGTGTCAGATTTACACAACATGATGCCAGATTCACACAAAAACTGTCTAGTTGTGACCAGTGTGGTGTGACACACTGCTTACATATGTGCTTTATAACATACAAGTGTCATAGCATTTACATTTTCAAGGCTGGAAATTTCAGCCTCATTATTTTGTCATGTTCCACGTACATGTTTGATATTTTGGGCGCTTCCGAGTGATGATCTCTACAAAACATAAAGTCATCCGACATAATGAAACAACTTGGAACAACATGTAGGTGAAGATACTACTTTAACAGATGTCTGAAATTTTCTGCCAGCCAGAAGTTTCTCTTCTAAAGTTACCACCACCCCACCCACCATCACTACAAAAAAAACAACAAAAATAAAAAAATGTACACAGCGCATCTGAATACACACTAATATAAATCGAAATCAAATCGAAAGTAAAAAGGTTAATGTAAACCATAAAATGTTTTTCGGATTTGTCTACCTAAACCAAGCACACACATGTAACATGCTACTCTGTATAGATCTGTACAATACGAGACAATTACAATGAACTCTTAGCATGTTCAGAACATACACGTAATTAGTTTATCTTGGATTCACTACACCACGGTTTGATATTCAAATGGGATCCCAAAGAGACAGCCATGTTCTCGTTCTAGTATGACCACTATCTCTAGAGGTAGACATTATCACAATATCATACTCAGGTTCATGAAGGTACGGTAAATGACTTAAAATTTTGTCCATCACTAAGTTGTACGTTTTCTCAATTTGGACAGTTTTATCGATCTTTGAAAGGTATTCTGAGATTTGCTTGGAAGGTAAGGTGATACCCTACTAGAAAATAGCTTGACCACCAAGAGTACATTTAATATTTTACAGCATTTATTTGCCTCTAAAATACAACTTTTAGGCCAAAGTTTTAGATTATTTAACGTATTCCATGATTAGTCTTGGGTTCATTTCAGTGTATCACAAGTCCTACACATCCATATGTATATGTGCATGAATTTAGATCTGTGATCGATGATCTGTATCAATTCTAAACAATATTATTGGATAGTACATTTGTCGGCATAGGTTCAGCCAGACTGAGAGGGGTGTCTCACTGTCCTCGAGACGCCCTACTCTGATAAAATTAACATGGGAGAGAAATGGAAAAGAGGAGAAAACTGGAAATGAGAGGTTCTGATTTCAAGTTCTGGCTAACTCTGTTTCTCTGTATCAGCCCTCGGTATAACTTTATAAACATAAATACATTAGTGCTAAGTCCTCCCCTTTCGTTTTAGAATTATTAACATGGATACTATTTTTATGCGATCAGTGCCATGCAATACAAGTCATTAGCTATGTTTAGTAGTCAATCATCAATGGACCTAGTAAATATCCTAAAGTTTACAACAATGCTGTATGTATTCTCTGGGATTATAATATCATCACTTTGCAACCAGACATGTACAAATTCTATTTCACTCCACCATCTTGACCATTTCAACACCATCCATTTCCACATGGTCTCATGAATGAGGGATGAGGAAGTACTGTATGTAGCCTTACATTTGGCCCGCAAAAAGTGCACTTACATAAGCATGTAATGGGCTTAAAATGATACTTTTGATACCAACACTCAAGTTTTTCTAATAAAAAATTGATCAAACTTCACAAATATGGATGAATCAGTCAGTTTTCATAATCAACCAAAAGGTGTCACTTGAACAAAGCTAAACTTCAGGTGAGAGACTATAGTTTCTTTCAATGGCTGCCACATGCTGATACCAGCACATAACATGCTTTTGTCACAAATCCCTACATGTATATGTCCTAATTTTTCAGTCGTAATGCATAAAGAATGGGATGGGTTATCGTTTTGGATGCTTTACACTCTAATATTAATATACTTGAGTTGTTAATCTCTGATTTGAAGACATCTAAAATGAATATGTAAGCCGACCTGTTCTGTTTAACAGTAGGTCAGTTGGAATGCGTAAATTTCAAGGCTAAATTTCCTGAATAAGTTACATGTGGGTACCGAACAATTCAAAGAAAGGCTGACATAAATGTATACAATTTGTACTTCAGACAGAAAAGCTGTAGTATACTTCAAACACGACCTTAAACATCACCATGTCAACCAAATGAACAAAATCATAGTAGATAATGTCCCATTTATTTGGCTTTAAGAGAGCGCTTGATGTGGCTCATGAAAGAAAGGTGCAATGTACCATACTGAGACGACCCAAGCCACTCAGTTCCCAACTAGACGGGAACACCTCCGTCAATGGAGCACTCTAGTCAGAACGGCACCTATTTACAAAACTGGTTACCTTGAGATTAAACACCGACACAAAACGTACACTACACACTTAGTTCATCACCTTTACTTCTGTTTGATCTTCCAGTATAAACAAACACGTTTTTTTACCTGAATACCCTGTTTGAGCAGCAATTTCTATCACCGGGTACTGTGAGCAATGATAATGGGCTGGCAAGATGCTCTTGACCTCCATTACTGCTGCAACCTTGCCAACACCCAAGAGACCTCCAGACAGCCATCATAAAGGCTAATAAATTTTAAACATCAGTTTATAAACCTGTTGGCAAATACTGGACAAAATCAATACTCATAAGTTTGAGTAAGACTAGAGTGCTAGTATTCAAGGCACAATGTGACCTCTACCATCATATATAGACATATGCAGCTGTGTGTCGTGAGCAAATTTATTATATATCAGCAGCCTTTTAACTTTGGAAAGTATAGCTCAAATAGATACAAAAGCTAGAATCTGCATACAAAAGGGTCCCCATACAAAAAGATTTGTTAATGGTGCTTCTGTTAAACGAACATGTAGATCTAAATGACATCACAGTGAAAAACAAACAAAAAAAACGCACGATATACTGCTACATATTGGATCTTTTAGGAGGGTGCTACTCCCTGCCCCTAAAATCTGCACCTTACCCCTTTTTTGTAAGGCACACTGTTAACGGATACATGTAGGAAGTGAATATATATGTACCCTAAATATTCAACATTTTCAACAACCTCTGCAATCAATGTTTTGAGTGATTCTGAGATAATTACGAGGGTTTGAACAAAAATTTGCACAGTTTTATGAAGCTTGCATCTTTAGTGATACAAACAAAATCATTTCAGAGTCATATTCATAATAATTTTAAGCATAAATTCCACCACAGAAGTGCCTTAGAGGTTGAAAAGGTTGAAGATTTATACAGGGGTTGAAATAATAAAAACATTTTAGCCTGTGACATGTGACAAGTAGTACTTTTTCTTTTACCATTCTCTTTGGCTCCTTAACCTGTACGTTTTTTAAGTGGTTTCGGAATTCCATCAGTCCATGCAGGTAAACTAATATGTATTTGTTGCTCATTGATTGTAATTTCCAGAAAAAGCACTCAAAAGAACAACAATGTTTGTAAGTGTGACTTTTTATTGCTTTTAAATGAAAGTATCAGAGGCCATATGATTGATGGCACATACTAAATATTGCCAATTTTTTTGTCCAATCACAATGAATCACATCCCACTACAAACTTAATTGTTTTCCTTAGTTCTTACACTTTTGGCAAAAACTAAACATGTGCCCTTCCTCCAGTATCAGCTGCAGCCTCTCTTTATATCAGGCTCCATTATACCTGTAGACTTGTTTTTTGCAATACTGGACATTCAGTGTTCCCACTGTGGTTGCACATGGAACACTCTGGGCTCCTCGCCAACATGCTCCGCACAACTCACACAAATTTCGAGTTACTTTTGAATTCTGCAGTACTGAGACAATGCTTTGATTTAAATTATATCTTTTTCTCTCGTATTCAATATTTGCTATCTTCAGTATTTAAAAATGCATTATCTTTCTCAGTAATTGAGCTAAATATGCACCTGTCGCATGCGATAGGTAGATTTTATTTTTACCTCTCACACACAAAAACTATCCTTCATCAACAGATGGACATCAAATTATTTTGAACCATGTTTATAGTACCCACTTTGCCCATTTTTGAACAGTGCCTCTTCGTCCAATGTTCCAAATTCACTTATCACATATACATGTACATAAATTTGCACCCATTTTCAGCACCCACTCTTTTCATTTTATAAACATGTATGTATGTATTCATTCCTATCCACCCTTTATCTGGTGATGTTTCCAGAACGGTAAAAGTAGGGATGGGCCTAAGCATCACAAGTGACAGGGTACCTAAAATCTTTGTGCCATAACTTGCATGTATAATATATGGTGTACCTTGAGAAGGTCAGATCAGAATCCTCAACCTGAGTTACTGTGCACATGTAGGAACTGCTGTGTGACAGTGAACTTACAACATACTAAATAGTCACCAGATAGCAAGACCACATGGATCAGCAATTTAGATACATCCACATTTAGATATGTAGCAACTCCTTTTATTTACAAAATTTCTCAAGGAAACATCTCAAACAAAATATTGTTTGAAAGATAATGAATGTATCATGTAGTGTACCTGATGAATAGGTAGACCTGCATATACCCGACTCAATACATTGTGGCATAATTACAACTTTTCAGCCTATGCTCATTGAAGTCCTGCTCAGCAAATCAGTTTTCAAAACTACCACAATAACTGCACTAAAAGTCAGGGTCAGGTCCTTAGAACACTGAGTACACGCAGCCTATGAATATTGTATGGAGGTCATGCACTGAGCAGCAAAGTATGGTCAATCAAGCTTATCCAGGTGCCGCTAGTGACTTTCACACAAAGGTTTCGAAAAAAAAAACAAAAAAAATAAAACACCCAAGCTTACACAGACAAGCTCATATAAGCACACAGATTTAAATATGAAAATACCGCTTTAAATAGATGCTGATATTTATCAGCTATTAGATTTAGGTTTTATCATTTCATTTAACAGTGACTGAAGCACATTCTTGAAAGTTTCTTAAACCCTGAAATTAAGTTAGAAGTTAAAAGTATAAAATGCAAAATGGAATCCATCAAAGCAGTTCATCCTAACACCAGTTAGAGTTGTTTTTTTATAATACATTGCATTCTATCTTACTGAAGTACATGTATGTGATGCAAAGAGTATAAAAAAATATGCAATAATTCTGCTCCTGAACAAGAGTATGAGGTCATAATCTTCTGTTAAATTTTAGTCTCTGCTTTCCACCACAATGCATTACGACACTAGTAAAATTTGCATTATTAAAAAAAACAAATCTTAATTATTATTATTATTATTATTTGTTAATCAATTATATGTTAATTAGGTACCCCTTCTGTGATGGAAGGGTGAATAGATTACACAAAGCATCCTAAAACTCTATATCTAGCCTGGCCCAAATGTGATGTTTATGTAAACACATTGTAATTTAGTCTGTGTAAACTTGTGAGACAATGAAGATAATTCTCAAAAGAAAAACTTTACACTCAAACTTTCACTAATGATATGTTTGACCATTACAAATAAATGTTTTAAGGCTTTCATAAGGTATGATACAGCCAGTAGATGAAATTAGGGAGACTCAAACATACTTCAGCTTTGGCCTACAACCAAAACTGTTGGCACAGATTGCTTGTTGGAGGCAATTTTATGTCTGTAATGTCAATGATTTACCAAGGTAATGCCAGATTAATGAGAGCTTGTATAAATGTCGGATGGAATAATTAATGTGTATATCGTCAGGGTGACACAGGGTATTTTGGAAAATAAGAACAAGGCACACACAGTAAGTGCAAAAAACCTTTTCAGTCAATGCACATAAACAAATGAAATGCCAAAAGTTACATTTTCCGACAGTTGTAAACGACAAACAATAAATAAATAATGGTCAATGTCTAGACTGGTGGTTGTGGCTATGATAAGGATTATGACATCATAGACATTACATACACCAAGTAGGTCTACTGTAGAAACAACAACAACAACGTTTTCAACAGGAAGTGACATTAAAAGTGACAAGCGAAATTTTATGAATCAGAGAATCACATAATTTTGCAGACAATCAAAACACAGGACGCCTGCTTTAACACAATGTCTGGTTCTTCTGAAATAAATCTTAATTGACCAACGGCCCATTTCGAGGAACTTTTCAAATTACCTGTAGGCCTACTCAAATTATTCTTAATCATAAACCAACGCCTTTCGCATCAATTAATCTGTGGGTCAGAACAATGAAATCACTAGCATCATAAATGCAAAAATTATTTCAGATTTGTGTGATTGAATGATCTGTTTGAACTCATAACAAACGGCGCTCGACAACAAGTCATCGAGTGCACATCCAAATCGACAGCCGGAAAACCAGACCTGTAGAGCACCAAGATTAAACCTGTAATACTCACCAGTATTTCCGGGTACGATACAATAACCCTCAAGTCTATGTATATGGGAGATTCCGTGCCAGATTTAAGAGTAAATTCTCCAAATTTAACAGCGTCTATGTCGTACAATCGAAGTATCAATTCCTCCAAACTTATCCGCGTGGCTACCGAGTAGTCAGCCATTTTGACACAGCGCTCCCTTCGTCTCTGCAGAGCAGTGCTCGTATGTGAAATAAGGACTGCTCCCAACATCTTCACCTCGTCCGATTGGTCGGCTGGCCGTGTGCTAGCTGCAGACGACGGTCCACACAGCCATGGTTGAAAGTATAACATGCCGTTATCGGACATTTAAAATTGTACCCAGGCTCAGCTGACAGCTTTAAACTTACTTCCAGACACAGTCAAAATATAAGAAAGCACTATCCTAGAAAATCCCGGGTGTTGTGTAAGTCGAGTGACGTTCACAGAGAAATGATTCAGAGACGTAAGCACGGTCGTGTGCGGACGGATGTGCGGCAGAGATCGAAGTGAAAAGCGAGTCTCTGTGACGCAATGTCACACTGCTGATACCGGAATCGCCCGGCGTAAGCGTGATGTATAACGTAACAAGTGAATAGAAGAAGGAGAAAAAAAAATCACTACAAATGATTACACAAAATGCTGTCTCCGGGTGAATCTACATAAAAAAAGTTTAAAATCGGTCGTAAAGATTTCTTGACGTAAAGCAGAGGTCGTGGAACGGCTCGCCCCCAGAGTTGTTAAGAAGACACTGTTAAGTTGCCTCTGCCTGGCCGTATTTGCAGCAGTCATTAGAGAATCTATGCGCTCTATATACGTCAATCCATCTATTTGCTCAAGCCGTGCTTTTCACCCGCATTGATTGGCAAGGACTTCCCCGTATGCTTGCGCAAGGAATATTCAAGTAAAACCAGGATTTCAAAAAATGGCACGATCTCTCTACAGAGGATATTGGGGTTATAATTAATTGAACTGCAAGCAGTGCTTACAGAGTTCAAACTTCGCCGCACCGGTTTGTGGGGCCATGAATACTGACATCTTGGGTGGGCATGTATAAATATATACACGCTAGATGAAGATAACGGTCCTATTTACCTGATAACATGCAGTCAGAAAATTGTTTGATATTTATATATGTGGCACGTTCAGGAAGATGCTATTGTTTTGTTACCGTAGCATAGGGCCTACCTGTGTCAATACATTTATGTAGGTAATATATACGTATTGTTTGTGAGTTGTGGCCGAGATATAGACATTTTAAATAGTATTTAATTACCTCTTTTGATCAGTATTCGCAGTAAATTACACCGCATTGTCTGCATGTACATTACAGGGTATTTACCGGTAGCGGATATGTACAACGTATGTGCGCCCTTTAACGAGAATTTTCAATTTAAAATTACAGTACCGGTAGACCTATATCAAATGACATGAATGTATGTTCAGTGCCTTGAGTGAGTTTTTTTTGTGTGTGAATATACATATATATATATATATACAAACATATGTTTCATTTTCATTTTTTTTTATGAAAGAGATACTGGCATATTACTGGTTATAAGAGCACCTGTATAGTTCCGATTCCGGACGCAAGGCACACGTTCCACGTTGTGAACCATTTTTTTTGTAACTGTGCTTGTAGCTCATGTCATTTTGTGTAGCGGACATGATTTTGGAGGGATAAAAAATGCTCAAGCGAAGAATTTGATTCCCGAGTTCTGTGCCAGTGTATAGGCCTATGCATAGCACCTGGATTTGAATCTTTGTCCGGGTAGATGACACGTTACACTTTTATACTGTATGAGAGTGTGTGTTTTGTTTGTTTTTTTTTCTTTTTTTTTGTTGTTGTTGTTCTATTATTATTAGTTATTTATAGTTCCATTTCCTTATCTGAAACTGGACAACTAACGCGCTTAGATTTTTCATAATCTATCTGGCTACCCTCAAAGCTTATGCATGTGAGGGTTGTCTCCCATGTTTTCGTGGCTCTTGGGTGATACGTACATGAGCCACAGATCTGCTTTACCATCTTACATAAAATTACGACCATCTTTATTATACCGTAATATGGTGTGACAGCCACGCCCTAATCATGTTTTTTTTTTTTTCATACAGAACATAAATTTATGCTTATTAGCTCAGTGGTCTCTTGTTAGCCTATATATTGAACACACAACAAATATCATGAGGATGGCCTATTCATTACGGTAATAACAATCGATACCGGTATTGAATTTATGACTTACAGCTGGAATGAACTCAGTAAATTAGGTACTTAGACAGTAACTGTTGCGTATATTGTGAGAACAGTTTGGTCTACCTGTACGTTCTAAGATCGTCACAGTATCTGAATTAGACGCGACCCAAGGTGTGTGGACTTCATGGTGGGGCAGAGGTGGATATATGTGAGCAAGCTTTACAAGAACAGATCCGATTCAGTTGTATAACCACATCCTCCATTCGCTTCTTAGACTTGCAACAGGCGTGACAGTTAACACTGTTGACATGTTTATACACAATCAGCCAACGTTGGCCGGGGGTACCAAAACAATTGACGTCATGGCGGCAACCATTTGAGCAGCTCTGAAATTAATAGTTGTAAATATTTTGTATGATTGTTCATCTTACAAACTGAAAAGAACCGCAATATTTAAGCAGCATATTTTATTCTGCCACCATAATGCTGCCCGCCGTCGCATCTAGAAATATTTTTGAGAACGGCCTGCATGAGAATAAGAGAGCAGGTCACTGGTAAGGCCTAACACACCAATCCAATAAATAAATAAATATTTGTTTTCTGTTATTAGCATTATTATAAAGTCATGATATTGTTTATCATGTAGGCCTACCTGGCTAAGGGCAGTATATTCTTCTGGGCGCTTCATCTTTTTCTACGCATAAATTTGATCTCCTTTATATAAAAATGCTTGTGAACGGCGTATACGCCAGTCTTTGAAATAACTAATAAATAAGCAAATGTAGGCCTATATACAATTACAGCCAATCCTTTGTACATACGAGCTTAACAGTAGGAATGAAATAGAAGCTATTGGGTCTCGACTCAATTAGTGAAATGTTATATGAATCAATTAAATCATCAGACATGCAGTAGCCACCATACATATGCAGACAAGTCCACGTCAGTGTAATCCGATGGTTTGCACGACTGTCACACGATCCTCAAAGCACTCAATCGAATTCTCGAGTACCGTGTAAACTCCAATCAAATAAATGAATAAATAAACAAAAGTCCGAAGTTCATTTGCAGTCATTTTCAAAAAGGTAAAAGAGTTTTATATCCTCATCATTTTACCATAAACTGAGAGTGTCTGAAAGACAACTGCGTATGTATAAAAAGTCCAGATATGAATAAAAGGAAATGAATATTATCACGAATCATGCCAGACTGGAATGTCTCTCCATGGTAACATAGCGGTTAAAGCTGTAGCCCAGGATCATTTGTGCGCAATTTCTATGTGCTATAGCAATTGAACGCCTGAAATACCTGTACACAGCAAGCACAGATATTTTGTCCAATGTGTTTTCCTATGTACTATTCCTATTATTCCTGTTATTACCCTCACCCCCATGAAAAAAGTTAATAAACATTAACCCCACACCTTATCTTCTCCGTTTATTTATTTGATTGGTGTTTGTACAGGGAAAAATTAGAAATTATCTTGAATCGTAATTTTATTTCATCATCTATGCATATTTTTAAGCAATAATTTTGTTAAGACAGGAAAGACTTGGCTCTCGTGACAATTGCTCTTTGTTTGAAGTCCACACACCGTTGTACATGAGAAGAGTCCGGTAAACATAATACTTACAGGACAGACTTTAGTTATCTACCTGGACTGAAAAAAAAAAAAAAAAAGTCCCTCAAACACAAGGGAGTGTGACATTGCATGAGCCATTCTTGCACAGTACACATAGCACAGGACTTTAATTACTTTTCTGGATACATTGTGTAAAACACTTTTATCAACTTGTCAACCTACCATCTTATCTCAGAAGATGCTTTATAAGTTTTTACAGTACGTTTGGAAGATACTATTGAGGCTTCCTAATTTGTAACAGTAACATTAGCTGAAGAAGTTTCCTTAGAGGTTTATCACTTTTCTGTCCAAGAGATGTAAAAAATGCTAGGCTTATAATTTTTCAGTGTTATATAATTTCCTTTTTTTATAATGTGTATCAAGAATTTCGATAATCTATAATTACCAGAGAGGAGGGATTTGGGGGTGGGGTGGGAATGGGGGATTCACATAGGAACTTGTCAGGGCAGGGGTGGAGGACCGGGGGTAAAATGTTGTGCACTGCTGCATAGATCTAACACAATTACGCCAAATCTATATAAGACATGTTGATTTATTTATTATTCACTGGTAATTATTAGTACTGTGCTTTATCAGCACAAATGATCCAAGTGAATTTCTGGTAATATTTAAGAATAGCCCCATTCAAAATCAGGTCATAATATTTTTAATGCGGGTCAATTTATAAATTTTTGAAACTTTTTAATCATTTCAACACTGACTATAAATGTTACCAGTGATACCAGTGTGACATTTTTCTGAAAGGTAACCACTTTTCATTTGATTTGATTTTATTAGAGAATATGGATTTTTTGCCAGAACACTCTGGTATAGCCTCATATGTAGTGTACTTTAGATTATTTCACTCTATATCTTGTTCGTCAGAATTATGTTTGCAATGCTTTGCAGAACATGGGCTCTCAGGATGAGTATTTATAATGCTATACTCAACAATTTTTCACATGACAGTGCCACTGTATATTTTAGAAGTGGAGGAAACCAGAGTTCCACCAGTAAACCTCCTGACTTAAAGCCTTGGATAAAGCAAGAGCTGGGTTTGAACCCACAACCTCATTGGTCAAGGGCAGAGTGGTCGGAACAAGCACGTAACTGTATTATATGTCTCATCTCATGAGGCCCCCTAAATGTTGTGACATAGAAATGCAATTAGAAAGATTATCAGGCATCTGTTATTTAAAATAGCTTTACATATTTAAAGAACTGTGCATATCCAAATATATGACATCAAAGAGCACAGAATATACGTCTCAAATATACATACATCTATATTCTATGACATACACAATACATCACACATAACATACAAAAGATAATCAACACTCATTTGCAGTTTGAAATAGAATAACAGAGCCTAATTCTTAAGCTGCATCAAGCAATTCTTCATCTCTGTGAGTTCAAATAGACTAGAATGATTTTCTCCATAGTGCATTTGCAAAATGTCTATTGATTGGTTGATGATTGGCATCGCTTTGGCCACCTGGTGGTTATTGAAGAAAATACCAGCAAGTTTGGATAACTCATTCCCAACTTCCACACTCTTCTCTCCATAAACTAGCTTTGTTGTTTCCAGGCTTTCTTCCAAGAATAAAGCAGATTTATCCAGGTTTCCTACAACACGAAATTAATCCTAATATAGTGTCCATATAGGAATAATAGTGTACATATATAAGCCAAACCCAATAAATTTATTTGTTTATCTGATTGGTGCTTACGCTGTACTCCAGAATATTTCGAGGGAAACTCGTAGCGATCTGCACGTTGCTGACAGATCCAAAATACTATGAAGTTTATTGAAATAATGGGGCTTAGATACATGTACAAAATGATGAAACTAATAACTACAAATCTGGTTCTCTAATCTGACCATTAAAATGTAGTTAATATATATCTACAGCGTACAAAAAATATTTTGTTCCACTGATTAGTTTAACATAATATGATCAAAGTGTAAAATCCGAAAAAAATTAGTTATCCTGATGATGGCAAAATAAAGTGCCAATATATCAAGTCAAAGTGAGTGTGAGGGTATCATTACAAATGTAACTGGTGTCCAGTGTAAAAGAACAATGGCATCTTTCTTACCCAGCATGGCCCAGCATCTGGCCAGACAATCTTGGGTCTGGGCCAGGTCTCTGTTGTGCTTGTACAATACCTTCCTCTGGATATCACTGCAGCTCTCCAGTTTACTGCGGGCTCCTGGAACAGAGTTATTAGAGATATCAGCAGACAGATAATTACAGAGGATAAATGATCGATGTTTAAAGGGACAAATCGCTGATGTCAAAATATTTGTGATGTTATTTTACATGTCGTCTGCATAAAGTTGAGACTTTCAAATGTCTATCTGACTTTGAGAAAACAATGGAATATTCAGTTTTATCCAGGATTTCTCTTCCACCGCTCAAGTGCTGTATTTAGAAAGTCTGATTTTTTAAAATTAGTTACCTCCCCTTGTTGTCTACACGACGATGTTCAGCAAACTTCAAATGTCAGACACGGTGTTGTCTTATTATGTGATATTATGTCATTATGTAATTATGTGATCTAAAATGTACCTTTAGTTCTGCCGTTGAAATCTTTGGAATTACAAATAAAACATTATCGAAAGAAAGGAAAATCGCATTTTGTTTACCGGACATGTAATTCGCTTTCAATCTATTGTGTTGTTAACATGTGCAATTGAAGAGTGAAGGCTGCATTGTGGGAATCTTTGCGCTGCCTCATTTATTTTGTCAGGCTGACAGTTTATGGACGCATTTCCCCTTATGATTCTCTTAACTGACATGGACAGGAGGTTTAGTTAGGAGTCAAATTCAAGTCATCTTTAGATTTAACTGAACCAACTAATGACTCTGATACGAAAATTTTTCAGTACAACTAATTAACCATAAATACTTCGTTAGCCTCAGAAAATGTATACATGTGCCATAAATATACATGTACATCTGTCCTATTAATAACTTCCACTAAAACACACATCTGTCCTATTCATACAACTCCCTATTGAATTATAATGTACCTTTGTCCCTGTTATACAATCGCAAGAAAATGTAAATTTTACTATTCACATACCTTTAAAATAATACACATTTAGCCTACTTGGATAACTACAATATTACATCTGTCCTACTCATGGAATAATATTCCTCTTAATACCAACGCATGTACCACAAAAGGTATTTATGTATTTATTTGATTGGTGTTTTACGCCTACTCAAGAATATTTCACTTATACGACGGCAGCCTGGGGGGAAACCCACGACCATCTGCAGGTTGCTGAAAGACCTTCCCATACACGGCCAGAGAATAAGCCAGCATGAGCTGGACTTGAACTCACAGCGACCACATTGGTGAGAGGCTGCTGGGTCATTGCGCCTCGCTGCGCTAGCGCGCTTACCAACTGAGCCACAGAGGCCCCCTACCATATAAGGTAAATGACAAAATTGTGTCCAAAAAATGAATTTTTAGAGGCAAATAAATGTCATAAATTATTATTTTTGGTGCTGAAACGTACAATTTTCCCATAGGATATCATCCTACCATTCTAAC
The DNA here is from genome assembly GCF_032854445.1 of Liolophura sinensis. Taxonomy (NCBI): domain Eukaryota; kingdom Metazoa; phylum Mollusca; class Polyplacophora; order Chitonida; family Chitonidae; genus Liolophura; species Liolophura sinensis. Next base: position 52,253,495 of record NC_088300.1, read on the forward strand.
AAACTTCCAAACAACTTTCTAACATCATTAGAACTCTCAGAATCGGGCAAAATGTGAAATTTAGTCATTTACAATAACATGTGATTTTAGTACATATAACTACAAATAACACACAACATTATTGTGTGACCAATGCCTGACAATGCACAAGAAACACTGCAGACACATTTATATTCCCTGATGATGGTATAACTCGCACAATGAAACTTAGAACACTATAACAGGCTATATCACCCTATATACCAAATTCTGGGTGAGCTTACCATGGCATACCTTTAATATCACCATTCTCTAGTAATCTTAACCCCTCAACAAAGAGACCCTGTGACTTTGTGATGGCATCAACATGTTTTGTCACTTCAGACTGATGATCACAGGACCGACACTGGAGCTGTTCGCCATCAACACAGACTGGGCCATCACACTTCACGCAGCGGAATGCCTGCTCACACATGAAATCTTTGGTTGAAGCAATTCTAACAAAGAGTTGTACTGAAGCAAACATTCAGTGTCAGATAGAAAGAAATTTAGATTAGATAAATTTATCTACAGGCTACTTAACATCACACTCAACAGATTAAGAGTCTTATTCCCGTCCATCATAAGTGTAATTTAAAACTTTACTGTCAACCCAGATGTAAATTATTCATGCAATTATTTTTGTGTCAAAAAAGTAACAAAGACATTTACCCATTACTGTATGAACAATAAATACTATAATTGTTTTAATTACTGAGACACCTGGTCTGCTCTTTTTCGCCAATACACAATTAACTGCAACAGGAATACACAATTTCTCTTATCTCAAATTTTTAGCTCATCTAATGAACAGCATGTACATATCCTTACTTTTCAAAAATACAAAAAAAAAATAAAAAAACTGGGAGAGAAGTATTATTTTTTTCTCTCAGCTATACTAAAATTATGGTAGAGTATAAAAGCAAGAGGGCTCAGCACAAGCTACTTGTGGTCAAAAGGGCTGTCCATGAAGACAACTGACTGGCCCTGGTCTAATAAGGCCACAGTGATGAATCCATTTCTTGTCGAGTTAGCCAAGTCTTCCTTGGTTAGTCCAATAAAAGGTGAAAATAACTGCTACTGTACTGTATAAGTGAAAAACTGAAACATTAATCAAGATTTACCTGAAATATTCTATCTTTATACTCTCCCATCTCACAGGCTTCACAAGTGCAGGTGAAATAGTACTGACCCTTCAATGCCTCTTGTCGCTCAGTCCTACACATTCTCTTGCAATGTGGACCTAAGCATAACAGCAACCATAAACAATGATGCACAAGAGTCTGGCCATCGTACAGAAATCAGTTGATTATCTTAATGGCAGACTAAAATATGGCTCAGATTTACTATACATACACGCACAGTACCTTGAGGAATTTTTAACTAACATTCTAAGAAAATTACGCATGTGTCAATCTGAAGTCTGGGTGTAGATTCAAGAACAAAATATGAGATTTACTTACGATAAGAATAAATATTTCTCCTCTCATTTTTAAACTCCCATTACTACACAACTGAATATCTATCCTCCCATTAACAGAGTCACAGTAACACTATGTTTTGTTGTTTACAGAATCATGGTAAAACTAAGATCTGGCATCCGTTTTACAGAGTCACAGTAACATTCAACATGTTCTACCATTTGTAGTGATTCATGATAAACTGTAGACTTACCATAACAATTAAATATCTCTCTTCCTTTAGGAACAGCTTTCACAGACCGAACCACCAGAGTGTCTCTATGGAAACTAAACAACACTTAATAGACTATTAAACTGTGTAAAATAAATGACAACATTACATACAACTGTGCAGTATTCAGCTGCTATTAATCCATCAAGGCTTTTATTGAGATCTCCTCAATTAGATATACTGTAATTCTTCAACCTTTTCCCATTTTTGCAAGTTGTTTATTCAAGCATATTCTGAAGGCATTATTCGCTCTTGACTGATAAAACTGTGAAGTCTGAAACTGGCCAATCTATCTCAAAAATCAAATTAAAAATGTGCATAAATTGCACTGAAAGTTGCTCTTTCATCACGAACAGATTCAGGAATGAGGGTACATACACTTGTTGGTTGTAAGTTTGACCTCACCAGTACATGTAAGTTTCTGTATTTTAACTCATTGTGCAATTAAGCTTAAGACAGTTCACATATCAAATTTATAAAATAGACTAACCTGGATATAATGGTAGGGTCACATTACCTGTGCCCCTCAAGACTAACCTGCCTATGATGCTGGGGTCAAATTACCCATGGCCCTCTAGACTAACCTGGATATGATAGTTGGGTCACATGAATGATTCATCAGACTGGCTGTAGGGTAGATTGCCGTGGCAACCCGCACCTGGGTGTGGGCCTCCACGCTGTCACTGTTGCTGACTTCCGAGGCTTGCAGTTCAGTTATGGCATGAGCATTACACACAAGCTGCTGGATGTGACGCAACAGCAAGCCGCTGATGAAGTCGAATTCCTCTCCGGTGATACCATTCTCTAGCCTCTTTTTCACCATACAGTTTACTTTATCCCGTTTGGGCAAAGGGGCATCAGGTGATTTTGAACTGTCTTCCCGATCATCAACAGTCTGAGGTTGAATTTCCACGAATTTACTTTTGAGCAGAATTTCTGCTAATAAAGCAGCCGTCTGAAACACAAAATATGCTGGCATATTATCCATAATATAAGGTGACAACTAGAAAATTTGATTATGTATCAATGGCCATTTTCACAGATCATATTTTTGGCCACATTTCCGTAAGAGCTCTTGTCCAGGTTTTTGAGTAATTGTGCGATTATCACAACCCTTGCTAAATACCATGAGTACAGTCAGCTCACTGTAATTCATTCTCCTGAGATTTTGTCAGGTTTGTCCTACTAGCACACCTAGACTTCGTTTCAGGAGTGTGTTAGGTGTGAGAGTGTGATAGCACACATCAAAATCAAATGCCTGGAAAGTTGTCTAGAGCTTATAATGCTAAAGGCAACATGATTTTTTGAAAATAAACTGAGATTATTGAAGTTCTGAGAAAGCAGGCACAGGTGCTCTAATTTTTGACCAGGTAATGCCTGACCTCTTCATTTGGAGGAAGCATTTGTATGTTATACCAAGGCAAACCCGAACACTACAGACACAGTCAATGAGGTTAATGAAGAAGTATTTCTCATTCAGAACCTTAACGCAATTCAAGGGATAAAGGAGAAGTCAAATTTTGCTGTTGTTCAAACATTTTCTTTAATTAAGTGTTGTCCTAATGAACAGTGGATACATGTTTCAAACCACAGCTGCAGCAGACAATATGCGGAACAGTGAGCCATTAGCTTCTCTTACTTTATCTGATTTGGGTATTGCATTGTACTTACAAATTTTTCACTTGTACAAAGAAATTCAGGTTTTTGACTGTAAAAAATTGTACACTGTAATTCTTCAACCTTTTTGCATATTTGCAAGGTGTTTATTTAGGCATATTCTGATGGCATTAGCCTGTGTAAACCGTTAAAGCCCTGAAATAGCCAATCCAACCAGTGTAGTTTTTTCTCCAAAATTAAATGAAAAATGTGCATATATTGCACTGAAAGTTGCTCTTTCATATGCGAAAAAGTTAAGGAATTAAGGTAGTCTCCGAGTAAACCATCACTGTCCATCCATATACCAGGCAAACTTCCAGACTTAAAGCTGCTGCGAGCAGTGTCACATCTATATTAAACATCTTGTAGAAATATTTATTTATTGATTAGTGTTTTACGCAGTACTCAAGAATACTTCACTCATTGTGTAGAAATACAGTAAAGGTACAAATTCATGACAAAAACATGCTGTTTATGTCCAGCAGAGCAGCTCCCTACCAGTGTATACTGGAGCAGGTCATCAGTAACCATGTCATCTGTGTGAGGCATGAGGTGAAAGACTGACCAATAGTCTGTATCATACAAGCCTGCCTTATTTACACCATCTATCCCCTGCTGAGGGCCATCAAGGGCAGACAACTGTGCACGTAGGTCTGGAATAGATTAACATCACAAAGAACATTTTTTGTGGGCAACTTGTTTCCCACTGCTGGGTATAAATATCTGCCAAAATATATTTCTAACTAAGTGGAATTTTATGCCACTATTTAAACTGACACACTATCCATGTATGTACAACATAAATGGACAGAGAATGCACATTGTAATGTGAAATTTAAAAAAAAAAATACATACAAACTTCTGCATTAACATGTTTTCTTCGTAGCCCCAATGTCAGTAACACTTCACCTGATCTAACCATCAGGTGAAATCACACAACATATCAGACATACCTCTGACTGACTGTAGATTTGTTGTCAGGACAACTCTGACACTCAGGTGAGCGATACCCACCTGAAAACAATAACAAAAACAAAGGTGCAAAATTAGGGACATCCCACACAATGTTAATATATTGACTATATTTAGTTAAATGCATCAGAGAAATACACAGCAGTTCACTATGACTATAACAATGAAAAAGTTACCTGAAAGGGTGTAATTCAAGTCCAACCAAAAAAAAATTGCTGGTGTTTACAATTTTCTATCAGTTTTCCTCCATAATTATACCCTGTCCTGGACAGTTCTAGAATAAAAATGGTATGAACTGAATATTGATTGGAAACCAACATCACAGATTCAAAACCACAAGTAATATACTGGTAGCTGCACCTAGTTATGACCATCTAACAGGTTTTATGGCCGAAACAGCTGTTATGAGATGTGTACTCACAGAGTGTAATATATCAAGGTAAAGGCACTCATATTGATGATAGACACTCCAGGCAGCTTCCCGACATTGGGGGCTACAGAAATGCACTTTTGTGCACTGACAACACCTGAAACATAGGAAATATATGCTGTTATCTTTCTGTCCTGTTTTTCTTTCCTTTTTTTTTTTTTAAAAACAATATTTAAGGGTTTATAACAAAAATGTCAAATATAATACAATATAATACAAGAGATGCCCACATTAAAACTTTAATAGGCTGCTATGAAAATCATTTTACAATAAATAAATTCTTAGGAAATGACTCTGCATTCATAATAGGCATTACTAAAAATGTAAATAATGTGTTTGGGATTCCCTCCATCTAGGTGTATAAGCTGATGACCTATCTCTTACGGGTAGGTGTTTGACAGCTTGATGAAGCAGTGGTGACAGTGAGTGTTATAGTGGTCAGGCAATAGGACAGCAGCATATGGTCTCTCCACTATCAGAGTATCTCCTTCTGATATATCACGCTCTGCCTAAACAGAAAAACAAGTTATTGGCATACGTATCAGACCAGACAAGACTTCAAATTTTTCTCATCTACCTGGCTTGGTACAGTGTCATGGTCCTGTGTAGGCTCTACCAAGTTTAATGATGATCCATGCCATGTAACAGTAAGCAAAATAAGTATGATATGAACACCAATTAAACAAGTAAATAATAAATATCAACAGTCATAAGAAATACAAGTATCACTGTAACTAGTATAATCCCAAACAAGCCAGAAAAGGTTATGACAGGATAGTGATAAAAATGCAAATGTGTAATCAATGCTCTAGCAGATCCTGCTGATGTCACAGTAAGAGGTCATACCTTAAATGACCAATCTCACCATCAGCCTAATCAACAATATATATGATTCCTGAATATAGTCTTTAAGTAGTGAAATTAAATTTAATTAGTGAAAAAAGTTTGCTACAACTCACCACTAAATGTCGCCCTTTTGTTGAACTGTACTGCAAACTGACAGCTGCAGATGCCTTAGGGAGGACAGAGCTGGTGCCATAGCTAACACCAGGGGCAGACAACTCTGGAATGTCACCTGTGACACATGGAACATCTTCACAGCTTTGAAGGATAGAAAGAAAGATGAAACAAAAATAATACATTGAGACAGCTTTAAGAGGAAGTACATAAAATAAGTTTCTTTGTTACATGTAATTATATCTCTTCAAAAAAATGTCAAATATGGATCATACTGTTAAAATCAGGCTTTCTTTTGCTTCCAGTGAAATGACTCTACCGGCCACAACATCAGCAGATTATTTGCTTTCCAAACATGTTGTGATGTAACACCATTTCACAAGACCAATCAGAAGTGGTCATGTCATGAAATGAGAGTATTATGTAAATCACTACATTTCACAGATCTATCTATGTATTTCATATGGCAAAAACATTTCAACTAACCTTTCAGTCTTCAAAAGCCATTCATCAATTTCTCCTTTTAAATGAAATGGAAATCAGAATTTTATTTCTTTTAATGTAGGGCCTAAAGAATAAAATACTTGATGGACTGTGAAAAGCACAGATATATTTGAACATCAAAATATCTATGATAGATAAGCAGGATAGTGTAAACATCCTTTAGTTTAGCATACAGATTTACCATGTATAACACATGTTTCCTTGTGACTTTTGCTTAAAGCATTTTGACATTCTCAATACTTTCATGTCATCAGAAGAAGGAACGTATTTCAACATTTATACATACTTTAATTTTTCAACTTTTTCAAACGCCTCTGCTACCAATAATTTGAGACATTCTGAGAGAACTATGGGGTGCAGAGAAATAATTTGCTTGGTTTTATGCAGCTTGCATCTTTAATGACACACACAAACCATTTTTAGCACCATTTTCATAATAATCGTGAACATAGCTTCCACTGAAAAAATGTCCTTTAGCGGTTGAAAAGATTGAAGATTGACAGTTGATAGTGTGAAAGCTATAAACGAAGTATCACTTAACCCTACCTCAAGGAATTTAACAGCAAGCACATCAAAAAGGTGCACATATCCAAAGTAGGTTTGTGTACTACAATCATATAATTAACTTGACATTCAAAACTGACTGATTGACTGATTGATTGGGGTTTAACAATGTGTTTCAGAGTTTTTCTCTTATATAAGGGTTGTCTGACAGGTTTAACTGGTGGAGGAAATCAGAGTGCCTGGAATAAACCACTGACCTATGTCAGGTATAATCTGGCAAACTGATATTTGGGATAAAAAGTAGCACTTGTACTTGGACAATACCTTTCCTCTTCAGATCAGCATCTGTCTGTGAATTCAGGCCTTTCAAAGCTTGCAGAAATTCTGTAACAACAAACAGCAAAACATCAGCCATGGGAAAAGTACTTGTCATTTGCACTTGATATAAAGTATACACTTTCTTGCAGTGTACTTCAAAACACAACTTTAAACTTAGAATCCATTAGCAAGGCTACCAAAGAGCTCGCCTGTATGAGACACATGAGTGCAAAACATCAGCTAAATACATCAAGACCTGAAATCATGAATTTGGTAATTTATGTTGATTAATACGTTCACAGAGCATCAGCGATGGAACATCTCCCTGGCGAAACCGACAACTATCAGCAGGTTTCTGGCAGACCTTCCGTTGAGGAAGCCAGCCTGAGGTGGACTTGAACTCACAGCAACCACATTGGTGAGACGCTAGCACGCTAACCAACTGAGCTATGGAGGACCCCCAGGTGTCACTGTGCTTTATATGCATGTAAAAATTCAGCTCAATACATACAATACTTCAGCCCCTGACTAATGTTTATGTCCACTGAAAGACCGTTCAAAGTATCTTAAACCGGCATTAAATGTTTTTTTAGATTTTTTTCAATCCAATAAAAGTTTTGTGAAATTTAGTCTTGTCATAGCTTCAGTACGTCTTCATTATTGACAGCAAGGTGATGTCAAGTTTACTCTAGCTCTCTAGCGTCGAAGGCATTTCCCGTATAATTGTCTAAGCAGTCACCTATGGCAGATTACAGCTGTGGACTTCAACGACGAACGACAAAAAAGGATCCGTATCATCTGAACAGCTTGTCTAAGTAGACCTAAGGTCTATTGGGGAAATGAATGTGGTTTGGGCCGAGACAATATACTGGTGTCTGACATAACTTGTGATAACATCCTTGAACATTACACAGCTGGTAAATCAACTTAGTTTATGTCTGTGGTGGTGCTTCAATGATACACACCTGTCCCACAACACTGGGTGAAATGGCCCCTAAGCTACATGTAAATAAATCATTGTAAACGATCTCAAAAATGATGTCTTACACAGTAATTCTGTGTTATAATATGTCATTTAATGGAGTGAATGGGTAAAGACTACGTGACAGCTTAATCTGATAAGAACGTCTTTGATTGGATAAAATTCTCAAGATGGCTGCCTGATTCAAACCAGTCATTTGTGCAGTATTGTCATTTTGTTCTACATGTTATTCAGTGAATGTTAAAATAACAAAGTATGATACTTTTTAGAAAGACTGACTGCTTTCTATTGAAATATGTTTTAGCCAGGTGTTGTCTTGTCCTTTAACCATGATTCTAATACACAATACACTAAGTCAGGAATTTAGTAATTTACAGACATGTATTTAATATGACACACCGAATCAATAATGGAATATCCCCCTCATGCCATTGTGCTCTACACATGAGCAAACTGTAAGCTCAATGCATGCAGTACTTTTTGAGATACCAGCCCCAACATTTTGATTAACATTGATTTAACATGTAATCCACTATGTCAGGTAAATTTATGATGGCATGTACCTGACCCTACTAACACTAGCTATGAGGTCAGCTTTTAAATCAACACCAATGACAACCCATTAAGCATCCTGAATACATAGTTTGACTGCAGCAAATCATGCAACATACAACATCAACTATTAAAGCAGTTAATCATTTCATCAGTAAGCATTCATTATCCACTTTAGTCAGGACAATATCAACTTTGCTATGGCCTTTTCTATGGGTTTGCTCAGGATTTCTCTACACTGTCACAGACTACTTTAATACTATACTTGTATCAAGTACTGGTACGACACAAGTCATAGCTAACTTGATTTGAAAATAACTTACTTTCCCTTGCACATTTTATTTTGCCAAGTCTGTAGAGACACTGTCCCCATCGCTGATAGAGTTTATACTGAGTGTTTTCTGGAAATCCACATTTCAGGGCCACTTCTACATCGCAGATACAATCCTGTAGAACAACCAAAATCTCACAATGATGTGTTTCTGCCATTACATAAGAACAAACCCAAGAAGTCTGTAATATGATTAGAAATCACAATTAGCTTTTTCAATGTTTGCTAAATTGAATTTACTATGAAGTTAACTAAGAAAATATGGCATCCTTTACACTGCAGATGCCATCATAAAGAATACAAATCTATCAAATATTGAAATATTTCAGAACACCTAAAGAGGTTAGCCTGATGAAAGACTCTCTTTGTAAAATAACTATGAAGAATGGTCACTAACTGTATATCTGTCCAGGTGGTAGAAAACAGCTGACCTGTTCCCATACCCCAAGGCCAGCTCTGTGTGGGGACCCTCTGGGGAGTGGAGGATGCTCTGAAATATGAATAATTTAGAAAAATGTCCAGTAGATGTAGATGTCGTTTATCTAAGAACCCTAATATCACTACACTTGTAAGTTTTCTGCCATTGAGAATTAATATTCTGGCAGTTACAATGCTCAAAATGAACATTTCTTGAAATGTTTCTTACAACAATTTAGAACCTGAGTGTGTATTATAAGACTATTGACTAAACTAAAATCAAAGGCACTGGTGCCTGAAATGAATGTCTTAAGTTTACTATATAAGAGAGGACAATCCTCTCAAAAAAGAAACAGTTACATTTCGCCATACTGCCCATGAAGACATGTAGCTCTCAAAACTTCTGGCCATTTTTCAAAAAACTTTTTGTGAAAATATGGCATATTCAGCCATATTATTGATAATGTGGTGTAAATCTACACACATATAAATCTGTAACAATTTATACAAGGTTGGCTTGACTTTTGGGCCATATTACCATGGTTACAGTTATAACTTTCACATTACCCTTGTATAAAGGTCAAGTGCCTTCTTAAAACTCTTCTTTTGGAAATGTTTGTTGCCCTCATTTCTCAGACATTTTGCTTTTTCTGCAGATTTCATCTGTACATCACTGCAATTGTCAAGGTAAGCCTGGAGCCAATCAACTGATCTGGGTGAAAAGAGTGAAAATCAGAAATTCAGATACGATGTAATCTCAGTCATGAATGCAGGACTGCTAATCTGTGTTTCAAAATTACAGTTTGGAACTGCATGAGATCCCATATGACATGGTTCTGACTTGACCCTGGATCATATTGCCAAATGTCCCATAGCTCAGAGAAAACTATACCTACCTCTCCATGACATTGTATAAAGCTGAAGTTGGAAGTGTATAGTACTGTAGTTAGGCACTGCCTCGTATTCACGACACAGCAAAATGGCTGCTGCTTCAGTAATGACTGTGGGTCTGAGAGGTAAGAGCCAAAGTTAAATGTTCTCCAATCTAATCGGAAACTGGACCATCCATGGCTCCATATAAATACAGTTTACTATCTCGAGCCACATTTCCTTGACGATATTTCCTTTCAATTACCTTAGCAATTGTTTCCGAGTCACAAATTTAATACGTTGTACATCATTAGAGCATTTTGAAAATGTAGCCAAGTCTCCATTTTCTGCTGCAGCATGCCAGATTTTGTCAATAGCATCTTGCCAGTTTCCAAGTTGTGTGTTGCACATGGTCGCTTCCCTTACGGCAAGATATGAGTAAACTCGCACATTGTCGGATGCTACGTGACATTTTATTTGGCGGGAAATTGAAATTTGCTGAACACGTATTTCACGTACATTTATACTTATACTATAACCATGTTGCAACATGAACACCAGTCTGTTTTATTAGCTTGAGTTGCCGCCGTCGTATAAGTGAAATAATCTAGAGTAAGACGTAAAACACCAATCAAATATAAATTAGCCTTAGCATATAGGGTGCTGTACACGTTAGGCTATTTATTACAAATTCCTTTTTAAAGCACTAAAAATCATTTTCAAAGCCTTTAAAATTTTTTTCAGATCTTTTAAAATCATTTTAAAACTTTTGAAGATAGTTTATATTTAACTGGAAATTATTTTTTAAAATTTTATCAACGCGACTTATTGGTATAGTGCGGAAAGTACCGAGAAGAATTTACTGAGATTTAAATCGGGAATTGAGATCGTTATCTATACACGACACCCTATAGTCTATTTCCTTTCTTACTTGATGGCAGAGGTCCTTATTATAAACAGTGGTTATTAAACTCTAAGGCCAAAAGCGAGAGTCATGAAAGGCTCTAGATCTACCTGAAGTGGAAGGGATTCGAAGTGTCTTCATAAAACCTTCGTGTATTTAACGCTGTGTAAACACTCTCTATGGGTAACAGTCTGTATTTTCGCAACCTCAGATCAGGTGCAGCATATCTAAGACTTCAACAAATTTAAACAAAAAAAAAAAAGCTTTGTACAATGGGCTCCACTTTATTACTTGATATATATATATATATATATGTGTGTGTGTGTGTGTGTGTATATATATAACTTCGGCTGACACTCCATGCATGTATATAGAGACCATATACTGGTACTATAATTCCGGTATATCCAACGAAGTTTCCCTGTATCTGCATGCAGCTATGTTCATTTAAAAAGTGAGTAAGTTGGATCATCCTTTCTGGTAGAAAACGTTGGGGACTCGGCGTACATTTAAACCCATTACAAATTTTTCTTCAAAGACCAAATATATTGACCTATGTGGGAATGAGACGGATTTCAGACATCTTAATACCAAAAACTCTTTTGTATAACATGCAGTATAAACTAACATCATGCCAATCCAGCGGTATGAATGGAAGGTTGTAGGCTATATGGCCATAACCTCTTTATATATTATGTCAGCCACAAAAATGTAACAGGTATGCACGCATGTCTCTGAAGTTATGTATTAATATACAAAATAGCAAGTGTGAGTTAGAATCTACCGTAATACCTGTAGTATTAAGGTAAATACTCATAAATACAGATAAAACATTTAACGTTGAATTCAGATCCAATATACCCCTACCCCGCCCACACACACCCTCCTCTCCCCACACACGCACACACACTCCAGGCCAAGCTTTGTAAACATTTCATTTCGATGTACATTATATATACAAGTTATATAATACGCCCTATGAGGATTCTAGTAAAATCTGACTTCTCGTCATTCTAACTCGTCTCAACTGACGGATCCGCCACAGTCTTTCCTGTACGCTATTCTTTCGACAAAACATACATTGTAAGTTCCGATCGCCAGCTTTGTCCGAGATTAATTGATCCTTCTCATCAGGAGTGACGTAATCACTGACGTCAGAGGTAAAACCGTCGTCAGAATCACTTTCGTTTGCTGTGTTTTCGTCAACCTTTGGTTGACCGCACATTTCTTCCGGATGCTCTTCCGGACGGATGTCAAACTGTGTCGCAAGGTACACGTGCGATTCTCTCCGCTTTACTATTCGCCTTCTGCGTCGCCTCATTATGGAAAGCGATCTATTTTGAATACTATTCATCCTCAGGACCTCAAAGCGACCAATCATTTCGGCCGTCACTTTACTTTCCTCCATTTCGAGATGCTGATTTTCATGCGACACTAAGGCCAGGATTATTCCTTGTGGTCCAATACGCTGTCATGAATAGATCTACCTTTATATATGAACACAGATGTCAATGAATTCCCGTAAGCGATACACTCCGTTTTAGGGCACAGTTTCTTCTCTTTTAGTTGTGTTTTCAGTTAAGCTGACATCCTCGGTTTTTGAAACCAATTAATTCAAAATCACTGACATTCAAGACTCCCTAAAACAAGAAAAAAAATAATAATAGAGATATAAAGACAAATGTATAACAAAGAAGGATCAGGGAAAATTGATTTTTATTCTATATAGTACAATATATACAGAGATAAACCTAAACCCAAATGGTTCTGCATGCAATGTGTCGTTCTGAATGAATATTATGTTGTATATATCTCTCTAAACGAGCGTGCTGTATATAGGCTTTTACATGTGTACATGTATAGCTCATTGACGCCTTGGCGTTTCAAATTTCTAACATGTAGAAAGACATAACAAAAAGGATTAAAATAGCATTTTATTTACTTACCATTCACCGAATTCAGTGGTCTTGGTTTTCCTATTAATTAACATACACCACAGCGTGACAGATGGATTCCATGGTATATCGTCAAGTTCATTTGGTAAAAATCAGAAAGATGTCACTAGATGTACATCTACACGTAAACCGCTATATAGTAACTGATGTAAAATCCCATATTTCGTTCAAGATATGTACGTATATATGCACTAGTGGCCTATAGCCTGCTGCACTAGATTACATCGGTATACACATGTAGCTTGTCACACGGATGTATATAGGCCTACTATCAAGCATGTGCAGTTAGGTCTGTACGCTTCTTTGATGCTGTATACAAAGAACCAGTTTTACACACTTAATCTACGCGTGTTTCTTTCACTCTATAAACTGATGTTTCCTGTCTTCCCCAGTATATAGTGATTAGCGTAGGTCAGGATATCTTATCTGTGGTTCAATGTTTACTTGGCCAGACACCTGTTACGTGAGTCAGATCATGTAGGCTATAGGACTGGCACATGTTAAACAGTACACGTAACGTCCCGAAATGGTAATAACTGCATGGTGTAGGATGTGTAACCTTGACTATGTCCATCACTGGGCTTACAAATTATATTTATCACTATACGTCTGTACATTTTACTGGGCCGTGAAGTGGATATAAAAAAAAACAAATGCCAAAAAAAAGAACACACACAAAAAAAAAACAAACAAAACAAATGCCAAAAAAAATGATGTTTTTTAAACAGTTATTCATTGAACATTTCCGGGATAGCTTCTGAGTCCTAGCTGGATCCGGTTAGGCGACATTGTGTTGAAATAAATATTACAGTATTACAACTATGTGATTATAAAATGACGTATATGCATGCTGGAGCAGGTTCATGGAAAGATACTTATATATATCCTTCTATAGATAGGAATATATATTTTTGTGTTTCCAGATTTATATACAGTTGTTGTGTGTTGTGTTCTGCAGTGCACCGGTCGGAAGTATATACACCCTAGCTCTTATAAATTCCAGGAGAAACCAGAAGAAACCATCCTTCCTCAATCCCCAAGCCCTCACTAACCTTACTAGCCTCATGGCGAAAAGCCGCTTTACGTATACACATCATGAAGTGAGGGCCGAGCTTCTATTGCAATATACCTCACTGACCGAGACTGAAATATAGCAATCACGTAATAGATATACAAAGCATACATTGTTCAACAGCGATAAAGCGTATCCACTATAGGGTGCACAGGAAACTGACAAGACTTACTATGAAGCGGTACGAAGTGAGAACATATTATGATGTTACCAAAAAGTATACCCCGTGCAAGAATAAGCACGATGCTAACACAATGTGTTATACAAAGTGGTCATATCGATACTATTATAGGATGTGTCAACACTTGTTTTGCGACTGAGCAAAAATTACTACGATATAGCAGGATGTATCTACGATATATCACGGCAGAGCTTAGACACCCCAAGACTTCGTCACGACTTAAACATATAGTTTTCATGGTGTGAAATTGAAGTATAAATACAGGAAATGTGGCATTCAATTCTTTTAATAGCATGCTGGCTACGGCCAGAAGATATATAGATCCACGAAAATGCTGTGGAATGAGTGGGAGAAGAGGGAAACCTGCTACTGGATTCTGTTGCAATGTTGCAGGGTCCGTCAAGGAAAACGACCAAGGACATTGTTGATCAGGGAATGGCTCTTGTGAAGTAAGGATTGCAGTAGTCGGGTTACCAAGTTGGGCGCTACAGACCTTCATACACCAAACTGACCAGCTTCCTGCATGTTGAGGAGGAGGGGGAGGAGTTCCCGATATTGTAGTGATAAAACCACAAGCCAGATGTCCGTATATCAATAAGATCGAGTTGTATTTACGTTCAAAAGGTACAAACCCAAAACGTAAACCAACAACAACTGGAAGAGAGGGAGAGAGAGAGAGAGAGAGCGATTCAGTTTGGAGTGGAGAGATAACTCTGCATATATATATATATGGCATGTCAAGTTATATGTAATGCAAACAACATGTTGGTGCGACTACTTCTTCTTTCTGGAATTTAAAACCGCCTCATAGAAAATGAAAATTTTACATCAGAAAAAAAAACATAAGTCAATACTTTCCTCGTATCAAACATTTGATTGCGGCATTTAAAGTACGATAAGGTCATAGCAACTACATGGTAAAAAGGTGAACCTGAATAATGGCATTAATTATCTCAGAAATATGATAATCAGCTGAAAGAAGGGCGCCATCCTTGGACATACTGACCTCAGGTCCCTGGGTATTATTCTCCCCCAAAGTAAACATGGTATTCAACCCACAATAAAGTCATTTAGATGAATCGCTCGGGATCGCTGACGAGTGGATCGTTGGAACTCGGCAGTATTAAAATGGAATCATGGTTTTTGTCCACGTGGCCTCTTGAGCAGTGGTGTGGTATAATGTGGTCAACGAGTGTCCGTCAATATCAGCTGTGGACAACACAAAAGGTATTTGTGTTAGGACGCGTGGAGAGGGAGTAGGAGGGACATGTAGACTCTCCCTCCTCTGAGGAGTCTGCAGGAAGAGTCCCAGGAGGTGATCTGAGACTTAAGGCCGAAACACTGTGGCACTACAAAGCACTCCGACTTCTTGACGCGATATATCTGTGACCGGAGTTAAGAACCAGCAAACTTCCTTACATGGCATCAGTCGCCATCCGCAGTGGCGACAAGATATCGGTCGCGAGACTTGGATTTGTTACGATCGGAATGGTGGTATACTAGGTCGCTGATTTGTATGGCTGGTATCTCAGGTGTTCTTCCAGGACCCGAGATATTGGGTTTGTTACGTTCGGAATGGTGGTATACTAGGTCGCCCATTTGTATGGTTGGTATCATGTGTTCAGGTGAATCAAGTGTTCTTTCAGGTAGAGCCTTCGGTGTCTTACTATGTAGGTGTTTTTTTTAATACGGTCTGAATATTAGTCCAATATAAGAAGGCGATCCGTTAGCGGAATTGGGATATTGGTATACTGGTCCTTCTGAAGCAACATTTCTCATGCCGATAGTCATCTGCCTCTGATTCTGGAGTTAAGGCGCTCAGTGGCGATGGAAGGTGTAAGTGGGATACCATATCACCCATCGAGTTCTGGTGTAGTGACTGCAATTCCTGGATGGCCCTTTCGGCCACCGGGTTCCTATTAATGTTTTCACTCGTCCGAGTTCAATGGCTATTCTGTGTTTCTGGAGAAGTTCGTCATTCACGGGTGACTTAAGGCCTGGTGCATTGTCTATCCTGAGGACGGCTGAGGGTCACCCAACGGTCGTAGTTCAACGAAGTGTCGAAGGAGGGCATCACGTATTCTCCCGTCTTTCTTATCATTCAGGAGTGCAGTACAGGTGAAACAAGTCACACATTCTCGGAGAACTAGGATGCGTTGACGTTCTTTCTTTAGTAAATCGGCAGGAAATGAAAAATCTATTCCCAGTATTCTGTTCCACTATGTGGCGTGGTATCTTCTTCAGGGAGGCGCAGTGAAAGCAGGCGCCAGATACCTGTTCCACGGCTTTATCCACATCCAAAGCGAAGAAGTGTCGCCGTATTACAAGTTTCAGCTGGTGGCACAAAGGATGATCAAGTCGGATGTGAAGTGAGGTCAGTAACCTATCCAAAATCTGTAGTGAAACTGCGATGCATTCCTCGTCAGGTGCGAATAAGATCATCTTTGGCAATGGTGACGTAGTTAAGGTATCATTTTAAGGTCTTTAATGTCAGTTAACTTCTTGGTAAGGTGGGTACTTTTTTTGAGGTGGGCATCAGCGCGACGTAAATCGGGGTATTCGGACTGAAGGGGCTACCCAGGCAGACCTAGTTGTGAAAATGAGTTTAGTCACGCCATTGAGAATGTCGTTAGGCGAACACGAATGAACAACGCAGCTTTCAGAACGCTACACAAACGAGCACAGCTGAGAAGACGGCGTGTCACAATCAGGAGCATTTCTGCTGACGAAGTCTGAATCTGAAGGAACATCAGATCCAGCTCGGTGGCGGATGGAAGCCTGGTATTGGCGGACGGTGGGCAGGAATGTAAGTACCCTTGGGCTTGCAGAAAACTCTCCACAACACACCTTCTCTAAGGATTGCACGCACGCCTTACTGTCCATAAGGATGTAGGTTTGTGGGTAGACTGTGCTATATATGGATGAAAGTGCTTGGTTGCCACCGCAATAGATAGAGCTTCGACCTCACAAGAGAGTCATGTTACCTACAGACCTCGAAAAGAAAACCGTGAGATGTTGCTTACCGTTGCGGGTCACATACTTGGTTGCTCCGATGCCATGTCTTTTGACAGAGGCGTCTGTGACGATCCAGAGTTGGTCCGCTGGGCGAGGAAGAACAATGGCTTTGTTAGTAGATAAGACCTGCTGGGCTGCATGAAAAGTTTGAAGTTGTCCATCAGACCACAGGAGTTTGTCGTCTGACTGTTGTCCAGGGGTGAGAGGATCTAACGGGGACAAGATGCTGGAGCAGCGTGGAATTACTCGACCCAAGACCTTGTAAGCGCCGGTAAATAAGCGCAGGCCATGAACAGTTGTCGGAACACGGCAAAACGCCAGGGCAGCTATGCGGTGAGGGCTAGCATAAATTGATCCCTCACGCCTGATCCAACCCAATATGGAGACTGACGAAGGGGCGCTGATTGGCTTGGGGGAGGACAATCGCAAATTATTCGTCTGTAGAGACTGGAGTCTTTCCCATATAGACAGCAATTCCTCTGGTGTTTGACCACCACAGTATAGATCATTCGCTAGTTTGGCGACTGTGTCCTGCTCTAGTAAATCTCCCAGAACTCTGCCTATAAGTTCCTCTAAGGCGATCTCTGAGCCTGGCATTCCCATTGCGAGCCGGGCATAAACAAGGACGTCATGAAATGGAGTAGCAACACCGCAGTATTTCATTGAGTCTTCACTCAGAGGGATCTGGTAGAATGCACTTGAGAGATCAGTGGTTATAATATACTTCCATCGGCCAATGTGGCGTAGGGTGGAGTCCACGTCTGGCATAACGGAAGGCTGAGGTTTGCTATAGCGTCCAACATCAGCAAAGACTGTCTCGAGACGGGAACCACAATTTGTTTTTCTTAAGCAGTAATAAAAGATTCAGGTATTCAACAGCGATCCCAGCGTCCTCAGGGCGTTTGAATACTCCTACAACCTGTAAGTCGTCAAAATTCTGTTGAAGTTCGATAAAACTGTCGCCTGAATAAAGGGGGAGACGTCCTTTTCTTTGTGGGGGTTGGACGGGGCCAATTTTTACAACAGACTCGAATTAGCCCGATGCGCCATTTTAACCTATGATCTCTGGGTTAAAGACGTCATCGTACTTGTCAACTGTGTCTCGAAACTTGGTTTTCATGGCTGGAGACATATTACTGGGGTAAATGCTAACACTGCTGGAGTAACGAGCTGATGAGCTGATTTGCTGTTAACATGCTCTCGGGCATGTGTGTTATCTAGATTTAATTCATCCGGCACGTCCAATTCTAAGAATTCACCTGGCCATACTGTGTTCGGTGGGGTGGGGTGCGAATTAGATGGGCGCGACGGATGGTGTGACTGGTTGGGGGCGGGCTGGTGAAGTCGTACGTGTAGTTGGTACCGTCACTAAGTGTGACAACACGTTTGGCTAGCCGGACATCAATGTCATTGCGTTCCATAAATGGGGTTCTCAGAAGCATCTCCACGTCCAAATTTTCAACAAGTCGGAAAAACAAAACATGAATTTTCAGCTGTCGCGAATCAATGTAAAGTCATCTTCGCCGACGGCATTTAGTGGAGAGGATCCGTCCGCCTGGTGAGCTGATTGGCAACTTTTCGTAATCGTCAGACCTAACCGTTTTGCGGTAGAAAAGCGTATCATGTTGCCACCGTCTGTTGTCAGCCTCCTCGTCGACGGCTACTTCGGGGATGTCGTCACCAGGCTGTTCGACCACATTTACAATTTGGCGTGCCTTGGCGAGATATTTGCAGTCTTGTTCTGGACGGTATGAACACTCGCTCAAGAAATGGCGTCTCTGTCTCCTTGTTTGACTACACAGAGGGCATGATTTTTGGGGGCGAAAGTTAGCAGCGGAAAAGTTATCCTTGGTTGTAGCTGTACGCATTATTTTTACGTCCTCTGTTGTCCTGATTTCGTCAATCAGGGAGGCCAGCGCTTGTGAAATTTTCTGGTTTTATAGATGCCAGTGTTCTGGAGCGCAGTTCTGTGCCATAACGTTGTTTAATGAGCTGGGGAAGTGCGGAGATGAACCAGTCACAGCCATTTAAGTACGATTAAATTTTCCGGAGTAGGTGAGAGTTCTTTGTCCTCGGTTATAGCTGCACCGTGATGTTGTCTACCGCCATCACTTAGTAGTAAATTATCTTCTACAAACGCTACAAGGCGCTGGTAGAGATCTTCTGGCCGTTCGTCCGGGTTTCTAGGCGAATGGTGGAGAAGTCTAGACAATGTGCATCTGATGACTGGAAGCCGTACTGTAGTCGAATTACTCAGTGGATGTTAGAGCTTTTGATGATTGCATTCTGTCAAAATAAGTGGGCAATAGCTGGCGATCTCTACAAGCATCAGCTCAAGTACAGTAACTTTTTGTTGTAATGTGCGGCGATGTGCTTCCTCTACATCTCCACCCTCATCTTTATAGACAAGGAGTGGAGACGCCCGCGGTTTTTCCCCCCACTGAGCACCGACGACTAAAAACGGGGCGAAATTAGGGTCAAGTGACAAGGCAAATCGTTAGAAAATCAGAGAGCTCTCAGAAAAGTCATTGCGATCGATTAAGGTCCAAATGACAATTAATTCGGTTGATGTATTGTTTAATATATAGCTTGACTGTGTATGTCGGTATAGATTTAATTGTAAATCCCTCACTTATGGTCGATTTTTCTTTTTGACCGGAATTTACGCTAAATAAATTCAGCCAAATCGATCCATTACTGACCCATTCTTTGGTCACTTGAATATTTGGGTTTGGGATAAAAAAAAAGGGTCTTAACCTCTGTTCTCGACCAGTTTTCGTTCCGTTGGACCTCCATTTAGGCTGATGTAAGCGTCACGCTGCTCACAGGCGCAGTAAATTTAACGGCCTATCCTCACAGAGTAAAACAGTTAGGGCGTCATAAAACAACGTAATATATGGCCTTAAAACGCCGCACTGTAAGCAGGTGTTAATAATGTGATGTTTACTCAAGTAGATTGCACTTATATGGCGGCATCTTTAATGGAAAAACACGACTAAGTCCAAACGGCAAACATCGTTTTCTTTTTTTATGCCAATATACGGAGGCGGTTCACATTGGCATGCACGACGACTTCCTGGAGTGATGCTAGCTTGACAACCGGCAAAGTTTGCTGCGCCATTCTGCTTAATATGCTTATTTTGGGAAAAGATCCGCCTCGTGTGCTAAATCGAAAAACCCATCAAGAGCTGAATTCGAACCTGTGGCCTCATGGGTCCAGGGCTCAACAGTGACAGAGCCAGTGCTTTAGCCATCTGATCCACCTAGACTAAAAAAACACGACCTGAGGGCATACCCGAAAGGTAGATCTGTTAAAATCCAAGAACAATGGCGTCAAGGCTTATTTGTTTGAACCAGTAGCTATGAAGATATATTAAGGTTATTTTCCTCAAAAATGTTAAATTACAGACAGAGATATGAGCAGACCGACACCTTCCTAAAGCTTATCTGTTATAAATACTGGTAAACAGGCTTCAGACCAAATTTGGTGCAGACAGGCCTGTTGGTTTTGGAGATATCACCTAAAGAACATAAGAGTAAACTGACACACCTCATGAGTTGATCAGTTTTCAGTTCTTACCATTAAGCTTTAATAACAATTTGACTGAATTTGGTCAGACAGTTATGGAGATACAGCACACAGACAAGCTTATTGTTGTTTGCCACTAAGTCAAAATACAGATGGACAAGCACACAGATATGTCCCCCCCAAAATTATATAAAGCAAGGTCATCTGGAAGACCCTAAAGCTCTGCTCATTGTGCTACACTTACCAGAGGCATGTCAGTAAATTTAGTACCAAAAGAAAACCACATTTTCATTACACAATTTAATTTCTTGACAGTTTTATGCAAATCAAACACCAATTACATCTGATAGCATCAACAAAGAACATCCAATCACGGCATTGCTACATGGTATCAAAATTGAGTTTAAAATACTGTAAAACAGTGTTATTGAGACAACTGTACTAGCATCTGTATTTTCACCTGGCTTTCTTTTTTTCGCCAACAAGCATAATGGTGTATATAATTGATCTTTCTTTGCACTTTTGGATTTATTTTATTTTGCAAATTTTTCTTTATTTATCATGTCTTAGTGTCCAACGAAAATACTCATAAATCAACAGTCTAACAGTAGTGATAAGGGGAACACCAAGTAAGACCTAGTATGTAGTATGAACACTGATAAAATGTCTCATGTGTAAAGAATTATTTTCTTGATATACAAACTCAAATTCCAAAAAAAGCCAAGTTTTAAACTTTCAGGTGATCAGTTATTCCACATTAATGAAATTAAATACATATTTCCCAAAGAGAATCAAGCACAAACTAATGTTTTTTATTTCTCATCATCTTTCCTGAACTGACCCTGCAATTGCAATTATGGAATGTGAGACTCAAGGACGAGCTACACAGAAGGTCCAAATGACAGTAGAATGCATGGTTTTCTTCTGTGAAGTTGAACGATAATTGTGATATACATGTAGTAAAGAAAAAAATCAAGGAGTACACAACTTTGGACTGTCTTGATACAAGCTGGAAGGAGTTCTACGTATCAGTCACCGATACGACAAAAATTACTAAGACAATTACCAAAATGGCCCAGATGCTGACAATTTTCATTAGAACAATAAATTATGACTTCAAGACCCTCACACTGTTTGCAAGCATGAACACATACAGTGGTAGAATATTTGTATAATATCCACAACACGAACCATTTCCTGAGAAACCATTTACCTGTATATGCAGAGTGAGAAAATATGAAGTGAGTGAAGTGAGCAAAGTGAACTATAGTATTATTATTATTAACATGAGAAATATTGAGAAATATTGCTGTCCAAGGATGTTCCTGAAAAATCTAGCTGTTATCAGCTTTACTGTTACTGATTACCAAAGATAACTGTCAGCCTGTGAAATGAGCACAGCTCACAGCCAGTCTGACACAGAAGTACATACAGCACTGAACTCTGATGCACCATCATTCCTCTCTTGTTTGTTGACAGAATGACAATGACTGTGAAAGCACCATTCCTGTCTACTACCAGTCCTTCGTTGAATTATCCACCTGTCAGTTTTTCATTTCATTTATTTTTGCTAACAATTCATCCGCTTCTGCTCCTGTCTTCACACGAATTAACATCGGCACAGCTGTTTTGTCATCCTCCTTCTTTGGGTCTAAAGGCGGGTTAGGTATACACATCAAACTCACATTGTTTTTTCCTTGCCTTTGTGCAGGGAGAGACGAGGACAAGCGTATATTGAGAAGTACGTTCCCTGAAATGGAAAAACTTTATGCAGAAAACAGTTGGAATTACAGCCACGACAGGAAATCATATCTTTTTATATAGTATGTATAAAGGGAAAGGGCGATGTGGTTACCAGGACAACAGCGGAAATGAACAAATGTGAGTCACAATTGTCATCTGTATATCTATGTTTCCACCAAAAATTAAAACTCTCTGTGGAAAACAATCGGAGATACAAGAGGAAAAAGGACAAGAACATGGATGGACAAAATCGCTATAACATAATATGCTCCGCCTAATGGCGGGGGCGTATAAAAATGGTAAAACTAACCAATCGGATCGTCAAAAGGGTGCCCAAACTATTTATGTAGATCAACCCTTGAGGGGTGATGAACGGTTTGTCACTCAAAATGAACACAATTTTTGCCAAGTGGTCTTGAATGGAGCAAAGGCGAGTCCAAAATGCATATATTTATATTTTTAATCAAGTAACTGAACAGATTGATGAAGTTTTTCAACAAAATTCTCACCACTCATGCGGGAAAGACATCAGTGAGGAGAATAGCAGCTTCGTTCAGCGGTTACTAACTCTCCATCATTTGGTGTTTTAGTTGATGTACAATATGCTAATTGCCAAATACCAGGAGAATGCATAACTATACACAGAATAGGGAGGTTGAATTTCATGAATGGAACTAAATGCTGTATAAAATAACAATAGAAAACAAGGGGAAAACAGCAGTATGATATAAGGAGGGCATTAATACGAACTATCAAGTGTCAGGCACATCAAATCTGCCAAAATGAAGTCTGTACCTTGAGGATGTACATCTATAAAATAATGTTTATCCAAGTACGTCTGCATGCTTGTAAGAAGAGTTTTTACTTATCATTTTAGGAATTTACATTCATAAAATCTTGATATACATTCAAATGTGGTTAAAAGTGATGTGTATGGGCTTGCAGGTGGCAATAATTATATTTTGATACTGGTACGAAAAAAACATACAGGGGACACCACACCATCACCTAACTGAAGATTCTGTGATTATTTGAGTGTATTTATGGTGCAACCTTGTTTTAAGTTGCCACATCAAACAATACAATTTATGTATTTAGTTGACTGATGTTTTACACAATACTCATGAATATTTCACTAATACAGCATGATGGCTGGGCGCATTATGTACGGAGGCAAACAGGAAGAGCCCTGGATAAACCCACAATCCTTCACATCTGCCACAGTTTGCTGGCAGATCTACCCGCATTCAACCGGATTGGAAGTCAGCTGGACTTCAACTCACGGAGTTTGCACTGTGGCAATCCAATACAAGGGCTCAAAGTATTTACATATAAATTGATACTCTTCAACGGGTGACCTAACGAAGCCCAATTTACAAAAAGTTTCAGACAGTGTGGATTTTTATCACTTGTGTGCCTAGTGGGAAGATCTAAATATCTGTTACCTAAATTTGTGTCAGCTCGAATAACAAGTTGAGATTTGCCTTCCACCTCCTTCAGGTGAAGATTGCCTACACCTTTGTCAGCCCAGGCTCCACTTTTTTGGTAAAATAGTTTACACCTGAAAAATAAGAGAGCAGAAAGCATATAAAACTAACTTATAGTACACTGATATTGTGCTTATGACGAGTTACTACAAATTACATACGCCGTATATGTATTTAAGCAGGGTATATATGAATACTGATACAGAGTCCAAACCTTGGTGCCACTACAAGCCTCAGCTTCCAGTATGATGTTGAAGCTTAGTGCAAGCCACATTACAAACTGTTGAGTGCTACAGGTATGTGTACATGAAAACATACATACAGATGTGCTTCCCATGCATGTTTTCAAACATCATACAAGGTTTGTAACTGGACAGATTACCTTTTTGTGTAAACTGCACCCTCTTCCTCCACGACCTTCACTTCTAGTTTTGGGGGAACATACTCTTCTTCTTCAACTGCTGTAAGAAGCAAATCAGTAGATTAAGATCATGAATAAAGCTAGGCCTGTAAAATACCCAATACAGCCAGGGCCACTTGCATGAAGTCCTCTTAAAGTTAAGAGCACATAACTACCATGCTAAGGTAATTCGTACAGTGCTGGTTGCCATGGTAGTTATGTGCTCCTAATATGTTTAGACGGCTTCAAGAAAGTGAGCCCAGGTCTATAAATCTATCTTTGTAACAAAGGAGACATGAAGACACGATAATTCTGGCACCAAAATGTAACATTGTGCTTTAAAATTATTTTTCAAACGGAGACAATGGTCATGTTTACAGATGGATGATTTTGGTGAAGTGCATGAAAAGTTCCGTCCATAAATAAGCTTGCTGCCTACATTGAAACTTAATCTTACAACGTCACTTTAATGCTATTTTGGTGATAAATAAAAGCCTCTGTTTTTTTTCTAACAATGGAATAAATATGCCAATGCAAACAGCAGCTTATTCCTGCATGTGTAGCCTTTGAAACACAACATCCTAAAAAGCAGGAGAAATACACCAAGAAAAAAAAACATGTTTCTTAGTTTCTAACAAACTTAAGACAGATTTCATTAGTTCAATAATTTTCTTACCCTGAGATGTCTCTGTGTTGTCCGTCTTTCCTGCATTTGTGGTACCAAATGAGAATGCGGGCTTGAACCCAGAGGACGTTCCAGGACCAAACTTGAATGCAGAGAATGGCGAGGCCTTGGCTGGGGAGGTGGAGGTCAATGTGGGAGCAGCACTACTGGTGAAGGTGAAACCACTAGTTTTTTCTGAGAACGAAACAGTTCAGTTTTAACAAACTAAATCTACTTGAAATTATATTTGGTAGCAAGACTACCAAAGAGCTTGCCTCTGGGAGGCACATGAATGCACAACTTCAGGTCAATACATGAAGTAATGGAATTGTGAATTTGGTAATTTACCGTCATTCATGTGCACACAGAGCCCTAACAGTTTGTTTTACATTGATTCAGTAATATGATAATTTACGGTATTTAATATGCACACACAATATCAACGATGGATACTACCCCTTGTGTTATTGTGCTCATACACATTACACCGAGTCAGGAATTAAGTAATTTATGGTGTTTAATATGTATGCACCGAATCCTGGATGGAATACCTGCTCATGTTATTGTGCTCTACATGTGAGCAAGCCCTGATCTCAATATGGTTAGAACTTCTTAGAATACCACCCCCCTAACATTTTGTTTAATATTGCTTTCCCTGTTATTAGACTCCCAACGCTCAAGGTAAGTCATAAGCTATGCCTGTACTTTGTACAGGTGAGCTAAAAATAGTATTCACTAGTATGAAAAACATTTTCCCTCTCTACTGAGAATAAAGCCAACTGAGGGCACATTAATAAACTTTAATGTGTCTCACCCATATGCACCTACACACAAGAAGTGAGAAACTTATTTATTTGACGTTTCCTTTTTTTAAATTTTTTCCCCTTAACAATATGTGTACATTTTATCCTTTTTTTTTTGACCATAAAAAGAATGAAGTCACATTTCCCACCTGTCTGAGATCTTATAACAATGCAAAAAATATGATTCCTTTGCTTAAAATTTGAAACTGCATCATTAAAATGCATTCCATTAAGATGTGTCACTGATAGGCTCCATCTGATTTAGAAATCCCAATCATACTCTTAACGTCAAGATAGCCTTGTTATAGCTTATTTCCTATTGAGCAGCCTTCACGGTTTGTTGTCATTTAAAATGAATATTTTGAAGAATTTACCACACTACATGGTGGCAAGTGTATAATTTCCATTTATATGGTGCCACGATTCTCCATTTTACAGCATGTGTTTGGAGTGCACCAAATGCAAGTTTTCAACATTAGGGACAGATTTGAATTTACTTGCAAGATGAAAGTTTCCAACCATTTCAAGTGCTGGTAAGATAATTATAGCTCACATTGCAGAATTATCAGATCTTGACAATCATCAGTCCTTCACAGTGTTAATATACAAAGATAAGTCTTGTACAAACTAAAGTGTCCCATAGTTAAATGGGCACCACTTTTAAATTCAGAAATTCAACAACCAATAAATTCATATATTGATTTCACTGTTACTTTATGCCATACTCAACAATTCTTCACTTAAGCGATGACAGTCAGTTTTGATGTTGAACGAAATGGGGAGTTTCACTGACCTCAGGCAAATTACTGACAAACTATGCAACATGCAGATATCTACATTATATTTGTAGAAGACAAGTGGTCTTCATCAAAAATGTTATACACCACTTATAAGCCTCTTATTGTCACAACAAACAGGGCGGGGCAAGGGAATCTACAAATTCCCTACCAAAGGCCAGGTTTGAACCCCCCCCCCCCCCAACCACCACCCTTGTGCGTCTTCAAATTACACATACTGTAAAGTACTTATTATTCGCTGGAATTTATTTTTGCGGATTGTCTCCAAAAATATATTCGCAGGAATTAATTTTCGCGGATTTAAGAGAATACTGAAAAACAAATCTTAAAATCTTCCAACATATAATATGGCCCAAATTATTCAAGCATATCAAACAGGCATCATCATCGGTGGCTTTAATCCTCCTTTGTTTCCTGTGGTGTCGCTAATCCTCGTTATCTAGATCAGAGATTAACACTATGGGGGATGGATTATCACAACGTAAGAAGATTACTTTCACACCTACCATGAGGAGTACTCAAACAGGTGTAACTTCTTTTCGAATCATTGATGAGTACTTTTAAACACCTGGCAAAGTGACCCGTCACCTTTTGAGCAGTTCAACGCAAAATATATGAATTCACCCTTATCGGCGCCAGTCACTCATCCTTTATCAAGCAACCTAGTAAGTTTTGCGTCATTTTCAGTTTTAACCGTCCACTGTAGCAGGTCAAAAACCGCAAACAATGCCGTAGCTGTCAAACAGCTATTGTGTTATTGTACACACATCACAGTTTGTTAGAAGCTCAATCATTGGACCACAGAAGAGACATAGCCAATAGGACACTGTGTATCACATCGAGATTCATCAGAAGCCAGCACATGCTGGTATCTACTTTTCTTTCACTTCACAGGCCTAGTGAAGATTGATCAAACTAAAGACGAATGAACTACCACTTTCTTTTATACCCACCAAGCCTTAGCCCCAGTTTGTATATATTTAAACCATAATTTCCCTTCCCTGCTGATAAAAAATTTAGCTGACCTGTCTGGCTTTCTTAGTGCAACTTCCGTCAACCCGGCAAAGATTTCACTTCATTATTACTACAACCTGTGGTATATGATTCAATATTGGGCATTTTTTTCGCGAAAATTAGTTCCACACAAAAAATAAGTACTTCACAGTAATACAATATAATACATTCAGATCTAAAGCTTTCTCACTTACACTTACCAGGGGAATCAGAATTCTTGGATTTTGAGCTTTCGTCCTTTTCCTCTTCAGCTTTATCTGTACCTTTTTCAGTAATTTTCACCTTAGGATATTTTTTTTCTATTTCTGACAGATGTTGTTCATAATCACTAAAAATAGGAGTCAATAAACAGTAAGGGTTCTTTTCTACATGCTGCTTAATCCATGCTAAAACTCCTTCATTCAAGGCCTTCAACTGTTTGAGGTAGCCAGAGTTGTCTCCCTTCTTCTTTACACCATTCAGCCCAGAACTTGGTGTTTGATCAGATGACAATGTGTTATTTTTCGAGGTTTCAAACAGTTTAACAGTAGCAGACACTTGTCCAGTTGATGCTGCAGAAGACCCGTTTGTTGCTGGTTTACCGAAAAAGGATCCAGTGTTTCCACCTAGAGATCCAAATCCTCCAAAGCCAGAAAATGCTCCTGAGTTGGTCTGTGTAGAAAAATCATAATCACCAGCATTATAATGAAGTTTTCACAGGTATACTTCACGGCAATCATCTATGAATAAGATGTTGGCTTTAACACAATTTGTGACTGAAATATATCCCCATCAGCATTGAAGAGCTCATGCTCCAACTACAGTATGCCCAACACATAACTTCCCTCATAGGTCGCAGATTCATGACACTGACCCTTATCCAGCACGGTGAATCGTGCTCCAACTGCAGCCGATTCGCAATTTGTCTTTTCATGCGGACAAATACGTCACAGCGAAGTCGTACTTCGTCCAGGTATTGATCAATGTAATGAAATCCTTTGCGAACTCGTCGTTCGAGCTGCTTCGTTGCAGATTTGCAGATTTCAAGTAAAGCCGCTATTTTCCCACATTCACGTGTGTGAGTGCATCAAAAACATGAACTGAATATTTTTTGTATGATGTCACTGAGAGTCCGCCGTTTCATATTCTCTCTTCATGAAAAAGAACATGAAACATGTACAGTGGGACAATAAGAGTGTAAAATAATGCATAATAAGTAAGACAGTCATACAAGAACCATACATTCATTGCCAAACAAAAAAGGACCTGTCAAACTTCTCCGTGATTTTCGTCACTTATAAATGCAAAATGGTAGTTGAGTCACAATGACTCACTTTTTACTTGTCACCATACTACTATCTAGCCTAAATATTTAATGTGAACTCTTTTCTTGGGACAAGTAGTCAACTTTGCATCCACAAAGAAGAGGAAAAGGCTGCAAAATGTTGCCCAGCCATCGTGCATGTGACTAAATTTGAAGGCTATGACGCCTTAAGGCTTGAAGTATGATATAAAAGACTATAAACCTATTCAAAATAAATACCGAGAGGTTACAGGGAAATTTGTTCATCCCGATAAGCAGAGAGCCAATGAGAGGCCAACAACGGAAAGTGGCAGAACAAATATACCTCTTTCACATAACTTTGCTTCCCTCTGCCGTTTCTGTAGCTGTTTCTAGTTTTTTTGAATGTGTTTAAATTTGGTTTTGCATGTAACGAAAGATTTGATTGGCTGAAACAGGTTAGACTGTCAATTGGCTTTGTTTCCACAAAGTGCATGGAGCAGATTCGACTTGACATGTGCTCGCTCGCTGATGTGAAGTTTTCAAACAGTTTTCGCAGATCCACAACACATTACAATGTTTTAGAAAATATATTCACCTCTGCCTGGCCCCCCTCCTACCTCTTGGCTATGAAAAATTCATTGCCAGTCGTTGAAAAACACCTCATGAGAGATGTCGTAAAAGCCATCGACTCGGTGTGTTACTCATTCGTGCATCCAAAACATTTTCCATAGTGAAGTTCAGATCGTCGATCTCGACTTGTCTGCGGATTGGTTGCTTAAATCCGCGGCTAGGCCGCCTTCACTGCCGCTGAAGTATGATTTTCAAGGAGGTTAGGTGTTAAGTGTTGGGCGCACTGTACACTGTATAAAATCACGAATATGATTAACAGAAACCTTGAAAATTCAATGTCAACACATTTGGATAACTTTCTTTTAACTAAAAATTACTCTCAGCTAAATCATGTTCTTTCGGTTTTGACAATTCCTCCATGCCCACCATGAAGGAGAGCTCTGTGGGTGTAAAATTACTTTCAGCAAAGTCATGTTCTTTCAGTTTTGACAGTCTCTCCATGCCCACTTATGAAAGAGAGCTTTGATGGGTTGTAAAAATTACTGTCATGTTCTGTCAGTTTTGACATTCCCTCCAAACCCATTATGAAAGAGAGCTTGAAGGATGCATTGGCTATGACTTACAGTGGACTCCGTTCCTCCAGCCCTACGAACAGCCTTTTTAATTTTTCTTTGTTTCATGACATCTTGAGAAGCTTGTTGGAATACACCTGCCTAATAAACCAAACAAATCACTACAAACAAAATGGAACCAAGATAAATTAACATCAAAATAGTTGTAAAAAATAAGGGTAGTAGAATAGATGCTGATAAGCTTGACCACTGACACAAAATATGCATAAAACCCCAAAAATGATAATTTTTTTGCACCAATTATTGTGCTTTATTTCCATAATTTTCCTGGTTTATTCTCTGCATAACCATGGTATTTGTTTTATTCTTGTATCATTTAATTAAGACATTTATATTACTATTTAGGCTAGCATTAATCTTATTTTATTTCAGGGAAGGAGGAAGTGAAGTGAACACAAGAATTTATTTGTCAACAACTAAACTGAGAGAGTAGTCTCCCCTTTCCTACTACCTCTTCTGGTTCCTCTTCCTCATCCCAGTTCTGTCTGTAAGTTGGCGATCAGCACGGTGCTTTGGCATGATGACAGTTTATCACCCAGTGGCGTCTTGAGAAAGAGGAAAAGAAAAAGAACAATCAGTAAAATCATATCTTGCAAATATTGCTGTGACTGATCAAGCCTGGATTAAAATATGAATAAATCATGTAATGAATTTTTAACTTGCCTTAAAATTTTACAGTCCTCTTCATGCATTTTGTTTATGTCAGTCAAGTACATGTATTAATCAGCATTCCCAGCATCACAATTCCATTTCAAATGAAGATAATTTGACACTGCCTAAAGCTTTGCTCAACCTGGTATTTGAAGGTACTAATTATGTGTGACCAAGCACACAAGAACAGTCAGTAGAAAGAACGTCAAACCTCTCATATTTCTGCTTTACCAACACACTAACTGGGACATCAAACTTTCATATCTGAGGACACTCATATTTTGGGCAGTTCACTTGCCAGGGAGAGTGTGTAGCAGGTGTATGACCAAGTGAAAGATAACATGGTAAGGTGTGATATAAACATAAGTGATATAAACAGCTACTGATGATATTCAGGTAATGACAGTATGCTTAGACAACAGAACTGTCTGTACAGAATAGGTAACATGTGAAGGTCAACAAAGAAATGAAACCTGGCCGAGCCAAGTCCAACTTGAGAAAATTTCCTGTCTAGACACCATGTCACATATTTTCCCTTGTTTTCTGTCATGTTAGTGTGATGTAAGTCCTTATCAGTTTAGGAATGTAAGTCAATTGAACAGTTCTGGAGTCTTGCAAAGTTCATGCATGTGTAGGCGAGACAAAATTTTACAGGAGTTGCATAGGGCACTAATGACTCCTGATCACTCTTCAGTTAATTTGTCTTCAAGAATTTCTCGAATTTCCGCAAAACTGAAGTAAAATGAGCCTCAGATTTCTAGGTCTTCAGACCATTTAAAGATGTATAATGAATCTAAATATCACTACCAAATGATTTGTTTTAAATGCATAAGTTTCCTAGACGCCTCATCTTACTTTGTCTAATATTTGTGAGCTCATAGGACTTAAGTGCTGATTCATCTTATACACTGGCAGGTCATGACTAAGAGAGGGCCAGCCAAATATAAAAAAAAGTGAAGTGATCGTCATCCAGCTTAAAAAGCTGGACTTGAACTTGCAAAGATTGCAATAGGGAGAGGCTCCTGGGTCACTGCGCTGTGCTAGCATGCTAACCTCTTTGGCCATGGAGGCCAAGAAATAATGAAGATCATTGTACTTGGTGAATAGAAATAATGAAGATCATTGTACTTGGTGAATATGAGCGTTTAAGTATACACTGCATTGTGCTCACCTGTCCAGGAGGCCGGCATGCTAACTACCTCAGGACTGGAGACCAAAAAATAATTAAGATCATTATACTCCGTGAATGTGATCGTTTAACTGTATTCTGTGTTGTCCTCAACTGTCCCAATGCAAAAGAGCTGCCTTTCCTTGCAACAACTATCTTAACTTAGGTAGGCCCTATGTTGTTTAGAATTTCTACCCAGATGAATGCTTGGCGAGATCAACATGGCAGTTTCGTTATGTGCCTATCAGCGATGGCCATGTAGTTTTCGGCGCTGTTGAATTAGTAGCGATGGCAAGGGAGGACATCTGGCCGAGATGAGCATTTCGGTCAACTACCAGTACCGACTGACACTTTTTATCTGCCCCAACATCGATGTGTGACGGACAGCACATAAAGCATGTACGGTTATATGACAGGTGGCATTGTTGGTATCAGGGCCGTTACCCTTCAGGATGAAGAGACAGCCTGTCAGAGCTAGCTAAATGCCTACAAACAAAAAACACAGTGATACGTGGCTGTGTTTGTGAAACAAAATCTGTTTGTTACTACAAAAATTATCTCCATCATAAATCCGAATTGGTCTAGTCAATAAAAAAAAATAATGCTGAATTTATACCGGGTTATTTTGTTAAACTAATGTAGATCCAACCATCCTTCATCCCATGCTGTCTCATCTATTCAATGGATTTACTTAATGACAAGTGTGGTGTTGCTGCGTGTACATGACGGGAGTGTAAATTAGAAGAGAAAAGTTAAGGCAGTGGGAACTGTTCGTAAGTAACTAGGTTAAAATTCGGAAACTATTACACAGCAGAGAAACCTTCAAAATCTTACAAAGTTATGACGACTTTCTTCAGTGACAAAGTTTCAACAGGCGGCAGCCATTATCGACCGCTTCACGACGGTGGTTTGTAAACTTTGTATTCATGCGCAATTAAAGGTTTCAAGTTTTTTTTATCAGTAAATCCTGACAATACGCCATTATAGCTTCAAACAATTGTTAATCCGTTTCAGTCGGTAACATATACAGGACGGGATTAACTTTGCATTTTCTGACAAGAAAGTGCTGAAAGACAGTCCATTAACTAGTTCGGGCTGTCGAAGAACTCTTACTCTCATCCGGGTTCTTTCGAGGAAGATACAAACCGATTTACAACGAAGGGGTCCAAATCCGCCACAAACATAGTCCCTCTACCTTGTTGAAATAAGGCAGGTTGCCTGATGCAAACTCGTACAAGTGTTTTACTGAATTTACCTGTATTCTGATTTAACACTGCAAGCGTATTGGTGCTCAGTTTTTGCCATGTGTCGTGAGATATCCCACTTCCAGTGATGCGGAGGGAAGTGATGCGGTCTCCCGGTGTTTTTGTACTTCTCGAGGAGGAACTGTGATATTATTTTCCATCGAGTTATTCAGATTCGGCGAAAAATAGATTATAGTGACCTGGAACAACCAGGAAAGTTTGAGGACATCCCAGAATGTCAAGAGCAGATTTGATGCTATACAAGGCCAACTCAAAGTGGCGATACAAAGCCATCAGGTAGTATGCAAACTTCTGTATCCCAATCAATGATTCATCGAGGGCCGTCAAGTTTGTATGGAGCTTGGTGATGTCAAACTTCTGATGTGCACCGTATTCCACAAAATGTTTTACTCGTTCCTTTCAATCTACCTACATTATAGAACTCACTTCTGGTGTGCTGATGTGTGCCTTGATGTGTATACCGCCAGCGAGGCAGCGTGTTTTCAATGATATTGGCGTTAGACATAGCTGTCAAAGACAGGCCTAGCTGGCTGCTGGCAGTTGCCTGCACCTTCATCTGATATGCTGAAGTTGTCTGTAGGCCATTCCAAGCCGCCGTGTTTGTAGCGAATTCTCGCTTTACCTTCAAATAATTACAGCTACATAACAACCATGCGTGCTGTAATTATGTATGTATTTATTGGGAGCTTTTGATTTGTTTCAGACGCTGGTTGCGAGGATGAAATCGGATCCACAGGTAAGGGAATTCGCTGTTGTTCGCAGTTCACTCTAGCGGTCGTGGCTCGCGTATTCCATTACACCCATCTTCACTAGTGTGCCGGATTATTGATTTTTGTTGTGGAAAAGTTTTATCCAGCCATTTTATCTTGCGCACTGCAGCAACTGAACCAGATTTGACTTGACCTACAATGTAGTAGCTGCTTCATCTCCAGCTTATTGTTTTGCAGAATGCGGAGTTCAAGAAGAAGCTGCACCAGTTCCAAGCCGAGATCACTTCACTGAGTGAAAAACAGGTAAGCATTATTAGGCTTAGATGCTGTATATTTATTGCCAGGCTCACAATAAGTGCTGCACATCAAAGGAAATGTTATTTATGGTGGTGTAAATATTGTTTTCAAATTTTACACTGTGGAGTAATTTTTTTTTCTTTGTATTACATACTGTTTTTTTTAAATGGTTTTCTGATTTTTTTTCTCTCACCATTGCACAAAGTTTTGTGATGATAATTCTTATGGTTCCTGAATTTCACACACTGCTATTTGAATGTTATGATTTGAAGATTATGGTAATTGCTGCAAGCAGATCATACATAAATACCATTGGTATTTTAATTTTTGCACGTTCAAAATGATGTGTGAATGCTTTCAAATATGAATAGATTTTATTCTCTGTAAGTAAAGTATACAGTGCCGATATGCATTGAAATTTAACTTACAGTATAGGTAATATGAGCATGTCTTTTATGTATGAAATGGGCATTTTTTTTTTTTTGTAAAATACAAACCCCACATTAGAAGTGAGTTGGAAAAAAAACAAAAACAGCAGCCTAACTCCTGGTGATAGGTTAATTATTCTGTGAAGCCTGCCATGTGTTTTTGGTAGGCATCTTAAATTTCTTTTCTTAATTTCCAAGTATCTGATGGCAAACATTTCCTGGCACTTAAAGAGATTTATTAATGACAAAAAAATTATGCTGCTATTTTAAATATCATCTGCATAAAGTGAAAACTTCCTGATATCTCCAATCATGGTCTAACTTTGAGTGGTTTATTGAATGTTTAGTTTTATCTCTGGTTCCCCTTCGACCATCCCGTCAATCCCTTCGTTATATTTAGAAACATGGCCGAAGATTTTTTGACTTGGTTGCCTCCCCTTGTGTAAACAACAGTTGATTTTTCACTGAACATCAGTGTCGAACACGATATTGTTTGGTAATTATGCAGCCCACCTTGTAACTTCAGTTCTTCCATAAAGATCACAGGGAATTACTGTATTATACATGGAGGGAAAGGAAAATTGTATGGTGTTATCTGGACTTTTAATTCGCTTTGAAATGTTATGTTGTTTACATGTGGGATCCACGAGCAAACATTGCATTGTGGGAATCTCTGTGCTGGCTCATGTGCATGTTATCTCATTGGGTGAACAGTTAACACTAGTCAGGGCCTAATCCAGCCCTTCTCAGTGTCATATTATCGGACGCTGCCGCTCCCTCAGAGTGCCCTTTGCATCAAGAAAATGAAAAAATAAATAAAGTAAAAAATAAAAGAAAGAGCCCCAATTCATTATGAGACTCTTCTAATTCTAATACTAATTATCTACTTAGTCCCTAAGCTTCGGCTAGCCATTCACCACATTAGTTTTGGCGAATATAATTCCTTTGTGGCGAAAGCAAATTGGCGTCCCTTCGTCACAGTGGCGAAAGCAATGTATGCCTTTTCAACTTCAGTTGTTTAGGTTTAAAGTTTGTAAATTTACTCAAATTTAATGTTTGATCCAGAATCAAGAAGGAGTATTTGACTTCATTGTGAAAGAAATTGGTCATATTTTTAAAGAGCATTTAATATCAGAAATGTATGCCCTGAAGCAGGTGATGAAAATTGGACCCACAATAATTTAATAAGCATCTAGATTATCTGGGCCGGGAATTACTTTCCCAAAAAAAAAAAAAAAAAAAAAAAAATGCCAACCAACTGACCCGACTTCAGAAATCAGGGTTTGTTACCCGCAACAAATTACTTTTTAATGATGGCCTGGGGTTGGGATGATACAATGTGATGATCAGATGCGCGTTATCCAGAATGGCAGAGTTCTCTACATATCACCAAATACAAGCCATCGTTAGACTGAATTTCCGTGGGGTGCACATGGGGTGGAGGTCAACCAT
Organism: Liolophura sinensis; assembly: GCF_032854445.1. Lineage (NCBI taxonomy): Eukaryota > Metazoa > Mollusca > Polyplacophora > Chitonida > Chitonidae > Liolophura > Liolophura sinensis. The sequence continues at coordinate 52,289,699 of NC_088300.1, forward strand.
AGGAACCAAGGCCCTTAAAAATCTATGAGAATTGAAATATTCAACAATGATGTGCCCTTCACCGGTGGTTCCACGTCCTGCCCCTCTGAGGCCAGATTAGGCCCTGAAATTCTCTTGGACATTTTTTAAAATATAAGCCTGGGGCATTTAGTTAGGAGTCGTTTGTAACTCATTTTTGTAATTACCCGAACCAGCTCAAAAAATCTGAATTTGTGTAGCAGTATGTCCCTTTAAAACATTAGAGATATATGTACTTCTTCAGGGATTCATGGAAGTTGAAATTTTTACAGCTGGAACTCAAAATTGAGTTATTTCCTTCTCTAGATTGAGTATATTCATATTTTAAACACCGACGATAACCTGGTATTGAGCTTAATTTAGCTTTAGCAACCAGTAATTTTATGAATGTGAAAGTACATATGATGTACTGATATATATATATATGTGTGTGTGTGTGTGTGTGTGTGTGTGTGTATGAGAGAGAGAGAATGGTTAATTTTATTCGCGGTTCATTTCTGGTCATGATTTTATTGTTGGTACATACATATATTGTTACAAGTATATTATCTTGATCAGAGATATACATTGTATAACAAAACAGTTATAATCTATGGTGATGCATGTTCAGGTGTTGGTTGTTATATTAAAGGAAAGAAGGGAACTAACAAACATTATATCAAAAGTAAACGTGAAAAATACAGAGATGAGGCTTATCCTACTCAGAGGTGTGTAATGAAGCTGTGATAAACCATGCATGTTCAGTTGTTGGTTGTTATAAATATTAGAATAAAGAAACTAACAAATATTACACAAAAAGTAAAAATATACAGGCCTACAAACATAACAGACAAGGCTTATTCTGATCTGAGGTATATACTGTAAAGTACTGTATAGTGAAAAAAAATCCTAAAACTGTTTAATTTTCCGAGTTATAATATGGCGGAAATTACTCAAGCACATCAAACGGGTATTATCGAGTGGCTATAATCCTCTTTTGTTTTCTGCGGAGTACCTAATCCTCGTAGTCTAGATCAGAGATTAAAACAATGCGGGATGGATTATCACTATGTAAGAAGATGACATTCGCACTTGTTGTGAGCAGTATTCAAAGAGGTATCACATGTTTTCCGAGCAGCCTTTAATTGGCGAGTTAATACATGTACTTTTAACCAGCTGGTAAAGTAACCTGTCACCCTGTGAGTAATTCAACGTAAAACATGTAAATTAATTTACCATTATTGGAGCCAGTCACTCATGCAGTCAAGCAACACGATTATTTTTGGATTGTTTTCGACTTTAATCGCTGGGCAGAAACTGCATTGTTTTATACAGATTCTTATTTTTTAGAAGCTCACCCATTGGTCCACAGGAGACAACAGCCACTGGGATATTGTGTATCAAAGCAACATTCATTGGAAGTCGGCAAGTGTTGTATCTGCTATTCTTTTAATTTCCTGGCCATTTGAATTGACCACACTGAATACAAATGGACTCCCACTTTGTTTTATACGAACTAAACCATATAATCATAGTTTGAATACATTTAAAGCCTAATTTTAATTTAATTGTACCCAGCACACGCAAGACCACTTCAGCTTGTCAGAGATTCAGCTGTAGGCAATTGAAATCGATTGCTCATTGCTACGCATATATTTTCGAATGCAATTCAGTTTTCATCATTGAATTTTACCACCGAATACCAGGGTCTAAACGTGCATGAATCCCTGTTCTTATTTGTCAGTTTGCCTTTACAAAGTACAGGCATGGGTTATGTCATACCCTGAGTCTACGTGCCCAATCACAGTAAAAAAAAATGTTAATGTCAATATGAAAGGGGCTTTTATTGTTCCAAAAAACGATGGTACAAATCCAGTCAGATATTTTTTGGTGTTATTTTAGAATAGCCCAAAGAATTAGCTTTTGCAAAACATCAATCTTGTCTGCATATGGTAATGTTCAAAACCACTAGTTTATGCTTTCATATATTGTAAAGCAGGTTGCATTATAATTTTTCAAACTCATGAATAATTTTCAGACTAAAAGAACATAACAGGTACAAGTCTGATATTTACTGAAAGGCAGCTATTTGAGCTATTCTTGGCAAATGAAGAAAACTGTAGCTGAATTGTGTATAGATTTTTTATGTCGTGCCTGTAACTTGGAATATATTGGTAAAACAGATAGTAATCTCATCACAAGAATTAAAGTGACATGGTCGCCCAAATATTAGGTATTGTTTGCGTTATTACAGAAAGGCATGAGTATCGTTTATTTTTGTCAGGAAGTAAAAGTCACAAGCTTTTTGTTAATCCCACTCCCAGCATTTTACGTTAAGTGAATGTTTAAGAATAAAAAAAAAAAATTAAAAACTGAAAATTCTGCCAGAATTTTTAAATGAGGCGCTGTCAATTCAGTGGAAATGGAGCATAAACTTCATATGTAAACAAGCATAGCTGATCACACGGGTAAAAGAAGGACTTACGGCTCGCTCGTGACAGGATCAGGCAAAAAAAAAAAAGCTTGACAGGTTGACCAGCAAGTCTTGAGCTTTAATTGGTGGTCAGTTTTAACGGTGGAGTACATTGAAGAAAGAAAAGGCTCTCATAAAAGCAAGAAGATGTCGCAAAACTACTGCATGATTGGTTGGTGCAAATGTTGTTGTGGGTAGGGGCTGTTAAACTTCGAACAGACACACTCTCTGTTTCTGACTCTTCGTATAATGAGAAGATTATACGTAACCTTTTCTCAATGCTGTTTAAGATGCTGTACTCTGCATGTATCTGTTTGTATCAAAATTCGAAATTATCTTAGTTTGTTGACTGATCGAAAGTTGGTATTACAGGGAACTTTTCCGAAAGTTGTGCGTTTACTTCAGGCCCTTCTGGTTGAATATTAATGAGGCAAAATGGCCTTTGTGTTGAATTCAAATAACGGCAGGACTTCTCTGCGCTTGTACAAGCTACATACTCAATGAGTATTTTGTATTTCAGCGTGAGTGATTGAGTTTGTGAACAGACTGTAAAATTTTGTTAAGACGTCGCACTCAAAATTTGTTTAAAAACTCAAATTTTGGACGACTATGTAACTTCAAGGAACCTGGATTGAGCAATACCAGGCTAGCTTCGTGGGCAGAGCGGTGCCAAGATACTTGTCTACCCGAAATAGTTGGCAAGTTTCTTGATGTGCATGGATTTGCTCATTTTGAATTGCAATATCTCGTTAAACAACACCACAAACATAAATGGGTATGCTTTTTTAACTTATGGTGGGGTAATTTATTGATATACATGCATATCTATGCACTTAGTCTAGTGTTGTCTTTTTCTTTAAACTATGACAACACATTAAGACAATTGAGAAGAAAGAAAACCAATATATTGTGTTTTACGACACAATTCGGCAGACTTTTCAGATATTTGGCTTTATATGACCTCTGGAAACACTGTGAACAAGTACAGAGGTTATGTACAGTCTGGGACATGATATTAGGTTGTTTATGTAACCTGCTAAATGGATGTAATATATGCTCTTGTTGTAACAAAACATTAAAGTTCAGTCAAAATGTATAATTTTACTGTTATTTTGAATGACATGAAGGAATTGAATGATAGTCATAGAGCGTTTGTATCATTGCTAGTATGGGCTATCAAACGATGGTCTTGTTGCACATTAGCAACTAGTTCTTTTAATCATTTTGATTGTCGTTTAATGCCATACTAATTGATTTTTCAATTGTACAGCCATTTACTTGGAAGGAGGAATTGGAGGGCCTGGAGTATACCATCGATTGTTGGGCATGTGCCTCATAAACCTTTCCACCTGTTACATACAGATATGCACAGCATGTTGATGGAAATCATGTAGTCTTCATTAGACTATGAAAATGGCCTCATGATCAATGTTGACTGCTAATTGTCTCAACTGTAGTATAGTCAGAGTATGATGCATTAAAATATTTTTTAAATTGCAGAGAATTTTCACCTGATCAGCTGGTTTTAAGGGAATTATGATTTTTTAAGTTTCTAATCTTTGACCAGAATGACCAACTCTTTTTTACTAATGGGGTCAGCTAGTAGAAATTTCAGCTGATATTGATGGAAACATTTCTCTTACCTGTATGTACAACTTAGTTAAATGTTAATGCATGCCTTTTTCCTGTAAATTGTTTTTGTTTGCCTGATTATTTTGGTAATGTCTGTGCCAAAAATAATTATCCCAAAAAAGAGTGGCCTGCCAACTCCAAGACTACATTATGTTCAGAGATCATGCCTTTGATGATACAGAAAGTTTATTAAAAGCTGGAAGGTGGCGTTTTTTGGTAGCTGCAGCTTGCAGGTGGCAAAACTGCTTCCATCTCAAACTTAATAGAAAGTCATAGTGATGTGACATTGTTATTGTTGGAGTCTTGTGCAATAGGATACATGATTATGTAACTTTGTCCCTGTAAAAACAGATTTTCAGATACTTCTATTGCTGTATAATATTCAGTATTTATTAATCCAGAATTATATGAATTTATTTGTGTGCAAGACTGCTACATGCCTTTTCTTCAACCGCCAACACACTTTCTCTGTGACGTCTATGGTGAGATTTGCGCAGGCTTTAAATGTGACTGGCAAAGTATGAGACGAGCACATTACCCAATGAAACGATGCTGATCTTTTATGACACATACATACACTAAAATAAGGCACAACAAAGCACATGTAGATATCTTCATGTAAAAATCTTCATGTAAACCTTCATAATCAATGCATAGTCTGTGACATGAACTTGGAAGACCTCACAATAAACTTGAGAAAGAAGAGAAAAATTCTGAAACAGGTGGTTGTGACATAATTTTTATTTTTTTGTTAACGATTCTAACGAAATGTTTTTATTTGGGCCATTGCTAACACAAGTAAGCAATGTTTAGGGCCAGATGGGCTTTCACAGATTGTCTAGCATCCAAGAGCAGCAGTGGACTTAGACAACCCCCAACTCTTGTTACTGCACAAAAAAAAACCCTTTTTTAAAAGATATTTGACATCCTGTGAGGGTATAGCTGTTTATTTTCAGTTATGCAGTAGGCTTATATCCTACTTTAACTATTTGCAGTAACCTTTTCTGCATTTCCTATGAAAGGAAGTACGTGTAATTCAACAATATCATATTGATATCATGAAACATTGGAACATAACTTCAAAAATGAAAAAACATACATTGAATAAAATAACTGCAAAGAGTATTTATCTTGAGATTTGTTATCAAACATGGCATTTATGCTAGATGTCATATTTCTCAACACAAATCGATTACTGATACTTGGTTGTATTTGGATAAAATGGGACAATTCTTTTGTCATGGAAATGGCTAGTTCATTGGCTAGACAGCTTCTAGTCATCACACTGTCTCACAAAGTTTACATGTACCCTAAACTTAAAACCTGCTCTCCATTAACAAATATGGTAAAATTTGGCCGTTATACATCTTCTGGCTTTGTTCATTTATAGTAACCTTTAAGCAACAACAACATCACATGGCTTACAATGGTATAGTTGTTTTCATTGGATATTTTGGATTATGTTAATTAGCCATTTGTATCAGATTTGTGAGCACTTTCAGCAAAGGTAATAAATGGAAAACTATGGGCCGTTGCATGAGTGGAGTACCACAGCAGCATAAGTTCAAGGTTGGGTGCAATTTATGCAATCCAAAAAAATCACCAAGCTAAAAGGTAAATGTTATGAATTTGCTTTTATTCAGTTGAGATAAGAATAAATTGAAGATGGTAATAAATTAACACTAAGTGGTCTTGCAAAAATGTCTTTTGGTCACTGGGACTCGCAAGATGTAGGTTCATTCCCAGACATGGACAAGGAAATTGTGGATCCTCCTCCCTCTGACTGCAAGGTCTGTGTGACAATAAGCATTTAATGTCACTGTTGTGATGGGTTCATGTATAGTCTGACTTTCAAGTCCAGACACCAACTCTGTTACATCATTTATTGGTACAGTGTACTTCACACATGTTCGGTGGCCGAGGTGGTTAGTGTGTGTGCAGAGTGCAGTGATGCAGGAGTGCCATCTCTGTGAGTTCAGGTCTAGCTCATGCTGGCTTTCTCTTCGGCCGTAGGTGGGAAGACCTAGCAGCGGATGTTTGTGGATTTCTCCCAGTCTCTGCTCGGTTTAATCCCAACCATAATGTTTTCCACTGTCATATTATAAGTGAAATACTCTTGAGTATGGTGTAAAACACCAATCAAATAAATAAATAAAACTTCTTGCAAGTGGAAGAATCCGTGGTTTACTTCTAGCTGTCTAGTTTTGTCCACCCTCAACTCTGACCATCATATTTCTGTGAAAAACTCTTTCAGTGTGGCATTACAACAACAATCAGCTTAATAAATCCAATGAGGTGTCCTGTCCTGTTAGTGTGAATTTGAAGTACAATTTTTACAAAGATATATTGAAAGGTAACAAATGATATTATTATACACTCACTGTCCAAGTGATGCTTCTCAAAGCTGTGCGCTTGCTCTGATCAGATTATTCCCCCCTCTCCTTCACAAGAGGGGAGTACATGTATATAGTGTATATTTCACATTTTGTGTGGGTCATATTTGCTTATATGTGGAAACTTTCCAGACAACTAACTAAATAACTCTGTTCCTTTCTAGTATTAAGTATTTGTAAATTAATTGAACAAGTCTGAGAAATGACACACAAGAGGTAATGTGCCAAGTGTTAGAATTTGAAACCAATATGTCATTTAGTTTGATACCACATGGCGGAACAAACAAAATGCAGAAAATGAAATATGTGTCGCACTTGTATACTTGATAAAGTTTATGATAGAAAAGGTATTTTGTCACTTCATGTGTATTTAATTTGTAGTTTTCCTCTGATACCCAGCATATATTACTTATAATGAAGTGAGAAGTTACATTCATGCTGCCTCGTACTGTAGTACTTTCTCTTACATAGGTTTGTCTCGGTCGATGTACCTAATTCCAACTATACTTGAAATTATGAGTGGAGGGTTTGAAGCAGGTGTCGTATAGGATTGTTTCTCACTCTTGCAGGTAGCCTCTTTGTCTCAGTAAGCTTGGCAGTCTTTGTGAGTGATACTGGGAACAGGTGTTGCACTGACTGCCTGACACTGCCTCTGTGACCACTCAACCCTAGGCCTTTTAATCAACGCATAGTACTGTAGATAAAAAAAGGCATTGAGGATAATAGCCTATTTATGTGAACATTTGCATGGACTCCTTTTTCCCCTGAAAAAGTATTAACTTGTTTCACTAAGCTTATAACCTGTGTGCCAAAAACTGTGACATAAGTGACATACTGTAAAGCATTTTACTTTTACTTAAGTTGTGATCCAGTACAAACAATTGACTGCAACTGCTTTTCTATTATGGTATGTAAATGTATGTGTATATTACTTGTTACCGCAATGAGAAGTGTCCTTTTCTTTTGTAACTATTTGTGGTCTGTTTTAGAGCATTAGTTTTTGTCATCCCTTTATGATTAATGTGAGATTTGAATGGTATTGGGGCATAGTGTCTTATAAAAAAAACCTAAACTGAGCATTAAGACTGCTTTGACGCAGTTTGACATAATGAGATGAATTTATTTCAGAAGACCATTCATTCTTTATTGGTGTAAACAGTGAAACATTAAGTGAAGCTGAGTAACTTTATTATTTATTAGGTGCTCGTAGCCATGGGATGTCTGTGGCTGTTTATGATCTCGATTAGGAAAAGGAGTTCACAAAGGCTACCTACATCTAGCTTCATTAGGACAAAGGTTTTTCTGTTCTGCTTAAAACAGGCTGAATTTAAGGATTATACATTTTATAATGTAACAGAGTTGGTGTTTAATGCTTTTACTTTAAACAAATTCATCCTGTAATCACATTATGAAGAGAGTTTCTCCAGCTTACAACTGTATCACACATTTTGATTGGTTTATGGCTCATGTTGGCCATTAACTATACATGTAGCCTAACTATGTAGCCCATGCATGTGTTACATGTAGTGATAAAATGTAAATGTACATGAAGCTAATATGATAAATGAATAGAGTAGGCAAAAATTACTAGCAAATTTTTATAAATAACAGGTAAATGAAACAGACTTCTACTGCTTTTGTGTGCACATGGACTGTAATTGCGTTAAGACCTCTAGAAAGAATGAATTAATTACTGTATTCAGTCAAGGTTTAGCATTTTTGACACATTTTTTTTTGATGTTCTGATTGATTCATCCACCTTATGGGGCCACTTGGGGAATTTTTTTTTGAAGTTTGATTAATTTCAGTTCAGAAGAACATAAGAACTGGCATCAAAAATGTTATTTAAGGTGTTTGTGTGCTTCTCAAACTGCATTTTTACCTTCCAAACTTTACGGGAAGTAGAATAAATATTTTTGTAAGAATGTGAACTTGCATCAAGGCTGGCTGCTCAGGAAATGTTCCATATGTACTGTCATGCAAAAAGTAAAACCTGTTTGCATTTAAAGGTATTTACTTCCGCATTTGTCAGACATCACAGGATCAGATGATTTTACTATGTTTTCACACTGGCTCGCATCTAGACTGTATAAGTTTCGAATCCCACAGAAGTATGGTTAACTTTATAAAGCAATATTTTTGGCTTGGGACCAGTTCCGCAAAACCATTTCTTGACTTACAGTCTTAAGGCTTATTTTATAGTTTTATAAAGCAAAATTTTGTCAACCTCATGAGTGTTATCTTCAGAAAAATGTGTCCAACTTTTAACTTATAGTACCAAAAACTGAGTGTTTTATGGAGGTTTAAAATTTTGACTGAGGTCAGAAATGCCTAGGTGGAATCAGCGACTGATCCTTGTAATAATATACATGTAAATACTACATTTACAAGAATAAAACCTCATAACCTAATTTGTTTATATGACGGTGAGCTGGATCTCCCAATCCTTTCGGTTTGCTACATGTGCTTATAGTAACCCATACTGTAAACATACAGTGTATGTTAATTTGGTCATTTTGATGTGCACTTAATATGATCAACAGTGCTAAGATTTAGGGCATCCACACTGTAGGCCTATATGTATGCCAAACCTCATGGGCTCTAGTGTTGTAATACACAAAGGTAAGTTGTTGTACACTCATTTCGTTTCGTTTGAATTTTGTAAACAAATAGGGTCTTTGTTTTTCAGTTCAGTGATTATATATCTACATGGAGTCAATGCGTGTTTCAGTTTACTATAAATGATTAACTTAAATTACCGAAGCATATTCATGTACATTAATTGCTGTCCTCCATTTTTGTTCCTTGCAGAAATCCATTGTTCAGAAGTTACGCCGAGATCTACTTGTAAACCAGTCTCAACAAATCAAACAAGCTCCAATAGTACAAACAAATGCTGTTCCAAAAGTACAGGTAGGACAGGCACTAGTTCTTGGTTCATTTGATATACGTACATATATTTCTATTACAATTGTCAACAAGTTGAAATTCATGTTTGTCATAATTGATTTTATGTAAATCTTCTTCCAGTGGGATGATTGTGCCGACAAAAGAAGAAATCAGATGTTTAGCATAAAAAACGCAGTTTGCATCCATAAAACTTAGTTCATTGTCAAAATCAGGTAGGCCTTCATACTGGATCCCAAGGTCATTTCATTATAGTGCGATGTAGTCTATAATACGCTCAAGAAGTTGTCCCCATAACGGCACACTATCGCGAGGCTACACTGTATATTGGTTAAAAACAGGAGGCCTGGTGTCCCAAAAATTAGAAGAGTTAGGGTACTATTTTCAATCTAAAATTTTGTCCATGACTGTGTTACTTTCTTCGCCTGGTTCTGAGAGATCTATTTTTTGGAGAAGGTGCTATGATATCCGTTTCGAAAACAAAAGCAGCAGAGTGATGTGTTATAACCATGATGCTCCTCAAAAATGCTATTTTGGGGGCTTTTTATAATGCTATTTTGAGGGATACAGTCTGTTATTAACATAACAAAAAAAAAAGAAAATATATATGTGTACATATATATGTATATATATATGCTCCTAATCAAGCTCTGCATGGTATAAATTTATGAATCGCTTACCCCAGAATTTTGTGACACCATTGGAGTTAAATCATGTCATTGATGTGACTTCCTTGTGACTGTTTATCTCACATTCCTTACTCCTTACATTCCTTATTCCTTACATTGACTTTGGGGATTGACCAGTTTATGTGATGAAGATTGGCAATTTAAATGTGCCTAGCCAGGGTTGTCGTACTCAGACTGCACGGATCTTTACATTGCCTGCGTTGTCTGGGCTGTGTTAGCTACAGGTCAAAACTGGTTACTATTACAAGCGTAGACATTCAAACTGCTATTCTCTGTGTGTCTTGTAAGCTCCCGTATGGTAGTCTCAAGTAACCTCTGTTTATGTGTACAATTTGTATAATTCATGTGCAGAGATGGTAGTGGATATGGGGTGGCGGGGTTGTGTTTTTCCAGGTTTATGACGCAGTTAGGTTGGGTGATGCTCCTCTGAAGTTTACTCTTGTTGTTTGTGTGGTGACAGACTCTAGTCTCCCTCTACCTGTAGCCTGCCCTTGCTGTATCACAGAGGTCCAGCCTCCAGTTGGATTCAGTAGAGAAATCAATAACTACCCAGTTTACTCAAGCACTAGTCCCTCAATAGACATCCTGTTGTAGCTTTGTCCCCAGTGATAAGAGATTTGGTTGGGCCACCAAAAGACATGACTGTACTTCCTACATTGTCCTAGGTGCCGTGTTTTACCAGATTGAGCTGACCTATAGACCCCATAAACACCTGTAGGGTTAGATGTACACTACTAGCAACCTGTGTATACTAGGCAAACCCATACAATGTCAGGCTTTTAGGTGTGTTGACAATGCAGACATGTACATAAAGCTCTGTGCTGATTATAAAGTATAGAGACGATCATGACAGGCTTCGTAATGAATAGAACCTGTCAAGGTCATATGTTAATCACATTTGAAGGTATTGCGAAGGAAATTATATCAGATCTTTTGTTAGTTGTTACCCAATGAGAAGCTTCATGTTTAATCTGTAGCCTGGTTTAAAGACTTGGTAAATTTGTTATGTTTGTGGGGATTGAATCTGTCATAGATACTGATATGTGTGTTTTGTGCGTGTATATTGACCTTTAATCTTTAGGCATGTCTGATGTGATTGTATAATATTAAGCATTGTTCTCTCTTTGCGTTCAACAATCCATGTATCAGTCTATATATGAAACACCTTGTGGCACTGAATAATGAACAAAGTTACGTTTTATCTGAAAGGTTTTTTATTATCAAACTATGCTCACACATATTTACGTGTTATTCAGCCATGTACATGTAAAGTCTCAGGAAGAAATATTTGAGATACGGAATTAAACAGTGTGCGGTTGTGTGTCGGATATGTTCATGTACATGTGATTATGTGAGTCTCAGCTGCGTGTACTTAGCTTCATCTGACAATACATTATCATGGCTGATATGTGGATGGGCAAGAAAGTTATCGTAAATGAGTGTGTCCGGTTTTTCAGCTTGTCATGTAAGAGGGAGGTTAAAGTGGGCAGAACTTTCTTCAGCAAACAAAGCATTTGGATCCGTCAGTGGCATATCATGACTACAGTAACATGAAAAATGAATTATTCAAAGGCTAGGTAGCCTGAAACCTGTGGTGCATGTTGCCTTTTGCCATTTTTGCTGCAAGCTTATCTTACATGTCCTGACTTTGATGGGTAATTTTGTGACGTAGATAGTTGATGACAAGTGACATGTGCATGTGTCTGTGCGTGAAGCTGATAAAACGAGATATCATTATTTAATGTTGTCTAGTGATCACCAAGAGCTGTTTTATTACCCAGTAGAAAGTCAGGCCTGGCAAACATGGTTGGCATGGATTTCCTGTACCCTGATTAATAAAGTGGATTTGATTTCTGTCAGGTGTTAATTGCTGACAACAGTCAACTTAGCTGTGTAATAGTATAGGGTGGCCATGTATGATAAGCTGAGCCAATACAATGGCCTAGAAATGGCAGTCTGGATGATCAGCCACTGGGCAGCTGTCAGCCATCACATCCCCAGCACTGCCCATTACTTTATCTCATTACTGGAATGATGGGCTCTGAAGCTGCCCTAGAACTTCCAGATGCCAAGCAGTGAGGACAGCAGCTATGCACTTTTTTGCAATGAGACAGTAAGGAAATTTGACATCATTTATAGATCACATGAAAGCTCATGTACATGTAGTTGTGCTAAGAAAGTGACAAATCTGTTGACAGGTAAAATATTACTTTTTAAAAAAATTTGTTTGTTTGTTTTAGTAATTCCTGAAGCAAGTGTTTTTTTGCTGGATGTAAATCCCTGTTGTAGTTTTGGATTGAAATTGTTTTTATTGGTACAATTTACTATACATGTTGATCAGATAAAGTTGTCCAGTGTGAATGTGGAAGGTTTTTACATTGAGGAGACTGTCAGAAAAGTGCATTATAATTTATACTGTAAGTTGCTAAATTGAATGTAAGTTTGTATTCATGTACAGTAATAATATTTATAGGCTAAATGTCAATGCGGCTGTCACTTTACCATTCAGCGTCTCAAAGTATAGTTCCCATGCAATGTAATCGTGTATGCCTTATAAGCCCCCATAGTTCCTGATTTGGAGTTATTTATTTATTTATGTGATTGGTGCCGTACTCAAAAATATTTCATTTATATGACTGCCACCAGCATTACTGGGAATAAAGCTGGGCCGAGCCCTGGGGGAAGATGATTGCAATTTTAATGTTGTGATATAAATATTTATGAGATGTGTTATGGGACAATAGTTCTTCTATTAGTATCTAACTGCCTATGTACACTTAATGTAGGGGTGCATTTATGTATAAGTTAGGTTGCAACTTCAAAAAAAAAAAAAAAAAAAGGGAAGCACTTAAGACACTGTTTTATCCATTCATGTATCTGTTCAAGAGGGATCTGTCAAACGCTCAGCAGTATGAAGTTACAAACTTATTCATTGTAACAGTGTGGATGTTGCGCTAAAATCCATTTTTGACGTCCTGCTTCACACTTGCGCCACCTAACGGGATTATAAAATAAGCCGCCTCCCCATTATTGCTAAAGTGGAGTTGCTTGTTCCTTTTCTACAGTGTGTCTTGAAAATGGGTTAATAATATATGCATTTTACCAGGTAACTGGAAACTATCCATGTTGTGGGGAATGTATTAATTCTTTCATATCATATTTATTAGGATTTATTTTCGTTTAAATCTATATTTTTTCAGCCAACATTATAATCCTCGCTTTGAATTTACTGTGAGAATGATTCAGTACTGTACTCGGTCACCCACTTAATAGCTGTAAAGTTTTAAGTCTGAATAACAACACTGCATACTTGTAGAGCTATTATCGAGCACTGTTGTTATGCAGTGTACAGTAGATGTAAGGTGCATGTGGGTATGCATTTAAATTTGATCAACAAAAGCTTAAAATTAACTGCACATGTACATAAACTAATATATAAATTAATCAGAAATATTATTTTCTTGATGCGCAGTCACAGTGTCACCATTGAAGTTTGGGTTCAGAACCTTTAATGTTTTTCTAGATATGGCCCTACTTATACACACATTCTTGTACACATGAAAAGAAAACGAAGCATTACAATGTTGTACTAGAGAAGTGTAGTTTGTCATGTTAGCCAGCTGTACATGTAGTATTCAAGTAAGATCTTTACAGTCCTGCAGTAAGATCTTTACAGTCCTTTACAGTCCTGCAGTCAAAATAGATTGTAAATCTACCTTTCAGCATAGATGTGCAATCAGATATATATGTGTGCAGTAATAATGAGGTACAGGTGATTCAGCTGTATTCAGTGCACATACATTGTACATTCAGATCATGGCTAAGGCTAGAATGGAAGTGAAATGTTTATTTTAATCACACAAAAGCCTTTTCTGCTAGTGGGTAAGTGAACATTCTGAGACCCTTTGAGATTACCTTCAGGTGGGGTAACAGACTTGGTTAACCTAATATAGGAATATGAGGTTAACGTAAATTTGTAATATATGTATGAATGGAAAAACATGCGGTAAAACATGCGTTATCCTGCAGCATTTATTTCTAATTGATAGTTGTTAAAAAGTATCAATTCTTTGTTGCAGCCAAAGCCTATTTTACCACGGTCAGATGTTCTACCTCAGCCCACCAACCTGTCCACCAAGGTGGTCAACACAGTCCCAGTGTCACCCTCTCCTCAAGCGCGGCAGATTGTGGTACCCACTCGTCTAGTACAGCCCAATGGCCACATCAACACCACCACCAAGACAACAACGACAACATGCCCACAGATCCTCACCAGTTCTCCCGCAGTGCAGGCTGGAGACAAGCCCTCCAAGGTGCAGTTACCTCCCCATGTTCAGGTCCGACAGCCCGCCCCTACTCAGTATCGCAGCATTTCTCCAGCTACAGGTCCTCGCAGTAGATCTCCCTCAGTACAGGTCAAGAGCACTTCCTCTCCCATCAGAGTACCACAATATCCCCTCACCAAGTCTACACTGCTGCAGGTTAGTTATTCTGTCAAAAGCGCTATGTTAAAAAGGTGTCTCTTAAAAGGTAGAATAGGTTATTGGATGAATACAGGCTGATATGGATGAGTTCTATTTTTGTGTGGCGCCGAAGCCTGAACAAGCCTGAACGAGCTTGTGAATTCACGCTTCTGCTATGCCAAAACAGAACGAGTCCACATCAGCGTGTAATTATTCAATAACCTATTTATTATGCGCCATACATCATACTATCCAACAAGGAAGCAAACCTTAATAGCTGAAAAGAAAATTTGACACAAAATACACAAAGATAGTTACACTGGTAATTTTTTAAGTACACTGTATGGGGCAAGGATATGTACAGGGGTGTCATCGAATGACGTCACCGTAATGTCATGTTTCTTATGGTGACATGTAATATGAAGTCTGTTGGTGATACAAATGATGGTGATGTACAATATTAAATGTGCAGGTGGCACCATCACCACAACATTAGTTGATAAGATACATGTAGATACATGTAGTTGATAATGGTTCTTTTTAGATGCCTGGACTTGCTCTTTGTGTAATTGTTACTTACTGCTGTTAAAGAAGAATACATTCTAGTCTTCCATATCTTATAAATAAATATCTTATCTTATAAATATGTTTTCAGATGGCATCTAAAGTTATAATTTTACTGATCGAATTTGTTGAAGATTTAGTGATTGATTTAATGGAGATTATAAGAAATGCTGTAACATCGTTAATGATATCTACATATTCACATCTTAAAGAGCCAAAAGACTGTAAACAGCAAGGACAATGGAGACAAATCTTCTATGCCTCCGCCTCCAACTACCCCACCAGTACGAAAACCATCCGATTCTGAGCCAAGGGAATTAAAGCGAACAATGGACAAGAAACAAACATCGCCTGCAGAGAAAAAGGTGACATCAGAATTCTTGACTTGCCCCATGTGATAAAATACAGATAAAACAAATACTGTCTAATGTACTTTCTCCAAGATGTAGATTTAATTTACGGCATAGCAAAGAAATATATCTTCATTGCTGTTTCATTTAATTTGTGACCTGGACAAGTCCAATGAAAAGTGATATTGTCTGTTATCAGGGTTTGGCGATAACTATCAAAGTGTCTTGGTGTCTTGTTTTTTCTTGTTTGAAGTATTCTTAGGCAGAAGATCTTTGTTGCACGGTCTATAAATTTTAACTGAACTTTCATAGGACATTTTCTTTCAGTAGAACTGAATGAATGAATGATATGATATGTTAAATTTTGTGCTGAATGAAAACCTCTCCCAGTAATATATTTCACTGAATTGTTCAAACCCATTATGTTACATGTACCATATGTGGTGTTTTCAAAGTCAGTAACTGTTTACTTAATTGAATGTGATGCACATGTAGAACATGTAACCAGATTAAATAATGTCAGAAGGGCTTTTTCTTAAAAATGACTGACATTAACTTATGCTGGATTTTCAACATATCAGACTAATTTCCTGACATTAAAAGTTTGAGATCATTCTTGTTTTTTCAAGTCTCTGTGCCTAATTGCCAAATTGTGCCAAAATCCATGATGGGAATACTGTTTGGTGCATATTAATTACCGTAATGAGGAATATGTTTCCCTCTCCAGTTAACTGGTTTGTTATGATCCACTTTTGGACATTGAAGTGGATCAATAACTATGGTGGATTAGGCCAGTTATTATAAAAGTCTGTTTACAGTTACCACATAACATCAAGGAGGGAAGGATTTTCGAAATAGTTCATTTGCTGCACATCTGTTTCATGTAATGATTAATTTGAGTGAGATTCTGTTGACACAGAGGTCGTTCTATTCTGATAAACTGGTAAAATAAATCTGAGACTATGTATGAGCATTATCAAACATCTACATGTAAGGAGGAAAGGAATGTTACATAATCATTTGATTTGACACTGATTGATTACGTTAAATACCTAGTTCATGTATTAAACACAG
The DNA here is from genome assembly GCF_032854445.1 of Liolophura sinensis. Lineage (NCBI taxonomy): Eukaryota > Metazoa > Mollusca > Polyplacophora > Chitonida > Chitonidae > Liolophura > Liolophura sinensis. The sequence goes on from NC_088300.1 coordinate 52,306,241, forward strand.
CTTACTATGGCTTTAAAAGGATAAAGAGCCAAAATTTAAAAAATTCTGTTGGGTGCTATGGATGAATGTAAATTTGTTTTTTTTCTAAATAATTTATACTTATTCGTTTACAGAAGTTGGAATTCATGGCAGCGTTGGATCTAGTCACACCTGAAACATTAAAAGGTACGACCTTGTAAGATTTCCTTTTTTGTTGTCCAAAATGCATATTCCAGTAGAGAGAGATGTCATTTGGTTTTGAGTTGTATTGTTCTCTCAACCATGGGTTCCTGACCAGTAACGACTGAAGCCTGACTCCTAAACATTGGGTATGGCCCCTTAAGCCCCTAATAACTCCTTTCCATAATACATTAATCCATCGGTAGAGGGATCTCTTTGTTCAGGTTAGTCTCTGAATAAGGGGTCCACAAGATACACTGATGCACAGGTTTCCTGTAGTGACAGGAAATGTTGGTACATGTAGTTAAACATGTATATTTGGGTACTACTGCGGATAGAGTTTGCATGCAAAAAGGAATTTTTATGGAATTTTTTCCATTAATTTGATGCCTGATGTCTAATGGAGGTAAATATTAAATCCTTAAGTTATTTGGTGTGTTTCAGAATTACAATGCAAGAGAACAGAAAGAAAGCGCAGAAGCACAGCAAATCCACAGTTTAGTTACAACTTTGAACCAGAAGTAAGTCTAGTTATGGCTACAGCCAAATGATAATTCAACTTTTCATTTTTATTTAGACTCTGATGTGCCACACCGCTTTGTATCGTGAAAAGCAACAGTGATAAAAGCTATCCTGTCAGAGAGAGAAAATATCTTGACGAAAGTGCTTTAGATGAACTATAATAGGAGTTCACCATAACTTTTTATCTCTATCTACTGCAGTCATTTAGATTGAAGACAAGTGCTTTAATCTGCAGATGTATATGTATTGTATTAAGTGTTCCACATCTGGTTAAATTAGAGAATGTACAGAGCATGTAGACAGTTCACAGCATGTTCTATTTTGCAGTGCTCACTTTTGCAGTTTAAGTTTCCCACTACCGCAACTCCTCCTGTCTTCTGTATCTCTTTCTTTTCCTGTTGTTTCTTTTGTGCTTGATACTGAACAGGCAGGATCAGACTGAAAAATGTCAAAAACATGCTTGCTAAATTGACCATTTCATGATTGACAATCAGAACCATGGTTTACAGTATCTTTGAAGGTTTTGTTGAATGCCACCATTACTCGTAAGGTTGAGTAGAAAGTTGTGTTATAAATTAATGATAATCTCCCTCAGAAGCTGTTCAAGTTTTATTGTATTACAGTAAACAATGACCTAAAATTTTGTCCCAAATAGTGCATTTTAAATATCTCCCAAAGAAACCTGTAAATACCTCTCTTAAGATCAACAGAACTCTCTGAATCAGGAAAAATGAACAGCTTAGTAATGGATGAAATTCTAGGTCATTTAGTTTAATTTGAATTGAAAAACAAAGCTTGAGGTGGAAATTTCATTTATTTGTAAGCAGAAAACATGATATTCTACTCTGTTGTTTCTTCACAGAGAAAGCGAGTTACAAATTACCTAGCAAACACATTACCACCAGGTGTGAAGAGACCCAGAGGTAAGGAAATACCTGTTATTGCAAAATTAAATTTAATGGATGATCCATTTTTTTCTATCTGCTTTGTGGAAGTTGGTTATCTTTTTCAGAAAGTATGGATGTTATGCATCTTGTAACATAAAGATGCATGCATTAACTAAATACGTGAAAATTGTAATTGACTGAAAACATTAAGTGAATAATAAGGGCTTAATGTTGGAATGAAAACTGTGAAATGCTTGTCTGTACAAAGTACAGGTGTAGCGAATGTCGTACCAAGAGTGTCGGCGTCCAATAACAGGGAAAGCAATGTTAAACAAAATATTAGGGGTGGTATCTTAAAAAGTATGACCAGTTTTGAGATCAGGGTTTGCTCACATGTAGAGCACAATAACACAAGGGGTATATTCCATCATTAATTCGTTTTGTATGTATTAATTGCAGTAAATTACTGAATTCCTGACGTAGTGTATTGTGTATTAGAATCATTGTAAAACAAAATGTTAGCTGTGATGTATCAGAAAGTACGGCATGTATTGACTTGAAGTGTTATGTGTGTATAAAGCACAGTGATGCAAGGTTGATGTTCCTTCACCAATGTTCTTTGTTCGTGTTAGTTACCTTCAATTACCAAATCCACGATTTCGTTACGTATTGAGCTGAAACTTTGCATTGATGTGTTTCCTACAGGCGAGCCGTTTTGTAGCCCGAGAGCTGTGTGGACCCAATTCAGTTATAATGCTTGTGTGATAATAGTGTGATAGATGTAGTCAGCTGAATGATACATGTTCATCATAAATAGTACTTGCTTTCATGTGTGAAAATGCAGAATATGTTTATCTACAGTAATAAGTGGTATTTCCTGTGCTGGGAAGTGTGTGATGTTTTGTTGTCAGACTAATTTCACTCTTAATCTTTAAACAGGTCGTCCTCCCAAATATGGCCCTTCCCCAAACAATAGTAGACCAACAACCCCTGATGGCTTGGCAGGAGTTTCGTTTAAAAATGGCTTTCCTAGGAATGGATTGGCAGATGTAAGTTATGAAGGCCGAGTATCTGATAATAAATCAGTGATCTGCTGTTAGCTTTTGTTCCGTTTTCCGTGGATAGGGTTTGTTAGAGAATGAAACAGTTGTTACTCACTGACTACCAGAGGTAATAATTGCTTCAGTTGTTTTCTGTAATATTTTGTTGTATTTCTGTCTGTATCAGGGTGATGTGCATGATGATTTCTGTGCGGTATGTCGGCGAAGTGGGGAACTGCTGATGTGTGACACCTGTAGTTTAGTCTATCACCTGAACTGCCTGGACCCACCACTGGCCACAATACCATCAGGCATGTGGAGCTGCCCCAAGTGTCAGGTACATGTAGTCGCCTCCCTGTTTTGTATTCTATAAGTAGGGCTTTTTTGGTACTTTAAAGTATTTTAGGTATGTGTACATGTAGAATTTTGTCAGTAAAGTTCTATATGCAAAATGTAATTTCTTACAACAAAAATCAGCAGAAAAAAAAATCTGGTTTTTAATTTTTAAACTTACCCAGATAAATTGCCCATGGGCCCCCTAGTGTCTTGATCATTGATGAAGGAACAATAAAAACTGTGTACTGCCCTTACAAAACAAGGTTACATTCTCACCTTCTGCTTTAGAGCAATATTAATGAAATGCCAGATTTGAGTTTAACTCTTGTGCCTCTCTGAAGTAAGGCAAATGACGTTTCAGAGGTTTTAGGTAAGCATGCAAATTAAATATATTGTAGTAGATACTCCTGGGCATGTGGTAATAATGGATGTCCTTTGAAGAATCAGGGATATTGTTTGCTTGTTGAATTGTATGTTATTTACCAGACATTGCTGTTTTCTTTGTAGCTCACTGGTATGAAGAGACCGCCTCCCTCCCCTGTTAACTCGGGAACTCTGGCTATTGTACATTCCTATTTGACCACCAAAGCTTGTAAGTACCTCACTAGATCACACTTTTCGCATAGTTGCCCCTTTTCTTACCCTTAACGGTGAATTGCACAGTGAAAAGCTTGATTAGTAAGTTTACCCTGTGCAAATGCAATAGTCAGCTTCCCACAAGGAAAAAGACCTGGGGGTGCTTCATATGATCATGGCTGAGGTAGTTGTGTCTGCTCACACAGTGGCATAATGATTTAGGCCAAGTTGTAATGGTAGGTTAAGTCTGTGAATGCTGTAAATTCAGTTGTAATTCATTCAAATGAGTACTCAGCAAATCTGATGGATGGTATTTCTGATTGTGTTTTAGTAAACTTCCTATGTTAGCACTGCATATGTAAAACTACTACACAAATACAAGTAGTTATAAAATCTGTTCATTTTTTGCTGTTACCCTCAGAGAACAAGCCTATTGAAAACATTGCTTTTTAGTGGTATGCCTACTGTTCTTGATGTACAGGATTTTCTTGTCAACACTGTATTTTTAGATCTGCTTTTTGAGTTTTGAAAAGGGACACATCTGCATATCTCAGTCATCACCTTGCCTGATGGCATTGTCTCTTATTCACTTTGCTGTAGTGGGCATAAGTAGATGTCACAGAACTTCTACTTTGAATCTGACTTCAAGGTATATGTCCTGTTTTCTGGGTACATCGTTAAAGGTTTGTTTTTCTTTAGCGAAAGAAGATGAGAGGAAAAAGCTACAAAAAAGGAGTGCAGAATTATCCAATGAGAAAGTCCAACTTGAAAATAAAAGTAAACAGCTTAATGAATGTCTTACGGTGAGTGAATGTCTCCTACTACACCACAGCTTTGTAAAGCAGTAAATACATTGGATACAATGCCTTTATACTTGACTTGCTACATTCCTCTGCGAGGTGTGGGTATGAATGAAAAAATGGTGAGTGCAGTGCTAGACACCCATCAATCAGCCACTCATTCTCAACATAATGTCAGTACCTACAGTGATCAACATTATGGAGTAAATAATTTATATTTTGTTTATGAAACTGTTTACATAGAAAAACAGCTATTCATTTAGAAGAGCAGAAAGCCTTTGAAGGCAATTTCATGCTGTTTCCAAATGTGGTTCTCACTGTGATGTCACTTTGCTACGCCTTCTTCAATGTGACCTCTGTAGTTGATCTTATATTTGCTTTTTATTCACTGCAAAAAAAGAAACAACAAAATCTTGAAATATCGTAAGAAACATCTGGAAGTCACTTGACTGCACACTTAGTGTCTTACAGGCACTAGAGGGACTGTGTGTACACCTCATCTGTGAGTCCAGCAGAAATCAGTTTTCTTTTTTTTCAACATGGTCCATCATCTTGAATTGAAATTTCGTGGATGGCTTAACCAGCAGAAGTTACATTGAATTAAATGCGAGCTTGAATCCATTTCATTGATTTTTGGCTCAGTTATAGCAGGTTTTGTCTTGTATTGAGCACATTTTTTAAAAATGATTGGCTATCCTGAATTGAAAGTTGGTAGTTGGCTTTACCCAGACTAAACAGACCAACTTCAGATATTTTGGGCCGTCATTTATTTCTTTATTTTTTTAATTGGTGTTTTATGCTGTACTCAAGACTGTTTCACCCATACGACGACGGCCAGCATTATGGTGAGAGTTGAACCCGGGAGAAACCCACGGCCATCCACAAACTGCTCACAGACCTTCCTACATGACTGGAGAGGAAGCTGGCATGAACTGGACTGGCATGAGCTGGACTTGAACTCAGTGACTTCATTGGTTTTGGTCCGTTTTCAGTAAAATGGTATCCCGTTTTGTTCTGTTATGGGCTTTAGCGCAACTATTGTTCTGATGACAGAAACTGGTAGAGACATGAGTTGCTTACATATTTATCCAGCAAAGCTTGTTTTGGAGGTGGTGTGTTCTTTTACAACACACCCCTCAGTATGTTGCTGATGACAGTTCACCTCATGGCATAAAGTATTTACAGGTTAAATAGGCAATAATTTCTCTTTTACAGAAACAAATCCAACACAAACAGAAACTCCTAGCAGACACCAAAGAGGCCACAGAGTCCATGGAAAAGTTAAAGAAATTTATTCAAGTGTTCCAGTCTTCTTGAAGGCTAAAGATGGGAGACTGAGGGTGCTACACTATTTACTGTCACATTGCCTTTGACAGGCTACAAACATTGACTACCATTTCTTGTCGTACTTGAAACATTATTGGAAAATATTTCATATGCAATTTTTATTTATGTTGTGCCCTTTTCTATTTTTTATGACAATCTGCTCATTCATGTCGATGATGGCAAAATTCTAGTGTTTCTCTCTTTTGTACATTTGTAAAACCATTTATACATTTCAAAGAGTACAAGTTCAGTTCATACTGGGCCTACTTTAAGGCAAAGGACATGAAGCTGGGGGTGTTTTCCATGCTATTTAGTCATTCCTCTCCAGTTCCTTCAGTGTTTTTTTCAGGCTTTTGCATGAGGAAATGTTGATATTGTACTAGTCTTGCCCTGGAAAGCAGTGTTTGAATGTGAAGTGTGTTTTCAAGGCTTAAGAGTTATCTCCCTTGTAAATACCTGTTGTAATAATATTAAAATGTTTTGCCAAGTGTTGTGTGATACCCTGATGACTTAATTTTTGTGGCAAGTGGTCAGGGGAATGTTTTGAACTCTTGTGTGCCTCAGAATACAATAACTTATTTATTATCTTTGTTGATGTTATTGGCCATTGTAGATGCTGAATAGTTTGGCCACAGTTTAATGTCTTCAGTACTTATACTTTTCAGCTTGTAGAGATATATGTATATATGTATATTCCATATGGAGTGTATTATATGGATATCTGGTGCCAGATTCTGTACCAGTTCCAGAGCAGTTAAAAATTTTAACCATGATTCAATACAAATGTGATTTAAGCTACACATAGAAATTCAATTTCATGAATCAATATACATGTTTAAGACTGGATCAAAGAAATGCTGTATGTGATCTCAATTTCAACAATTTTTTTTTTAATTAAGGCTTTGAAATTAGATTTAAGTTAGACTTTTGTGTTGGTTTATTCCAGACAGTTTGTGATGTGTGTTTTTTTAGGGTGCAGTCTACCAGAGAGTATGTAAGCGCTCAGCTTTTGTTAAAATTACCATTTTCTTAGACCCTTGTGAGTGGTCGGATCTCTGTCATGAACTTTGTGGGTTCTGTAAACAGATATTTGAAGGAAGGATGGTCAAGTCTGACACACCTCAGAATAATGGACTGATTTCACAATGTTTCACATTCTTCTGGCTGACCCTTGAAATTATAGGTTCAAATTTAGCTCCTAATGGTTTGGTCACAGCCTGTAGCCTGTAGGGGGTTTTCGGTTATCTGACTCTGCTTGGTTTCTGCCACTCCTGCTCGGTTTCTGCCACTCCTGCTCAGTTTCTGCCACTCCTATAAGTAAATAAATTCTCTCAGATCTGTTTTATGCCCAGGTGAAGGTTGTGTTTGTAGAATAAACTACATGTAAATTAATTAATATTCGCTGTATTAATAGGGCTTGATATTTGAACAGTGTACTTGCTGGCTGAATGCAATCTACTTAACAGCTGCATTTATGCTATTGACTTGGTTAAACTTAAACATAAACACATTCGGTCTCATGTATTGCTTAGTGGTTTGCACTTTATGCAAGTATTCCAAATGTGAATATTATATTTCAATCAGAATGGGTAACAGTGTATAAAACTTGTGAATGTTAATAATTACCTTCATATAATAAGTTGTCAGTTGGGAATTTCCAGGATTATCTTCCATGATTTATTATATGATTATGTTTATTAAATGCCTCATAAATTTTGTCGAGTCGGATGAAGCAGTGATTCCTGCTTAACTTACTACGTCATAATAACAGTGCCCTTTTCCAAAGGCCTAAAATATGCATTATTCAGCAAGGTGTCACAATGAAGGAAGCAGTTTTAAGTGCCCTAAATTAATGTATTTTATTCGCTCCGTTTCTTGTGTGTATCTCATAAGCTCTCTGACTTGCCAGGTTTTCTATGTGCTCTTACAAGTGCTTCCTAAGAGCTGTGGTTCTGTCTTTGTGTGTAACTTAACAGATACTAGACTTTCGCTCTTATTCATCCTCCCCAGTGGTAACTAATTAATATGGCATAAATATACACTCTGGTTAAGCATGTTGGAGAGTAACATGGTATGTCATGGTGTGTCAGTGATAACAGATAACTCCTGTTAGTATACTCAGTAACAATCAGAACTGTTAAAATTTCTCAGACCTATGTGGCCACTTTCACAAAACTTGGTAAGTAAATTCTTTGTAAGCTTTCCTCAATCATTGTAGCATTAGGGCGGTATAACCTAAACCACCTCATTTAGGTAAATAGTTTCGAGAAATTGGATGTACAAAGTTTTGTGTAAGTGGCCTCTGGTGTGCATTGTATGAAAGGTCATGAATATGGAAGCACCAGCTGTTTGTTGATATTTCCTTGATGTTTTTGTACTCGGATATTTTAGACTTGGGGAAGGCTGTCTGCCTCTCCTTATGTTCCCTATATTCAGTGGTTGTGCATGGAGTTTGTATTGTATCTGATACATACAGGTTTGCAGCTGAGAGCCTGGGGTTCACTCCAGGACAGGTGAGGAAGAGAATTCTGGTGCTGATAACTTCCACACCAATTCTGGGATCAATTGATCTATTTTTTACACATATCTTGACTTATATATGCAGTCTGCGTGTTTGCTTGTCATCTCATATATACATGTCCATGTAATTGAATAATATGTGACTCTCCTACCATGGTGCATAATATACAGGACTTAACATCATCCTACTCCAATATCAGCAAAGTCCTTATCATTGATGTCATCTCAGCAAAATGTGTACGAACTATATTTAAACCTTTTCAGTACCTTTTCTCCTGTTATTTGTAAATACTACAATTATATAGATACCCCAGCCTTTGAGGCATTTCTATTGACAATATAAATATTATCAATGTTGACCTGGTTTAAATGTATGTTATATATTATCGTATACAGAAATACTTAAAACTGAGTCTGCCGGCCACCAAGACTTTATGCTTTGCACGGCGGTTTTCTGGATACAAATGTGTCAATATGGCATTTTTTTTTTTAAATTTTGACACAGTTATGATAGCAGTATGTATGTGTATGTTTATGAAAGTACCAAACTTGTCCAGGAATAAATATCTGGAAAAACTTACCCATTCTGTGTTTTGTATTTACTAGTAATTGTCTCCTCAAATCAGATTCACAGTGCAAAAAGAGTTAAAATGAGTGGATTGTCTGATTATGACATAACTGGTGACTAATATAGCAGTATTTTTGGCATGTAAATCTCAGTTGACTACAGCAGTGTGGCGCAATCTTACACAAATGTGTAGTCTTCATTAACACACACCCTTACTAAGTTTTGGTGTGCATGTGACCTGTAACGGCCTGCTTGTGCACAAAGATATGGCCAATATTTCTCACTGGAGAAAGGACACTTGGCTATACAACCATCTACTTTTATAATAATTACATGTACCCTGATTCTTCAACCTTTCCAACTGCCTCGTGATTAATTTTTTGACATTCTGAGATAACTATGATTTGCAGAGAAATAGTTCGCAGTGTCATAAATCTGCATCTTTTGTGACAAACGGCATCATTTTCATATAATTGTATGCATAAATTCCACAGAAAAACTGTTGTATAGAGGATGAAGGATTTATAGTAGGCCTTGTCAAAGAACAAGATTTTCCATAAAATATTTCGAAGAACCCAACACTTGCCAGGGAATTAACTGGAGTAAAGTAGAGAGTTTGCTACCGTGCAACATGTATCAAAGAAATATTCCTTTTCCACATTTCTCTAGCTGCTGTGTGAATATGTAGATCTGTCTGGGAGCACAAAAAATCACAGCTATGGTTGTCTGTGACCATGGAAGAAAGATACGATATTTGTTCTTGGCCCAGTCATCCAAGGTAATGCCCTGACTGCAAATATATGTCTTGAACATGTGTCTGTACTTGCAATCCACTTAGCCTACACCTGTTTTGTGGACTTGTCTGTTTCACGCGCAAACCTAACCCAGCTGATTCAGCTGTAGCTTTAATTATGCGTCGTGATAAACCTCTTCGTGCGCCAGTGAAATATTCTTTATTATGGTGTAAAACATGAAACAAATAAAAAAAATAAACAGTCGGAAATTTGACAAATTAAAAACGAGCAAAACGCCGATGCATTGATACAGCCCATATACTGCTGGTACCGAGTATTTTATATAGTGCATGAAGACTAGAACGTGTCCCAAGGGGAGGTAACTTCGGTCATACTGTTCATTCATATTTGGTGCTTCTTTCCCCTGTTTTGGATGGTTAGACAAAACTAACTTTTTATTTTGTTTTACAGGAAAGCCGACGCTAAAAATTCAAAGATTGAATAAAAATAAATCTGAAAACCCAGTCATTATTTTATCTGACCTTGACATTTTTATGATTTTTCTTTCTTTCAAAGCTTTTCAAAAACCAGTTTGTAAATGTCTAACAGGAAAATTGTTGGGACAGTCAAAATTTCCCACAAATTTGAGGATTTTTGAGTTAATTTTTATACCTACCTTCAACATTGGGAAAAGATTTATCCCACCCATAAAACAATGTAAATTGGTGTGGAAACAGTATGTTAAAGAATATAATATGGAAGCTAGCAGGCTCTTTGTTTTCCCTGGACAGATGATCCAAAACGCTTTCTTTGGTTTTTAACATATAAAAGCATTCTACCTCAAGTAAATTCTGGATCCAAGCTAACTACTTGACATGCAAATATCATACATAGTTTTTTCTCCAAATCATATTGAAAATGTGCATAAATTACATTGAAAGTTGCTCTTTCATATGTGAAAAGGCTGAGGAATCAGGGTAGTATGTGGCTTGTTGATTGATCATTAGGTCTGTTAGTTTTAAATTACAATTCCTGAACACAGAAGGAGTATAATTTAAGGATTTTTTTTTATTGAAATCTTTTGATGTTCTATCACCTCCAACAATACAGCACAAAAGAGGATATAGTGAATGAACAGGGATAAAATAATGTCTGCAATGTTATCAATTCTCTGATATACATGCATAAATTAATGTCTCAGGAAAACCGTTAAAACCAAACAACCATGCTAAATCTATGTGAAATTCGCACATTTATATCCAAGTAGATAATACCACGGATCAGAACTATGACCTTGAAACATACACTGGTTAAATCTACAATTACCAGTAGATCTAAAAGTATACAGAAAATGGATGATCGGTCTAAATGTGCGGTACATATATATTTTTTGTACCAAAACATTTACAGGAGTCTAAATTAAATAAATAAAACAGGTATATATGTAAATAAAAGCACAAATGCATATAAACCATGCATATATATCTATGCCACAGTATCAACATATTCAACAAGTCCAAGAACAACCAAAACAAAGCAATATATAATTCAGCCAACTGCAAACAAGATTGCAAATTAATATAAACCACTACAAAGAAAAGACCTCTAATATGTCGTATCAAATGCAGTATAGCAGATTGGACGTCTTACACTGCAATTGCCATAAAAACCAGAGTACTAATATGTATGCTGTACAATAAAGCAAAGAACATACAAATCTAAAACCCCTCTGAAGTTTAGATGCAAGTAGAAAAAATAAATGAATAATGCTTGAGAGAAAATAGTTATAAATGCATACCAAAATGCTTGAGAGAAAATAGATGTAAGTGTATACAAGTAAACACTTACAATGTAACCCACATCTATATGTAACTCAAGACAATTGATATGTTATTGCCTGCTTTGACTCAAACAAGCAGAATATATGTTAATATATAACAGATGATAACTGGTCAAGTTTGGCACGTGAAGACAATTAAATTATTTGACAAGTGGTTTAAAATTATAACTTAAGCCAAAATATCTTCCAACAGATAAAACCTACAACATAATACAATGGTTTTTTAAAGGTCTTTTCTTAGAAAAACTGATCTGCAGCAAAGTAACTATACTATTCAGAGATACGCACACAACATACATGTACCATAATATTGCTTTTTGATGTCTTCAGCTAAATTTCTGACCCTGGATTCACTGTCAATGTGTTAAATAAGCAAAATAAGTATATGTACATATAGGAAATAGGACAGAGCATTGCCTGCAGTGTTGCATCCTGAAATAGGACCCAGAGGAAGGAATGCATTAAATATTGTAGTCCGTGAAGTGTTCAATAGGCTATTCTGACACAGATTTAAGACTACAGGCAATGTTGTAATCAGATGGAGTGTACAACAGTCTATCCTGAAATAGGACAAATAATACAGACTCCAGTTTTGCAGTCAGACGGAGTGTTCAATACACTATCTTATAGTCACTACAGACACAGAGTTATGACTCTAGTATTACAGTCCATGAAGTGTTCAATAGGTTACCTCAGATAGGACACAGTGTAATGACTCCCATATTGCAGTCTGTGAAGTGTTCAACAAATTATCTTCCAAAAGGACAGAGTAATAACTCCCATATTGCAGTCTGTGAAGTGTTCAACAAATTATCTTCCAAAAGGACAGGGTAATGACTCCTATATTGCAGTCTGTGAAGTGTTCAATAGGCTATATTAAAACTGGACACTAAGTAAAGACTCCAGTGTGGCTGTCTATGAAGTGTTCAATAACTTATCTTGAAACAGGATGTGTAATAACACCTATGTGAATGGACATGTGTTCAATAGGCTATCTTTAAATAGAACATGAGAGTAAGGACTCCAGCATTGCAGTCTGTTAAGTGTTCAAAAGGCTATCTTTAAATAGAACATGAGAGTAAGGACTCCAGCATTGCAGTCTGTTAAGTGTTCAAAAGGCTATCTTGAAATAGGACATTGAGTAAATGACACCTATGTTTTACTCAGTGGAGTGTTCAATAGGATATTGTAAAATAAGACAGAGTGCAATGACTCCAATGTGAACACAGTGTTAAATACAGTGTTCACAGTGTTCAATAGGCTATCCTGCACAAGAACACATTTATGGTAACAAAGAACTTACATACATATAAAGTTTTGTTGTGAAGAGACATGAACACATCCAACATGTGGAACAAATTCTTATCCGACATTCTGTGGCACATATACTCAGTGCAAGTTAAAGAGCGTACAGTAGTTAATGACATGGAAGTTAATAAAATTTAGCGAGCTCACCGACAATGGAAGACGACTCTGAAATGGTAGCTAATTTCAACGTGCACATAGTTTTTTAAGTATAAAGTAATACTTTGAAGTACCAGATTTTAGACTACCAAATGGATCAACATATTCAGATTAAAAATTCAAAGCATTCTGATAACATGAAGATGTGCTAAAACAAGCAAAAATACTTAAGCACAAAACTAGACATGGACAACTTCATAACATTTCCAGAATGATCTGTTCAACCATTTTCTTTGCTCTACTGTGAATCATACCTTCAGTTTGAAATATGTGGACTCTTTATTCACAACAGAATGGACATGTGGACTCTTTAATTCACAACAGAATGGACAGTTGGACTCTTTAATTCACAACAGAATGGACATGTGGACTATTTATTCACAACAGAATGGGCATGTAGACTCTTTATTCACAACAGAATGGACCTGTAAAAGTTGTGAATGCATTTCTTACATAATACTGTAGTTACAGTAATGGTTGTGAGAGAACATTGTGCAGTATCAAGGCACTGATACAATGAGACTTTCAAAATGTTTATAGATTAAAAAGCTACAGCATGTGTCAAAGATGTTGAGCCACAAAATCTACTAACAAAAATTCTCTTTGGTTATAAAACCATCAACGGTTAGCTTTCTTAAAAAATGAGACTAAGATCAAAATATCTCACCCTGTTGCTGTTGTAATGTTTGTATTTGTGAAACAATAATTGTAAACATATATGTACAATAGTAGTATGTCAAACTGCACATTTTATATCATTAACAGCTGTATATCTCTGTTTTGATATGTCAATCGTAAGAACCTGGAATATGTATTGGTCCAGACCCCTTGGCTAAGCCACCTGTCTAGTGATTCATGTACACACACTTATCAATTCAAACTTAAATCTTCATCCTATTCAACCACTAAAGCACTTTTTCAGTGGAATTTATGTGCACAATTAAATTGAAAATGACCCTAAAATTGATTTGCTCCTGTCATTAAAAACATAGGCTTCATAAAAATGTGCAAATTATTTCTACACACCCCATAGTTCTCTCAGAATGTTTCAAAATATTCCAAATGTTAAAAAATTAGGGTAATCTTTCTGACTGATAAGATAACATTTGTTGGAATCCTTTCAAATGGAAATGTTCCAATGTTTTCCATAGAAGTACATCTTGTCAACAAAAGTTTTTGTTGAGAGTGCAAATGCAACAATACTGAGTTACATTACATTAGGATGCAGGCAGACATATTTTGCCACCTGTAAGTGGCCTATTAAGAGAAGATAGCTGACTGAGTTGTGCACCCTGATTGTTTCTCATTGGTTGGCAGCTGTTTTTTTTATGTCAGTGACTGATTCATTTCCCTGTACATAATAGTCCCTGTTTTGAATTTGAACAATAATTTCAATACTGTTTGGTTACGCTTAACTCACAAGCCTTCAATGATACTTGTTCCCATAGTATGATGGCCACATAGCTAGAAATGGTAGGCCTACATGTACACTAGAACCATGTATGTGTGATTTTTGTTTTTTTCTCTGTATTTGTTTGAAACACTAAAAGCTTGAAAAATAATGTTGTCTGAAGCAAAGTATGTAATTTCTTCATAGAAAGGACATATAGCAGCAATGATGGATTTGATTTTTATGCACCAGCAGTATCTCTCTTCCACCAAAATTGACTCATTATCAAAAACCTTGGAGGAACAGTAGTTTGTTTTACTGCAAGTAAACTTCTTTGACTTGAGTGCATCACTGATGAGGGTGCATAGTGACCAGTACATTTTAGGGGGATGTTACTTCTCAAAGTATTACGTATTTCACACATTAAGATGTTCTAGTGGTTCTAGTGAATGTTCTTTATAATCAGGTCTTTTTAATCAAATCAGGTTATCGCCCACTGAGACACTATAAAATGACATCTTCTGGGGGATAAATCTGCATCAATGATCAAAACGTCAGTGAGAAGCTTTATTGAATGTAAAGCTTAAATTTGCCTCTAAAAGCAAAAATATTTTTAAATGCGAAAGGGAGATAACTGCTCTTATCGAGCATGCTAATATGTTAAATTAAACTTTAGGTACAGCATGTTTCTGTAAATTAAGAGCCTTTGGACCATCTTCAACTTAAAAAAAAATGTATATAATGCTTGTACAAAGTATAAAATATAAAATGCGTATAGTCATGTTAAAATATTATAAGCCGTAACTTAGGACAATATCACAATAAATTTGCAATAAGCTTCAGCCATGTATAGTTACAGTCAACTATAAACTAGCTAAAAGTTTCATCCTTTATGTATGTCTACATGAATATCACATTTACATATACACCACTAAAACAGAAAACCAGCTGGTTTCCAATGGTTTCTGTGTTCTTTGCTCCTGGGATATCTGAGGTTAACAGTTGTTAGAAATTGACATCTGAAAAGCTTGCTGGTCCTGGTCAGAAACTGTCACTAACTTTTGATGTCTGTCGCGGATCAGCGAGATCACCTCCTGCTTGTCAGTGAGGATTCGCTGTAGCAGAACACAGGCCAGAATCCCCATCACAGCAGCCGTCACCATGTACGCCACGGCCGATCCCGTGTAATGCACAATGTATCCCATCACAGCCGACAAGGCCACTTCGGCGGAGAAGTAAGCACTGTCCAACAAGGCCATGTCACCCGCTATCCCACGATTCCTCAGCTTGCTGTTACGTTCGGAAGGTGACAAGTGTGGAGAAGCGTCGAAGAAATACACCTGCAAATAAGAAGCATGTACATGTAATTATGAGTCACTGAAATCTCATCAAAACACACCATCGTAATAAGGAATTACCATAACACACGTCTGAATTTTTATATAATATTTTGCATTTCATCAATTCCGTTTACTTTCTCAGAGGTTAGCACCATACTCAAGGATTTTTCTTTTATATGATGGCGGTCATATGTGCTTTGTATACAGACACCATGCTACAGAATGCTGGGGAAGAGAGTTTATTATCCTTTCAGGTTTTGATCCATTTATTTATTTATTTGTTTATTTGATTGGTGTTTTACACCGTACCCATGAATATTTCACTGGTCAAGTTTTAAGACTGCCTAGAGTAAATCACCACCTTCTACAAGGTTGGGGACAACACTCATAGCAGCCACTGCAGAGATAATGTAATTCTTCAACCTTTTCGCATGTGTCCTACATGTATTCTGTTTGCATATTCTCAATGTATTATTCTGTGCAGGCTGAAAAAATTATACTTTTTGTCAAGCCCTGAAATCGACCAACTCAGCTGGTGCAGTTTTGTCTTCAAATTCAAATGAAAAAGGTCCATAAATACCATACAAAATGTTTGAGACCTGAAATCGGGTCCGAATGACAACTGATCAGTTCAATGTAACAAACAATCCTTTGGGGTGAATATTTTAAGTTTACTCTTCATTGATATATATATATATATATGTGTGTGTGTGTGTGTGTGTGTGTGTGTGTGTGTGTGTGTGTGTGTGTGTGTGTGTGTGTGTGTGTGCGTGTGTGTGCGTGCATGTGTGTGTGCATGTGTGTGCGTGTGTGCGTGTGTGTGCGTGTGTGATCATATCAATTTTCCTAAACCTTCAGCTTAACATTAATGTACCTGTTAATGCAACTTTCACGTATCATAATGTACAAAAAAAAAAAAATTATTTAATTCCCCATTTTTCAGGTACTGAGGAATTGATGAAGACATCTGTTATACCTGTACTTTATGCAAATCTATTTTTCATCAGTTATCATTTTAAATAGGTCTGTTATCGTAGACATCCTCAGCAGAGCACACTGTCAAATTTTACAGAAATTTTCACCATATGTACTAATTATTTTCAATTCAATTCAACCGAGGGGAGTTATCACAAATACACATGTGGAATTTTTCTAACCTACCTCCTTGTCAGAATGGAACTCTGTCACTAGAGTGAACGGTATAATGGTGATACAAGCGTACCCAAATCCTGTGAGGGACGCCATTAGTGTCACCAGGGTAATGCTCTGCAGAAACACCATACAAAACATGGCCACTGTGAAAATGGTCATGCCAAACACCAAGGTTCTACGTGGTCCAAAACGCTCGGACAGGCGTTCCACAAATGGGGCGAATACTGCTGATACAATACAGTGGAAGAGCAAACCCCAGCTGCCCATTCTCACTCCCTGATCATAGAGGTCCCGCTCGTTGGAATTCTCCGGGGCATTGGGCCGGCCACCATACACCACCTGTCCCATGAAGTCTGTGTAGAAGAAGTTAAAGCCCATGACAGCAGTCCAGCAGCAAAAGTCTGCAATTACCAAATTTTTCAACACCACAGGCATGTCCCAAAAATGTTTCATTCTTGAAGGGAGATAGCTCACTATAATCTGTTGTATGGATCTACAGCGGCCTCGAAAAAACATCACCAGTCTTGACCTAAAGTTAAGATCACAGTGTCTTGTAAATATATTACAAACAGGTTTTATAGTCACAACGGACTTCAGCATGTCGCTTACTGAGTTTGTCCTTTCAAAATGTTTTCTGTGCGGTATTTTGGTTTGAACAGACGACGCATTCTCAGAAACAGAAGAGTTACTGCTGGTCTCATAACCAGACTCATGCTGACCAGTGTTAACCTCTGGGGGTATAAGTGTCTCACCGTCTAATTTAGACATCAGATGACAACTGTCTGGTATCGAGATGACAGGTTTCTCTTCCGCAATGAGTAATGTCGCTAACATTGTAATACTGAAAAGCACAATAAGTAGAGAAAATGCAGACTGTTCTTGTGATGAAAAATAAAGGCCAAGCGAGCTGGTTTTCCAGTTAATGGCAGTGATGAAGTAGCCCAGGCATCCACCGAGACTAATCATCACAGAATAGACTGTAAAGATGCTGTCCTGTTGACTGGTACCTTTGGAGGCATCTGACAGAAGAGCTTCACATGGATTAAGGCAGGCCTGTGTTGTGAAATCTAGTAACACAACCCCAAAACACAACAACAGAACTCCAAACGTTCGTCCCATTCCCTCCATTCCGAAGACTCGCTCCGTCAAAATCTGTGCATAGGGTATCACAAGCAGGGAAAGAATACAACCTAAGCTGAGCGCCAGTATAAAAGGTCTTCGTCTGCCGTAAGAACTTCGGCACTGGTCGCTGGCTTTACCAATAGCAGGCACAAAGAACAGTCCGAGAAGAGGCCCGAAACCAATGACAAAACTCATCCTCGACTCGCTGAGTCCGGCCTTCAGAAGTAGTGGAGGGATGTAGGTGAAACCCGCCGAGGCACAAAACTCCAGGCCACAGACCACAGCATTCAACAACACCATCTGTAGGAGGGACAGGGAGGGTTTCTTGTAAGCCATAGCCACCACCTGCCCTCCTTCGCCACCATCAGACCTTACCAGGGGCAGGGTATCCATGGTGGAGTCTTGTCGGTTAACTTTGGCCCTATTCACCACCACTGATGTGGTTTCCATTTAGCAGGATTGTGCCAGTCACAGTCGGTGTGTGTTCCATCACCTCTGTCCTGCCTCATCTTGGACAAGACTACTCAGATATCCTTTAATCTGAAAACAATATGTAAACCACAGTTCATTTCAGGTGTTTCAAACAGTCAAAGTAAAACATTATTCTCATTTTATAACATTTGATGCAAGTAAATTCAGACTGATTTTTGGTGGGAGGGGGTTGGGAGTGGAGTGTTGTCAACAAAAAAATTGTCTTAACACCTGGAATTCAGACAAGTTTGTAAGTATAGGCAAATAGGCTGCTAACATCAGGCGATCTGACAAGATACAATCACATTTAAAATAAATAAAACTGTCAAATATCTCCACTTACCTTGAACCTACGAGCTAAAAAATGTCTCCAAGATTAATTCCAGAAAATATTATTTTCGGCAAATGACCTCATCAGAATCAACAGATTGTGTAATCAATTCAGTCTAATCTTGACAACAATTAACCAAACTACATGTGGGTAGGGTCAGCACCATGAAACACAGCCATCTCTTAATTGGTACAGACTACTTGGCACACTGGTACATGCACAGTCTTGTTTGTCTTTCAAAAACAAATGGCTTACTACTTTGGTTTGAGATTAGACCCCAAGCTGTATAATAAGACCAGTGCAAGTGTTCTTCACCGAGTCCAGACAGGCACCCCTAGGTTTTCCTGCGGTGCTATACACTGAAGACAGCAGGTCTCAGAATGCGGACGATAGTATCATCACCACTTCCTCCCTACAATGCTGCATCTCAACCTACACAATACACATTTGTGACAGTGGTATATACGTGCATTGAGCAGGAAGTGCTCTGGTAAGATACTAACTCACACTTCCAGGCTGCATGTTTACATGTGCATCCCACACCACATCATTCAAACTGCTTTTGTATGGCCGCAGAGGGAACATGGGTACACTAATGTAACACACCGTTAGAATCTAAAATCAGAGAAACACTGTTTCTGTTTCTTTACATCACGGTACCCACATGTGATTGACAGATCAGCTGTGACAGTGTGGAGAAGGCAAAATCCAGCTTCAGAGACAATCTGAACTTACATGTAACTTGTATCTGTCTGCATGGTGGTTTGTCAGGTTAGATGTGAGATGTCAGGTCATGATTTCATAGCTGGTTGTCAAAGTGTGGGCGACAGTGCCATAGGAAAGGTGGTAAAGAGAGTAAGGGACAGTGCGCTAGTCAGGTATGACAGAGAAAGTGACAGTGTCACCCTGTTGTGACAAGAGTTTGAAGTGACCATGTAGCGACCAGGTGTCACAAAGTTTGTGATGAATCTTCTCACATACAGACACGCGCGCGCACACCCCCACACAAACACGCGCGTTCTGGGATGGTGTCAGGAAACGTCCTGCAAACACAACAAACAAGGTAGCAATACAGCCACTGTCAAAGTTTAAATCGTTGTCAGATGACTAAAAAATTGTCAAGTACAAAATTAAAACCCCAAGCACTCAAAGTTTAAAAGAAGAAAAAAAATATGGTTTTTATGCCCCTAAATCACAGCTCATATGTTTCCCAAGCAAACAGCTATACATATCATGAGGCACAACATTGCCATGTACCTGGAACAACCAACGCAGTGCTCGCTAAAATGGATGCACCACGTTACGATGGTTGAACACCTAGTACTATAAATAGACAAAATCCACTACCATGTACATATACATGTAGGCCTGTGCATGTTCCTTACTTCTTCAACCTTTTCAACCAACTCTGCAAGTAATATTTTGAACTACATTGTATGGGGTGTAGAGAAATAATTTGCACAGTTTTACAAAGCCTCTTCAATGACACAAACAAATCATTTCAGTGTCATTTCACTATACTGTTATAGTGTCACCATTACCATGGTTTTACACAGATAGGTGGGGTGGTTTTCATCCAGAGAACACCAGTAGCTCACCTGATCGAGCACTTTGTAAAACTGCATAATGTTTAAGAGACACATTGAAATGCTTACCTCTAAACCAAAATAAAGTAGAATGATACTGTCATACACAGATATTATCCTCAGATGTTCATATATTCAAGGATATTGTCCGTGTGAAATACAGAACTTTTATTCACGATGTGTCTTCAGCTAGGCCATTTCGCTGTATACATGTAAAGCATTATCATACCACGTACCTCAATGGGGATAACTAGTCAAATAAAAATAATAATCATTATTATTACACATGTAGATGTTTAGAAGATATAAAAGAATACCTGTACAGAAATATTCAGTGAAATTGGTTCAATACTTTAGTAGGAATTGCATGGACAAAATCTGTGTACATTAAAATCCATCACTGCACTAAGTACCCGAATCACCGATTGTAGTTAAACTTAAGTATGCACAAGTTTAGATGATAGGGAAGATGCATGTTAAGTTTCATGGAAATAGGTTCAGAACTTTAGGAAGAGTTGCATGGACAAAATGGGTCCTGAACTGAGGTAATAATGAAACTTCCCTAATTGCCATTAAATTTAAGCAAGCACACGTCCAGAGGATAGGCAAGATATACACGTTGGAATATAGTCAGTTTCATCAAAATCAGCGCAGTATTTTGGAAGGAGATGCATGGACAAAATGGTGTCTGCAGACAGACACAAGGACAGACGGTGATTCCAGTATACTCTCCCGAACTTTGTTAACAGTGGTATAAATATTAAGAAAAAAACAAAAATGAAAAGTTTTACCTTGAGTTGTATGAATGTTCACTAAATTGTACACATCAACACTGACACTGATCCCCCACTCTCACAATACCTCTCCTTACTTCCTACAGGCCAGCTAAAACTAGAACTGAAAATTTTTAAAACCTACCCTTGAGTTGATAAATATATATACATGCGTGTACAGGTTCATGAACATATATGTATCCCATTTCCTAACTAGAATACACTATAAATAAAATACTTGTATATTTAGGTAATATGAGATGTCCCCGAAGTTCATGAATTTGGAGAGCATGAATACATGGGCGTGGCTGTGAACCAGTTGACCTACCACGTACAAATTCAGTAGCGCCAACAGATCTACAGAAATATGTACATGTATGTATGATATCCCTTCAACCATGTATAATCTCCCATGTGCACTGTACAACTTGGATTTCTGTTAGAAGACAGGTTTATAAATTACACGCAACATGCTATGCAATTTAAAGAGAAAAATACACGAAATTTAATATCTGAATGTACAGATTGCTTAATTCAATGTAAATTAAGCTGTTGTTGCAAAAATTTATGTACATATACAATACTGAATCTATTTTCCAGCTAGGAAACTATCACAATGAGTTGAGACTATGCCAGAGTATTTCTATACCTTGGCTTGTATATGTCCACGTCATTTCGAATTAATGCAGTGCTCAGCTTTGTCTGCCCTGCCATAGGCTTAAGCATAAGTAGTTAAGCTTGAAGAAAACCATGATTCTCTGCTTTGTTTTATGTTTACAATGATGCAATGACATCAGGACTCCTAAATCTTCAACCTTAAAGTTGGAAGGATCATTTTCCAAACTGTCACACAAGAAGATGAATATTACCAATCATGATCACTACTGTTGTGAAGAGGCCAACTAGATCTCTCAAGCAATGCTGACGTATGGACAATCTTTCTGTTATGCCATAGCATTACAATTTCGTTTCACTGAGAATAAGGAATGACAAGTGAGAGGCCATTTTGCTCAAATGATCATTACTGCGTAAAAACAGAAGCATCAACTGTGGTAATTTCTGAATGTGCACCAGTGGGCTATTAGAGGGAAAATACAGAAAATTCAGTGTGAATAACTTAGTTCACAGATTTACAATCAGTCTCCATTTTGGTTGATGGCTGGTATATGAATGTCTGTATCTGTGCATAGTTCTGCTATAGGTCACTTTAATATGTTTAAAGCATATAAACATGTAGTTTTATGAAATTCTGTGTATACACATACTGAGTCAGAAGATAATTACCCTGCTTCACTGCAGCGATAAAGAAGTATTATCTACACTTACATGAACACATGTGTCTATGTACGCTTTAGAGTTTACACCAATATATGTGTCCAGTCATTTTTATCTTGAGCAGCCTGCCTTTCTTCCATGAGCAATCCATGCCCTTCATACATTATTGTACTGTGAGTGTACAGTAACATGTAAGAGTTCAACTACAAAACCAGCTTTGGAGTCATTACATTCAGTTCTCCGAGTTATGACTGCTTGTGTTTACAGGTCCATACATGTACAGCCATAGGCATCCATGTATAGCCATAGGCATATAGTACATGTAAAACCATAAGCTAGAATACATGTACAACCATAGGCATCCATGTAAAGCCATAGGCATACATGTACAACCATAGGCATCCATGTACAGCCATAGGCATATAGTACATGTAAAACCATAAGCTAGAATACATGTACAACCATAGGCATCCATGTAAAGCCATAGGCATACATGTACAGCCATAGGCATCCATGTACAGCCATAGGCATATAGTACATGTAAAACCATAAGCTAGAATACATGTACAACCATAGGCATCCATGTAAAGCCATAGGTATCCATGTACAACCATAGGCATCCATGTACAACCATAGGCATCCATGCACATCCATAGGCATACATGTACAGCCATAGGCATCCATGTACAACCATAGGCATACAGTACATGTACAACGATACGCTAGAATACATGTACAACCATAGGCATCCATGTAAAGCCGTAGGCATCCATGTACATCCATGGGCATCCGTGTACAACCATAGGCATCCATGTACAGCCATAGGCATCCATGTACAGCCATAGGCATCCATGTACAGCCATAGGCATCCATGCACAGCCATAGGCATACATGCACAACCATAGGCATCCATGTACAACCATAGGCATACATGTACAGCCATAGGCATACATGTACATCCACAGGTATCCATGTACAGCCATAAGCATACATGTGCCACCATAGGCATCCATGTACAACTATAGGCATCCATGTACAACCATAGGCATTCATGTACAACCATACGCATACATGTACAACCACAGGCATCCATGTACAGCTAGGGGCATCCATGTACAGCGACAGGCATCATGTACAGCAACAGGCATACATGTACAGCCACAGGCATACATGCACAACCACAGGCATACACGTACAACCACAGGCATCCATGTACAACCATAGGCATCCATGTACAACCATAGGCATCCATGTACAACCATAGGCATACATGTACAACTATAGGCATCCATGTACAACTATAGGCATCCATGTACAGCCATAGGCACCCATGTACAACCACAGGCATACATGCACAGCCACAGGCATACATGTACAACCAAAGGCATACATGTACAACCATAGGCATCCATGTACAACCATAGGCATCCATGTACAGCCATAGGCATCCATGTAAAATCAAAGGCATACATGTACAGCCACAGGCATACATGTACAACCACAGGCATCCATGTACAACCATAGGCATCCATGTACAATCACAGGCATCCATGTACAGCCACAGGCATACATGTACAGCCATAGGCACACATGTGCGTACAGACGACATGCGGTCTTTTCAGAATGTCAAGGCCAGGCAATCATTGATTATTGTCCAAAAACTTGTTTGAAATCATGTATGTGTATGACCAACTCCCCCTGGAGCCACAAGCTGTTGACTCAGGTACTGCTGTGAGTATTGACAGAATAACCTTAATGCCTTAATCCATTGATGATACAATGTGCATGTATGTATGGCTTGGTGTTATACGTCATACTTAACAATTTTTCAGTCAATAAATATTTCTTCAGATAATTTTTTTTACTCATACTACTGTATTGTAGCCATCTGTATATATAAAAAACACTTCACAACTGTAACTGTGATTAAAGTTGTACTCAAGAATTTTTCATTCATGTGATGGGGGTCAGGCTTACAGTTTATAGTTGGGTTGATATCAATCAATCAAAAAGATTTCACCTTAGTTAATAATTATATGTTCAAACCAACTGTAGGGTCTACTCTGGTGAACTACACAGACAGCCTAGTGCAATCAGTAAGGCAGCTGACACACAGCCAGATTTTTGCACCTCTGACCTTGATATGTCAGTAGGGCCGCACCGCATCGCCTCCCTTGAAATCACTTTCCCACTTAAATAGCGCTTTTTTAAGAGCAAGCTGTGGTCAGGTGAAACATTCGAAAATGGTAAATTGCCAGTTTTGAAGTTAACAGGTTAAAGTGGCATAAACTAGATGGAGACCTATCTTGAAGACAAATTTTAATTTTGTAAAGCCATTTGGAAAGAATAAACGTTTTAAGCCATTTGAAGGAAATTTAAAAATTTCCCAACAAAAGGCATGTACTCGTACAACCAACAACAGACAGCTTCCGCAAACTCTGGTATGCAAACTCAACTTAAGCTGAAAAAAATCTACCTCATTTAACATCTCTTGTCAATCCTCTGTCTCACAGTGCATGACTGATGTCACGTATTTCTACATTCTATTACCTAGAAAACAGTATAGCAACTTCGTGACAAACCTTATACATAATGCATGCTACAAAACCCTAGGTCCCACTTCTCGGAGTTTCGTGTCACAAAAACTAAAACTAATCTTGCGATACATCACAACTGCTATTGCATAGTAAGGGAGGTAATTCAGAGCCATATTGGGTTGACATGTTGAGGAAAAAACACCACACAAATGTATATATTAGCACACTGCAAATATAACATAGACAGATTAGAACATGTCTCTAAGAGGAAAATGTTCATTTTAAAAATATCATAATGCAGTATTGTCCATCTTGAGATATGGCCATAAAATCAGTATACAGCTGAAATAACAGTTCAATCAATGAAACTGCCACAGTACATGTATACTGTACATGTAGCTATATAGTGAATATTTACTTATTTCTTTGATTGGTGTTTTACGCCGTACTCAAGAATATTTCACTTATACGAAGGTGGCCAGCATTATGGTGTGAGGAGCTATATAGTGAATACATTGGCCTCGAATGTTGTAATAATTCAGATATGTATGTACAGGTATTTTACTAGTTTTTGATTACTGTACTGTAATCAACGTTGCTATAAACTCTGAAAATATGATCACTACAATACCAATGTCAACAGTGAGAATACCATATCATTGGTACATGTAACTCAAAACACTATGACCAGTCAAAGAACTGATATACATTGACCTATCTCATTTAACTCCTGATTATTTAAAATTAAATCAGTATTCACATGGTCTGCGAACGCTACTGTTTACAGATCACGGGGATTATCTCAGCTTTTATCTAATGTACTTGTTCAGACTCGCAATAACTTGTATTGAACTACACATCTGGCTGTATCCCTGGTCATAATTGAAAATTTGCATACTATTTACTGATACTTGATTTTTTGATTGTTTAATGCCATATCTCGAGATCTGCTTGTTTAGAATCATTTCACAACTGAGTTAAAAGCATGAACACATAACGATGCACGATCAACCATGCATGCGTCGTTGACTACCGACTGTCCCCAAGGTTATTTAATCAACAGAGAGAGCAGGGTAACTGGATACTGTCCACGCTCTCCTCTCATACCATATTAACATTCCAGGTTACATTCTAACATGCTATAAGCATGTATACATATGATTCTTGAATAAATATTTTAATGCTTGTCCCAATCCTCATTCATATGGATACCCTCACCTTAATAAATTAATTACACACAAAATTAAGAACAATCCAAATCCTGCACGAGTGAAGTGAAAAACAGATTACTGCAGTTAACATGTATACTAAAGTATGGTAATTCATCATTGGTGAATCTATACATAATGTATATGAAGAGGCATGGATTATACATGTAGATACCAATATCCTCTCTCTTGAATATTACTCAATATGCAAATGTGACATCTGAAAATCAATCACGATACTGCGGTGAAGTACAGGCACCCGTACATTCTCAGCGTCGAGAAGAACTGACATAGTGCAGCTCAGATGGATATCTTTGAGAACAAGGAAAGATCTTTCTATGAGAACTTAAATGATTACCCGTCTTGTTGTCTGGATTAAAGCATGGAACTCAACAAATATACATGTATATTGATATACATATATACATTTATATAACCCTGTGCTTCTGATCCCTTTGTCTGCCTGTTATACTTTATTGGAGTCAAAAGTTCCAATAGTTTAAACAGATCCATTCAAAATGACATCTGTTAAAATGAATGGTCATAAAAAGTCTTCCATAATAAGCTAATTTCTTGCTTTATGGTAAAAGTTGACGTAAGATCTGAGTCAAAGCTGTTTTTTCCTTAGGTCTTCATAGCAAATAAATCAAAAATAACAAACAAACTGGGAACAAACGCATTTAAACATGATGATCATCATTAATTAAAGTACATGTACAAGAAGGCATTTGGCAAAGTGGTTAGAGTGCTAGTGCAACACAATGCCTTAGGATCCTCTCACCAATGTGGTTGCTGTGAGTTCAAGTCCAGCTCATGGTCCTATGTACATCTATGAAGGTTTGCCAGAAACCTGCGGATGGTTCATAGTCATGGGTTTCCCATGGGCTCTGCCTGGTTTTCTTCTTCCATATCATTGTGTAATGAAATATTCTTTAGCACTGCGTAAAACACCATTCAAATAAATAAATATATAATGAACTAGAGGGCAGTTAATTTGCTACTCGCAGCTAACAGGAGAGGCAGCAAGTGTAGTGAGTGATGGCACAGTAAGTACCATCACATTAGGGCTTACCCAGTGAGACTTACCTCAGAAGTGTGCTAACATTGTCCAAATGTGCCTGGTCATGACCCAGTCACATCCCCTGTTCAGCTGTATCCACTTAACCAACAAATAATGGCACATGCATGTTTTAAAGTGCCATTGGCATGCTTTTTAGAATATCAAAACAACATCATCTGATGAAATCTAAAACTAACATATTATGCATACATGAGATGTATATTGTTTTTGCTTTAATAAGTGGCATCTGTAATGGGTTTATATGAGAAGCCATCTTGTTGAGCTTGAAGGTCTGTACAGCATGCTATGGTACGTCACTCTATACATTTCTCGACTGAGACTTGAGTACGAAGTCAGGGTGTTCATACTTACATCCTATTTTAGACTACAAATGCATATTGTCTGTGAGTTTTTTTTCTTTAATATATTTTTTTTTATTTATTTTACTTATGTGAATTTGTGCATGGCTCACTGTGTGTGATAAATCAAAAGGTGAACGGTTTGGTAGTACTTATAATTGGTCCTTATTTTTATTACAGTAGAGTTGACTAACTGTAAATATGAACCTACCAAGTACATGCAGCATATCTCTGATCTCAATTTTGTCAGAAAAAAAAAAACAAAAAAGAAATTTTCTGAATTTGGACACCTGAATCCTGTCACTCAACAGAGGAAGCAACAGTTTATGACAGCATTCTGATACACTGGGTGAGTCCCAGGCAAACTATTACAAACCTTTGAATTACTATGAGATGAATGCGTCAATGTTCGCCAACTTTACACCTTCAGCCACACAGAATCCTAGCCTCTAGTATCTCAGATGCTATGTAAAATGTTCCCATATGGTACATCAATGCCACATGCATCTGTTTTGCCTTAAGCAGGTTACATGTATAGAATCAAAGTAATAAATGACACAGTGCCCAGGATCATCTGCGGGAGGACACTCAAACTCGAACAATTCAAAAAAAATAACCCCCCAAAAAGGCCAAACATGATGTACATCTAAATACATGCGTTTTCCAACAAAGAATGCTTTTCTTGTTAAAAATTGCTTCATACTGATCCCTTATCCCAATTAAAATATATCGCATAGGCAAATAAACTGAGCTTTAATGTATTACTGTATTAAACCTAAAGTCTACCTTTTGTCTGATCGATTCATGCATTCACCTGTTCTAGGTCCACTTTTTGTAAACTTTAATTACTCTCTTAGCAAAAAAACTGGAGTGTTACCATCAAAATTATCATTAAGCCTTTATGTGCTGTTGAAAGTGCATTCTGACTGGCCAAACTTTAGGTGAAAAACAGTATTATACTATATTACCTGTACTCTGTGGAATTAATTTATTGGTTTAACATTAAAATGTGTCTATTGTATAAGCAAAAAGTGTAAGAATATTTAGAGAAGAAAAAACCACATGTACACATACACGTTCATGTGTATATAAATTAACATGTAATTCTGACTTTTCCACTTTACCTTCCTTAATAACATAACTGTTAGCCTTACCTCCATACCTGCGGGTGGACGGTACAGCATCTTCTAGACAATATGTGCACATGTATACAGAAGTACACAGTTTCTGAGTGAAAGAAAGAAATACTGGATGCTGAGAGTTCAATGTGGAACATGGGATCTGATGCAGAATGCCGATGGGCTGTGCTGAAGGGTCTTCGCTGTGACCATGTTAACAATGAGCACAACTCCACAGGTAGTCTACTGTTTCAAGTCAATCTGCCAGGTAGGCGAATCTTATGATCCACAGCTGGTTATAACCTATAAGGTGTACATTATCATTTATGGATCTACCAGCAGCTGTGTCACACAGGCTACAGGTATCGAGTCCTGTGAGGGACCTGAGGTCTGGACCCCTTATTGGTCTGTACCCTCAGCCAGTGACAGATGGACACAGTGGGTGGTCCTTAGCAAGTCTCTACAACCTCCCACTATACCTTTCCCTTTTCCACTGCGTCTGTCACCAACATGGTGTTAAACTGCAAAATTTAAATTTATTTGCTATTAAATTTGCCCACTAAGTTCTAAATTTAATAGCATAAATCACCACGTAGCCTACGTGTACACGTATCAGCTACGATGACATGACTGGACACAAATCAATACTTAGCTTCAATGTGCGTTCATACTTAAATCATGTTTATACACCACACAACACTTACCTCTGACATAAAACTTTGTAATAAGCTCTAGATATGGCTTGCAGCAGGCACTATGTTCATGGTTTCAAACATCTGTCCCTCACAGATTTTACCACATACATTTTAAACATACCTTCATCTACATCAACAATTATTGAACAGCTGACTTGTGCATTACATCATGCATTTCTTAATAGTCCGTGTACATGTACAACTGCACACTGGGTTCCAGGTAACACAGCACTAGTATTGTATAGTAGCCAAAGCTACGGATATTTCATTTGAGATGTGTAAACAATATAGGGTTACTGTTTGGTTTAAAGCTACACCATGACTACTGTTATTATGGTCTCCATTTGCCTCAACAACAGACAACCAATGTCACACAATTTATAAGGGTACCAAGAGGTCAGCAGAAACAGAAGAATACTGGAGTGGTAGGGAATATACAGCTAGGCCCCAGTAACCTTATTCTTGACAAGCAGACATAACTGCATCGTAACCTTTGATGACCTGAAAACGTAAACACTTTACTCATAAATGCAACTGAAACCAGTAGGCCTGTACAAGTAAGTGACTGTGCTCTGTAGGTTGAATGGTCTGCCAATGCTCTGGCATTTACTAGTCCATGTGGAGATTAACTCAGTTTGTAGAGTTTAAATCATACATGAGGTGACGTCCTCTTCAAAAGGATGTAAATAGCTTCCTGGTACTGCTGTTGTGGCAGTAAGGCATTCAGGACTGTTGACGTGATCTTACATGAAGTTTTATATGGATAATAAGAATCAGAGCCTGGAAAAAAGGACTGCCATTCTCTGGGCACCAGACTACCCTACTCGCTTTAAGTCGAAACAGCAGAAGGTAAACTTGAGCAGACAGATCAATTTTCACTAGGCACTTGACTACCTGATTGGCTTTAAGTCGAAACAGCAGAAGGTAAACTTGAGCCGACAGATCAATTTTCCACTAGGCACTTGACTACCTGATTGGCTTTAAGTCCAAACAGAAGAAGCTAAACTTGAGCAGACAGATCAATTTTCCAACATACAATAATTTCAGGTTTATATTTTAGGAATACATGTACTTCTCAAAATATGGCATATAACTGATGATTTTGTAATTCAGTCCCATACATGAAATATCAGGCAGGTAATTTTCACTTCAATGTTTGCTTTACTGACTTAACTGTTGTGTCAAAACTGTTTACAGTAAAGCTTTGCTTGAAACCAAGGGAGTCGTACACGTACAACTTACAAGTGTGTCCATTTGGAAATGAGTCTGTAACCGGTATATGGATTGGACATTTCCATCTATTGACAGTTCCCTGTAAGGCATCTCTCCCCTATGGAACAACCCCCTCCAACATTTCCCAATGGACATTTCCCCTATCTGGACAATCCTCCACATGGACATCCCCCCCCCCCCATATGGACAATCCCCAACATGGACATTTCCCTCATATGGACAATACCCACATGGCCATTTTCCCCCATATGGACAATCCCCCACATGGACATTTCACCATATGGATAATTCCCCCATATGGACATTTTCCCCCATATGGACATTTTCCCCCACATGGACATCTTCCCCCATATGGACAACCCCCCACATGGACATTTCCCCCATATGGACAATCCCCCACATGGACATTTCCCCCAAATGAACAATCCCCCAAATGGACATTTCCCCATGTGGATAATTCCACTAGGACATTTCCCCTATGGACATTTCCCCCAAATGGACAACCCCTCACATGGACATTTCCCCCAAATGGATAATTCCACTAGGACATTTCCCCTTATAAATATTACCAAATATAAATTCGTTTTATAAATGTAATCTTGAGGCTTATGCATGACTGTTGATTTCACTGTCTTATAAAAATTCGACTGTAACTGGTATTAGTGACACTGAGAAAGACTGGATACTACCACTATTGGGGATTAAAAACGAAGACTAGCTTTTGATCATCCCAACAAGCCGACCACTTCATGAGATGGTAGCATACTAATTATGACATTTACACCATGTTACTCACATTATTAATTAAGTTGTTTAGCCTATCTTTTTTGCCATGAATTTTATGTTGTGCAAATATGTGATGCATGGAATACATGTTTATTAGCGGGGAATACTTCAATATGTCCAATGGGAAAAGATGGAATTGACCATCAGGAGAGAGGATAGACCTTGCACACAAAACAGCCTGCTGACAAGTGGACACAGTGAAGTAAACCAGCACTGCTAAACCATAACATCTAGAGTGACAAGAGCCTGAGTACAGAATCAACAGATGCCAGATTTCATCTGTGCCACATGTGTAGTCAAACCACCCTACATGCAGCTTTAACACAGGATGTTGTTCTAACAAATATTTCCTCATAACCTAACAAAATTGCCTGCTGCAGGAGTGGGGGAAGAGAGTACTTCCTCTGCATTTCCTCTTAACTTTTAACAGAGCAGACCTCAGTGTTCTCCACCCAGCCAACAACACCTTATATGTAGACATGCCATGAACATTATATGTAGTTAACAAAGGTATAAAGAAAGAAACTCTTGCATCAAGTCACAGCCAAAAAGCTCAGCTGTCAATAATATATCAATACATGGTGTAATTTTTTCAGAGACGGTATATATGTTGTTCAGAGTTCAGGAACATGCAAGAATTTTCATAACCATGCAAAAACCTTTTTTGGTTTTATTTTATATGGTTCCAATCAACGGTTTTGCATGTGTGCACTAAGTAACGGCAAAAGGCCGCCTCTGAATTACCTCCCTTGTCACACAACATCAGTTATGACATAACACAAGATTAGCTTTCAGGTGTTAAACTACGACCATTGGATATCGCCTGCCGAAGTTTGCAGTATGAATGTTTTATCACAAAAATACCAACTCTATTCTAGACATGAAACTGAAAAACATGACATCAGCCATTCAGAGTCGCAGAAATGTTCAGAGATCAGACTTACATGTCTGACCCACATGGCCCCAGGAGCCAATGCGGTCACTTTGAGTCCAGCTCATGCTGGTTTAATCTTTGGCCATACGTGGGAAGGTCTGCCAGCAACCTGCAGATGGTCGTGGGTTTCCCCTGGACTTCATCCACCATGATGCTGGCCGTCGTCGTATAAGTGAAATATTCTTGAGTGCAGCGTAAAACACCAATCAAACAAATAAATAAATAAACAAATAAAGTCAGTGATTTGCAGTTTGAAGATTTTAATTTCCCCCACTTGGCTTAAAAAATTATTTACAGTTCATAATGAGCTTTTCAAATTCTTTTACAAAAATAAAATCTGCTTAAAATGTAAAACTTCTATTAGTTTGTAATGCGTTAACTTCGAAAATCTCCATTAGTCATATCAGACGTCCCACCTAACCACAGCTTGATGGTCAAAATGTGCAATTTAAATGGGAGAGTAACCTCAATTTAAAAAAAATACAGCACACAGTATTAGTATACCACATAAAGGTAACACAACACTATATAGGTCATACATATGAAGCCAAAAAAACCTATATATACTATGAACTCGTATATTATAACTGAAAGTAATCAATAAATGTGTTCAATATTTTGCACAGCTGGTGACAACAAGCAACAATTTCAAAATTATATTGATCGTCCTCATAAACAATATTCATCGAAAAGTAGCATAAAATAAAGAGTGTGGTTTTTTAAAAAAATGAAAAGAAAAGTATGCCGAAATAAATAAAAAAAATAAAAAAAGAAAAGAAAAATTCAATTAGGCATATTTAATATATACTTTAATAGCCCATATTCATATTTTCTGTCAGGGCTTGAGAATATTTGGCAATGATGTCATCGGTGAGCATACTTGAAATGCAGGACCAGCCTAGCACACTCCATTTGAGCTCTTCCCCCAACAAAGTTGTTTTGACAGCTATCATTATTGACGTCACCAAAGCAGGCTGACTACTGGGGCGTAGGAAAACTGTACTTAAAGTCATTTTTTACACCCCGAGAAAAATGCTGACAAGCTTTTTGTAATTTCATATGTTACTGTAATTCTTCAACCTTTTTCGCAAATTTGCAAGGTGTTTATTCATGCATATTCTGAAGGAATTTTCCTGTGATGAAGCCCTGAAACTGACCAATCCAACCAATGTAGTTTTGTCTTGACAAAAATGTGCAAAAATTGCACTGAAAGTTGCTCTATCAAACGTAAAAAGGTTGAGGAATAAGGGTAGGCCACACCCTAAAACTGAGATTAAAAAATTAAAACCAAACATTTCATGTATTCTTTAATTACTGCATTTCATGTACATGTGTAACTTGATATATGAGGTACATGTACACAGCTTGTAGTTTTAAAGATAATGAACTATGTGTACCTCAAATGATAAACAAATTTATCACTTCCATAAATTCTAATCACTCCTCAGAACTTTATAATGATCATAAGTCCATGCTTAAAGTGTTCGTCATAAGAAAGTCGTTATATGTACATGTACCTCGGAAGTCGGTCATGCCCTGTGCGTTGCCATGCTGTTGCTGTGTGGGATGGGGGCTGATAATGAAACTGATAACGTACACCTTAGTAGTGGCCTCGTACTTCAACTTGGCTCATGACTTTTGATCCAACTGATATTGAGCAGATAACAACTGCAAAATGAACTCTCTTCAGGACATTGTTGCAATAACTGACCTTTTCTATGAGTATTTTAAAAATATTTTTTGTGCTTGCCGTATTGCAAGGTCGTCGTTTTGCTAATACACTTTATTACATAACTACCAGCTAGACATCAGTGACGAGGGCCGTATTTAGAACCATTTTAGTTCTGGTTCCTAAACTGTTTGGGCCCCAAACTGCATGTAATCAAGCTGTATTAAAACTAACAAGTACATGTAAATATGATGGTTTACGAATAAAACATTTTCACACAAATCGTTGCCTTTCCTATAAAAATTTCTTGATGCATGTTGTCACAATGTCACCTTTAAAATTTGGGGTCAGAACCTTCAATTTTTTTCTAGATTTGGCCCTGGTAACCATGGTGCATGAAAGTTTGTTGAAGGCCATAATTTCTAGATTTGGCCCTGGTAACCATGGTGCATGAAAGTTTGTTGAAGGCCATAACAATGCCAACAGAGAATAATGCCCATGTTTCTGTGGGATTTTCCAGATTACTATGCAATAACATGTAGGTCCCTTAACTGAAGAACCAGACCACGAAAAAAAAAAAAGCAAAAACCAGTCTAGCGATATTGGTAGCCTGAAAAAGCTTTTCCGTTTTACTTATCTTTAAATGATAAGTGTCAGTGGTGATTGATTTTACTGATATGCATTCTTTGTTCAAAGACTCAATCTGCCAGGGTCTGGAATGTAACTATAACTATAATTTTTTTTGGAAAAATCTGTCATGGTCAAATAGGCAATGTAGGTTCAGTTGCGATCACATAAGGCCATCATTAAAAAAAAATTCTGTTGAGGCTAACATAACCCTATCAGGGCTCATGGGTCAATAGGTAAAAGTTTTTCCGACTATTATATCAGAGATAGGGGAATGGAAAAGAAATAAACGCTGAGAGAAAAATAAAGAAGAAAAATTCCATCAAAAGCCATTCAAAAACTTTGAAGTGGCTAAACTGGAGATTTTTGGCATAAAATTCATATTCGGTAATAAAATAGAATTTTCTCTGTTTACTAAAAAACGTCAACTTATTGCCTTTCAGTAAATATCACTTTGACATGTAATGGATATATAGTATTAAAATGATTTGGAATTTGAGCTATTATGTCATCCACTTCATAAATTTTAAAATCTTAATTATTACTCCCACGTTCTTCCCACCATAATGCTCTCCTCTGTCTTGTACGTTAAATATTTTTGGGTACAGCATAAAATACCAATAAAATGTATACATGTAAATTTTAAAATACACTTTGAATGGTAACATATGCACAGATGAAGCTGGCATTTTGTGAAAGGTAAATTGACCGATCGATGGCTACGCCTCCTGAATTATCTCTAGCCAATCAGAAAACACGCTAAAAATACCTCACAGCATGGGAAGATGGCAAACAAAATAGCGAAAATAACTAATATCTGCAAAAAGTCCATAAAAATAGACAAATCTGATAAATCATAAAACCTGACAACCAAAACTGCAAAGCCGCACCCTTTGTGCTAATCATACAGTGGATATCGATATCATGAGGTAATAACAAATTCTGAATCCTTTGGCGGCTAATTACTATGTTCAGCAGCCTACAGTAGACAGGGAAACTGAAAACACAAGGTTGTACGGCGTAAAATACTAATCAAATAAATAAATAAATAAAAGCACAAGGCTGTTTGGTCTTCATGTATATGTTTCAATTCGGAGAGCTTACTACAACACAAGCAGACAAAACCGGAGCACACAGATTGCTAGATATTTATCCAACTGTCCGATCAGAATACACTGTTTGTATATACAGGTATAGAGGAAATGTATTTACAATGCTGCTTCACTGAAAGGCCATTCTGAAGACAGAGTACACAAGACTGGATCACAGTATGATGACACAACTGGATACAGCAGACTTGTTGCCAAAGAACAGATAAACAGTACAATTTTTCAAGATATGTACATATAGTTCATGTAGTAACCAATTTAGTCCAGTAAAGCGATAATATTTTCACCCGTCCCCAATTAAGCAAATAAGGTAGATAGTTATATGAAACTGGCTGGATACTAACTAATGTACATGTAATTAAGTGACAACTACTTTATCATCTACATACATACATGTATCAACTCAGACACACAGAAAAACCTAATGACCAATTAGCAGAAAAATTAATCAAGTAATCACACTAATCATGCTACATCACAAGTGTATTTTCATTGGAGTAAAAGAACCTTATGGTAAAACTAACTTTTGCTTTACAACATGTACGGTATGCTGGTTACTACAAAGATTTAAAAAATTTTTTCTGAGTAAAAGATAACTAACACTTCTTCTCAAACTGATTAGGTGAGAAAATTTGCAGAAATCTATAAATGGATAATGACTCTGTAGGTCAACAGCCAAACAATATGTGGATTTTACTAAGAATACATATAGAAACAGTCAGAGCATAATGGAGCACTGCGAGTGCTTCAGTGGGATCTCCAGGGCCTCTGTGGCTCAGTTGGTTAGGGCGCTAGTGCAGCGTAATGACTCAGGAGTCTCTCAACAATGCAGTTGCTGTGAGCTCAAGTCCAGCTCATATGGGCTTCCTCTTCGGCCATAAGTGGGAAGGTCTGTCAGCAGCCTGCGGATGGTCGTGGGTTTTCCCCCGGCTCCGCCCGGTTTCCTCCCACCATAATGCTGGCCGCCGCTGTATAAGTGAAATATTCTTGAGTACGGCGTAAAACACCTATCAAATAAATAAATAAATCAAATAAATACATAAATCAGTGGGATCTCACCTTCTGCCAGATTAAAGCACAGCCAGTTGGTAGTGCTAGACAATAAAGGCTATTTGGCTTTGTCACAGTATCAAATTTATGATGGTGTGGGTGATATCCTGGGCAAATGCTGTTGTTTAAGGTGTGTAGTCTTTATTGGATTATCATCACCAAATTTTGTGTGGCGATTGGAGGGGAGGTTAGTAAAGTGGTTATTCGGGCCGTCAAATGTGTCCCACCATTGAGACAACATGCTGAATACAACATATTCTGGCCCTGAATGACTCCAACTCCTTTTCTTATACTGGCCTAGCGTCCTTGGAGTATTGACACTAACAGTATTAATTTCGCATTCAATGAAGATCCAGGCCAATTGTCTTTGTTATCGAAAAAGTTTCACGTAACTAAAAGACACCAACCTAAAGACCTGCTTTCTGCACCCACCACTCTGTCACCAAATATCCCTAATTGATTTAGCATAGATTTATTATAGCCATGAAGGATTCCACAGTACACAATTCTCGGCCACTGCCGCCATTTTCCCACAACTCCACGATGAAGCAGGACATGCGTTTAGCTGCTAGAGATTGCAGCAGAGGCCGAGGCGAGTGCCACTGAGGCCTTCATGGTTATAATAAGTCTACTCTAAGGCGAGTAGGGGCATATGGTGGTGGTGGTGTGGTGGTGCAGAAAGCAGGTAGTTAGGTTGGTGTCTTTTTAGACCTGTTTGTAACAAAGACAATTTGCCTGGACCCTTGTTGAGTACAAAATTAATACCAAACAAAATGAGACCTACATTGTCGTTTAAGTTAAATTCATTCATCTGTCATATTTGTAGGACACGGTAAGTATGGCCGCCAAACATCAACAAGAGTCAACCACCCAGATTCTAAAATTTGTCTGCACCAGCGCTTTTGATTTTCAGCACCTTATGACACACAATCATAATTAATCTTTTGAACAGAGTTTTCTTTCTATGTGATTACTAACCATATGAGCTCAGTGTCAGAGATGTGATGGAGTTCAGCGTGGAGGTATCCCAGCCATATACAGTGGGCCAATAACAGCAATGGTATTGGTTAACAAGGGTACAAAATGCCAAAAACCATAGATTCTTCTTTTACTTTTACTGCGAAGTGTTTTAATAACCTTTCCTTATTTATGTAAAGGTGAAATGTCAGGATTTTCATCACTGATAATAGTGACATTTCGCCTTTGGTTACACTAAGTGTGTCAACTACAGTAGGCCTATATAGAACCTGAATGTTGATAACAGATCACTTATTAATTTGTCTCACTGAGGTTATATGTAGGCCTATACACTACGTTCAGTATTAGGCTTTGCCTATTTCATATTACTGTTAGCGTCCTGACTTCAACGATGTTTAGCCAGTATAAGAATGGAGTTGGAGTCTTTCGGGGCTAGGTGTATCCACAAAGGCCTACTCCTCAACGAATAGTCAGTGTACTCGGAGTCTTGGACTATGACATCTATTAATCTGGTATATCGGCAGCTGTAAAGACTATGTCGCTATAACCCCAGAATCCCTCCTTATCCACATAACTGTCCTGTATCAGTAGACAAAGTTAACCATGCCCATTCTTGTCAGGGTTAGGAATATCACTGCGTGTTCAAATTTCGTCCGCCCCCAACATAGAGGCCTAATAGTAATAGCAAACAGGTTCTAAAGCAGAGCGCCTTTAGTCTAACTTTACAAATATGTAATTTATCAAGAATATTTCCACTTTACAAGCTCTTAGTCTTACCCTTCATGGCTATGCGTCAGGAGAAGTTTGTGTCCACGTTTTCCGTCACCTTTATCCAACGGCTCCGTTTTGACAACAGGGCCACCTCTCAACCCAGTGCAAAATAACCACGCACTCGCTGACCCTTAGACAAGAAAAAGTGACAGCCACATTCGGTAAGCCGCAGTGTAGTATCTGAATAATGTAATACCACACGTAAAGATTGTTTAGTAATACGGTGGAAATAAATCAAAATTCATACCTTTTCTGTGCTAAACTTAAATGTTTAAAATTATACATAAGGTATATTCCACACACCAATTTTAATACCGACGGTGGCGTAACAATAATATCATAGCTCTGAACAGAAATGGAGGGACTTCTGAAAAGACACAGTTACATATCGTCCTGTGTTCTGAGCCCAGTTCATGATAGATTTTAGCTTTTCGTTGGTCGGATATAGGGTCTTTGTTTGACAGATCGCTCAAAGATGTCTGAATCCAGAAGACCATGTCGGTATGTTTTGTGTGGAAGAAAGACATTGTGGTGTAAACGAATGCTGTTGTTGTAAAGCTCTTGGCTCTGCTTTCGGTGTAGCACACTGAAATGATTTTTAAAATTCACAGAAACCACAACAAACTATACATTTTTGGAAAGCGCAGTATATGTTTATTTCAAAAATACATTGTTCATTATTCAGCACGAAGACGAATTTGCATAAAACGCAATTTTCTGAAAATAGCAAAATATGAGGACTTTTGTGTGAATGTTTGGGGGGGGGGGGGGGAGGGTATTGTCAAAACAAGGCCTAAAATATCCCATTATTGTTTCTCTGTGAAGTATATAGACACTATGATACTAAAGAAGAATTGCAGTATTTAAGAAGTAATCGTAAATTTAGGGGTACAAGTTGTGAAATTAAATATAAAAAAATGCAGAATTTCGGCTATTAGGGTACCCCATTTTGATTTTGCAGAAGCAGGTTCCACAAAAACATTTCTGCTTTGGTTAATATGTAACAAATAAAAATTAAGTGTTTGGTAGCTTTCATTTTTAACTCAAAATTAAGTCACTCTTTTGTGAAATCCACCCCATGAATATTTGCCCTAAAAGAAAGTACTGTTTGTGTCATACTACCAACTATTTTACCTAAATATTAATAATTATTTATTTTGTAATGTCACATTACACTGTCAAAGCAAATGCCATAATCTCTTCACATACAATCAGCTGTCAAGTATTTCTTAGCTTTAGAGCTGAACTGCTTTGGGAGGCATATAAATTCCATCCTTAGCCATTCAAATTTATTTGATTCATTTAATCAGATATTTACTTATATCACATAATTCAGTTTAAAATAAGCTGATTATATTATGTGATCACGCACATTTAGTATGCCATTGTGAATTTAGAACCAGACAACTGAAAACTACACAGTCACTGAGCAATGCTGTGAACACTGTGCTCCAGTGTAAACA
The DNA here is from genome assembly GCF_032854445.1 of Liolophura sinensis. Classification (NCBI taxonomy): domain Eukaryota; kingdom Metazoa; phylum Mollusca; class Polyplacophora; order Chitonida; family Chitonidae; genus Liolophura; species Liolophura sinensis. The sequence continues at coordinate 52,346,050 of NC_088300.1, forward strand.
AATGCTTTCAGCACATTCACACTTAGCATTTTGTTACTTCCTACATTCAAATTCCAACCATCAAAATCAGCAATAAAATCACTCTGCTCCTCACTAAAAACCCCAGAAGAAGTGGGTTCTTGTTAGCCAATATGTTTGTCTTTGTTTCATATGCATAAAATCAATATTTGTATCTACCTGAAGTCTTTAGCACAGATTCGTGGCTGTGTCATGTCTGTTTCCTGCTGTAAAAATGACAACCTCTGTACACAACCTCTAACACCTTGTTCGGCAATATTTTGAATCCGAACTTTGGCCAAGTCTCAGCAAGGTACCTCACTGACTGTTTAAAATTTTATAATGGCAAATAGGGCGTAATTTCCATTTAAACCTGAATTGTATCAGGAATGCATGAAGCTGACCAGCTCTGTACAGTATTACATTCTTAAATCATGTGTGGGCTTGACGTTCGGTTTTGTGAAATTTTGTTTGCCCTAGGATGCCCCCTAAGCAACATTAAAATCCTGATGTGCTTGCAATGGCAGTTTTTTGGCGGCATTTCCGAAAAAAAAATTACCTGTCAAATACATCTTATGGCCTATAGGATTGTAGGCACTTATGTTCATTACCCATTTGTCTGTGAATGTTGATAGTAAAACAAAACGTCGGTCAGTTATTTCCAAAGCTGCATAGGCCCATTGGCCCAATATTCCTTGGTAATGTTTAAAGCAACCTCAGAGCAATCTCAAACTATTACCTTTAGTCAAAGTTTCAGCCAGCCAACTTAGCCCAGATTTGATGATTTGCTGAAAAACTCTCAAAAAAATGACCCCTATTGTCTCAGTGGTTATTTTCTTGCCTTACCATTGTCAGTTCTGTGATGGTTAGTCCATTGAAATGCTGTTTTGGGAAAAATTTTGGCAATAATTACTCTTACATAAAATGACCAGAAACAATTAAAATTTATTACTGCAGCATATCTAAAAATAATTAGTTCTGTGAATACTGGTAAAATAATGAGGTAGTATGTTAAGATGCTTTGCTGTGGTAAATCCTTATGCCTACATGGTATGCATTCAGTGTGACTTTGAACTTTGAACCTTGTTCTGTACATCTAGGAAAAACATGGTCACAGTTTCACTTTTATCGTATTATGTGAAACTTGTACGTGAAACTGGTACCTAATCTTCTTGTATTACATTTATTTTGTAGGTCAAGGAAGACAGTTGATTATTCAGCATTTGAAGGAGAAGATAATGATGGTACTTGAATTTAAGTAGTCCTATTTTATGGTTTGATTTATTTACATATGACACTGTTTGTTTCACTGAAGAATTTATCACATATATGAACGTGGTCACGACTCAGATTTTGGGACTGCATGGATCACTATGTTTGATATTTTGAGCTCTTCAGAGTGATGGCCTGAATAAAAATTGAGGTCGTTTTCATTTTGGGCCCTTAAAAATCAGTTCTGAGATCAAACCAGGGTCCTTCACCAAGTGCCTTAAATGCCTTGTCACTTAACTCTGCAGTCAAAACAGTGAGAGTTTATTGGTCAGGGGCCTGACAGTCACAAGACCTGTATGCTGTGCACATCTCAGCCAGCAGCATTTTAATGTTTAATATGAAATCTCTATGCCAGGTGTCAGAGTGTGTTATGATAGAATTTGTTTGACTGTCATTGATGATGTTTTAAGGCCAATAAATTCAATTTTTTCTTTTAATATTTATATTTGATAACTCAAAGTTTCTCCTACAGTTGACATTATTTCTGTTAGTATAGTTCTCCTTTTGCTTCAGATTTTGTTTGGGAAGTGTCCAGAATGATATCAAAGAGCCAGGTGTTTCCAAGATGTTCCCTAATTAAAACAGCTGTCTTCTAACACTCTCTGTTAAATCTTCAGATGATTTCGCTGATCCTACTCCGCCAACTAAAAAGGCAAAAGGGTCAAATAAAGAAAACAAGATGAACAGGAAAAAGGAGGGTGAGCTTCCCAAAATCAAGTCCCAGGACAGAGGATGTGGCAAGTAAGATTGGTGTGGAAGGCTCACATAAAGGATACAGGCTCTAGTTGACCCATGAATGAGTGGGTTTAGGCTTGCCCAATCATATAACATGTTACTGAAGCTGACAATGACCATATTAACATTGTTGACAACATATTTACTACTCTGCCTACATTTATCTTCTAGTTCCAGTGTACTGATTGCATACATGTAGATCATCAGTGGGCTAGGAGGTTTACAAAAGGAAAAACAGAAAGGAAAATCTCTGAAGTCTCTAGTAAAGTCATTACAACAACAGTGTACATGTAACATCCCGGTTTGTATTTTATCATGGCATTATTTGTGTTTAGCTAGAAATAGAGAGTTATTATTTTTGGAATATTTGACACCCAAACCCATACAAGAACATTATTCAGAAGATGGAGCTTATGTTTAATCATTTTTTTTATTGTATTCTGTCCTCACCATGGTAGAAATGGCAGATGAACCCTACTCTAGTTGTTATTCCAATCTAGCCCAAGGGATATTTTCAGCCCTGTTTTCATTGTCGTAAAGCCAAACATGGAAGTGTGGCAGACTGCTGTGTACAAGGTTCTGTGTAATAAGTGTTTGTAAATTAAGGACAGAAGGTCAATAAACTGTTTTTTATTTGCCCTACATGTGAGTTATTTTTCCTGTATAACGTACACCAAGGCTGAGTTGTGTTCTCATGTGATATTATCTTGCTGCTGATTTTGACAGAAAATGGTGTGCAAGAGAATATAATCCTTCTGTTAGTTTTAATGTTGGTGCTGTTATTACTGTCTACCTTTTTTATTTTTTTACATTACTAAGTGATGCCATGAATAATGGCTACATAGAGGGACTCCCTTTGAAGTTAAATCTTTGATTTATGTTGGATTCAGGGAATGCATTCACCCCCAATTTGAAATAGCAGTTTTGGCTTTTTAAAAGAAATTGATAAGTTACTAAATTTGTTAGAATCAGAGACAGGAATTCAAAATATGATTTTGAATTAGAAAGGTACACTTTCTAATATGTTTAGATTTTCCAGCTTACATGTAATGTTAAATGCGTTTATAGAGTCATTGGATCACAACTAGTTACACTGTAGTACATGTTGACTAGATGATAGCACCACATACCTGTAAATGTTCGTGCATGTATATGTCCAGCCAGGCACCAAAAAGCCATCTGAATTGAAAATCAAATTTTAGAAATTGCTTTTACCTTTACAGCAAGAAATGCTGATGAGCTCAAGCTTTTTGTCACTAGCTTTGATAGCAAGTATCTCAAGAAACTGATTTCCTGGGCCCAGTTTTTCGTATGTGTATTAGCTAATACTGGTATTAAGTCGTATTTGATATTCAAAATTTTAACCAAACTCAGCAGCCAATGCCGTTGTCCAAAGCCAAAGTATAACAGCCGCAGTTTTAGTTCATATTTATTACACAGGTACTCAAGTTTTTTTGCAGGCTAAGTACAAAATTGAAGACTTGGCTTTAAAATTATGGTATTAAGTCTTAAACCTGTTTGTTTTAAACCAGCCTGACCCTGTACTGTATATTCTGTTCTTATTTTTTGTTTATGCTTCACAGCCGGCAATCCCTTGATGAAAAACTGTTTGACAGAGACCTAGAAGCTGCTCTAAAACTCTCTATCCTGTCATCAGCAGACGCTGATCTCACAGAAGTTGCTGTAGAAACTCACAGTTCTGACAAACCTGCGTTGTCTTCGACAACTCCTAGTGTAGAATCTAGAGGATCAGGTGTGACAGAGAGCAAGCGTGAGTTTCATCTACTTTTTAAAATTTATTTACAAATGTGATGTAAATGTATCGTATCTGACGCATTTTAAATATGTAGCTTCTTTCTTTCAGGGCACTAATGCCTTGAAAAAGAAAACACTAATACTTTATTTTCGTGTTTTCTTTGCCATTCATGTTTGGCGAGCAGAATGTAGCTCAGTGGATAAGATGAGACAAACAAGGTTCTGGTACAATCCCAGCTTCATACAGCAAACTTGTCTTTTTCCCAGCTCTCACTGTTTGTAATGGTCTTATATATTTGTAATGGTGGCAATAAGGCGATGACACAGGTTTGGACGAGCCATGTTGGCGGCTAAGAGGTGTGATTTTAAGGTAGTTTCTAAATTGAATACACTTTCATAGTCTAGTCTGTCAACTAAACAGAGCTGTTGCCAACTATAGTAAAATCATGCCTTTTAGCCGCATTATCTTGTTTGAGCCCCCTCCTTATTTTTCCTAAACCTGGGTGAACTGGCAAGATTCTCGAAATGCATGTCATAATTGTATGGTCAAGGAACACCATGAAGCTTTCATTTAAGTTCCATATGTGAAATCATGAACTCTCTTATTTGAGAAGTCTGACAAACTTTGTCATTGTGATATACGTAATGCATATCATATTGGTGGAAGACAAATGGCCTTCAGGCAAAGCTAGGATACCGTAAAGGAGGGTACTGTACTTCGCATGACAAAGTATTGTCTCACCTCTAATACTAAAGAGCGTAGAGTATGGATTATACGACATTGTGTTTCCAGTTTCTCTAAAACAGATTATCCCATGGCCTTGAGAAAAAATTCCAGATTAAAAGGTGATTTACTGAGTTACCAAGCACATTAATAAAAAATATGCCTATATCTGTTTAGGTCTGTGTGTATCCTTCTTCTGAAATAACTTTGGTTTGGTTTTTTCTTGTCTTTTTGTTTTTAAATGTATATTAAAAGTGTATACGGATTATTTCATGTTTAGGAGTGGGCAAGTTGATAGTTGACTATCAACTAGATAGTTGACAAACACCTTCAAGATGAAGTCTATACAGGTGGGCCAGTGATTATTCATTTATTGATTGAAGCCTTACTTTAGCCAGAAATGACAATATAAGGCCTATAAGTGACATATTAGAATACCACACTCCATTTTTTGTGCTATTTACTCTTTGGAAATGTTACAAAAGCATTTTATGTGTTTTCATGATTTACCTGAAGTCTTTTTTCCTTTTTTCGTAGATTCTCTGCCATCAGTGGCAAAGCTTGATGATGAGATTATAGCGTTACCAGATGATCTCTCTGAGAATCCTCGAAAACGGAGGAAAGCTGCTGTTAAGCCCGTGAGGTATGATGACGCTGACGATGATGATGATGCTGTGGAAGAAGAATGGAACCCAGCAAAAGCAGACAAACTGAATTCAGGGAATGGTGTGGAACAGTTTTATTTTATTGAGTGGTTAAATGGTGCCCAAGACCCTCTTTTATTAAATTAATGACTAGATTTTGCAGTCTGGCTTTACTGAGTGAAGCGTGTTGGTAACTATCTATTGGCATGAAAGGAAAAATGTTCACGTGAATAGTTTTCGTATGAATGCCACATTCAGGGGGAGTAACTCTTTACTTGCTGTGACAGGAATAGCTTCACAGCTTCATTTATTGTAGTATTAGGATTAAATTTTACAGGGATTAGGTTGGATGTCAAAGTGGCAAAAGATTTCTGTGAAAATGTGTGAATAATAAAGAATAATAAATTGCAAAGTGAACTTCTCAATGTTTTCTTCATGTTGGTATAAACCCCTCCATAATCTGTTACACATGGAAAAGTTTGTCCATGGCTTACTTGCCAGAGGTCGTTGGTTTACGGGCACTTTGGTTTGCTCCACCCATAAAACTGATCTCTGTTGGATAAATGAATAATTCTTATGTATGGGGCTAAATTATACATGATTTGCTTGTGATCGGATTTTAGGATAAATTATATAATGTAAAAGACGTCATCATTAAGTGCATTTTTGCCTCATACGTATAATGGAATCTGAAAATGCCATGACAAAAACATAGAACTGATAGGCCAAACTGTGAAATATGGCTTGTGATAAAAGGTTTTGTCAGATTTTGCCATGAGATTGATGTGGAAAATACTGAAGTGTAAAATATATTTCACCATGTGATTTGTGTTGTAAATGGAACTATGGTTTATGAATCAAAGGGGGTATTTTTGGTGGGTATTCATCATGGATCCTTGTTAACATACATGTGCCTTATGTGCACTGTGGTGTAGATATTTTGCTTAGAGCTAGTAGTAATCATCTAAAATTGTCTCTTCAGATGATGATGATGATGATGATGAAGAATTTGATCCAGAGGACAGTGATTCAGATTATGGCTCATCCAAGAAAAAGAGAGGAAACAAGAAGACAAAGTCAAAACCAGTGACTAAGAAGGTTACACCTACAAAAACTAAACTGAAGTCAAATGTAACAGGTAAGCCAATGTCTTATTCAGCATTGGTACCAAAAGTCAATAACATTGGAAAACATACAGAGCCTTATTTATTGTAAAATCATGGATCATGATTTTCTCAAACAAGCTGTTTTTTTTAAATCATTTACAGATCTTAAACATTTTAACACAAACTTAATGTGTTTTTGCTCATACACAACAACTGTATTTGGCTGAATATAACACTTTTTTTTTCTGATGATACACCAGTTACTCCAGTCCATCAGAAGAAACCTTCAGTGAAGCAGACTAATCCCAAGTCAACAACTAAGAGTTCCCCGGTCACACCATCCCATCATACACCGAGCAGAGTTCTCTCTGGCGGCCTTAAAAAGGCATGGGTGCCACCAGGTGAGGGGCCTCAGTCAGTCATACAAAGATATGTTCATACACAAACATTTGGAAACTGTCTACTCTTTGTCTTATTATTCTCATGATAAATAGCTTTGCTGTGAGACTTGTGTGTTTGAGATTGTTGTATATTCATTACAGACACTGTATTGAAAGAGTGTCCAGTCTCCAGTGCCGCAATAAAGATTTCCAGTACTGTAATTCTTCAACCTTTTTGCTGGTTTGCCAGGTGTTCATTCAGACATATTCAAGAGCCATTATTCTATGTAGATTGATAAAATTATACTTTTTGTGAAGCCTGAAATTAGCCAGTCCAATCATTGTAGTTTTGTGTGATTATAAATGAGCATAAATTGCACTGAAAGTTGCTCTTTTATATGCGGAAAGGTGGAGGAATTAGAGTAGTGATGTTGTTTAATGAATTATGTTAACTTTGCTGAAAAATATTGACCCTGACCTGTGGGCAGCCATTGAGCAGAGTATAGCGAGGTTATTTTCAACTCCTCTAAAGGTAACTTATTGGCACAGGCAGATGGAAAATACACTTTTGATATAATAGAATGATTGTGGAAGTTTGCTATTTTTGTGTATACATATATATATTAATTTTTGAGATATTGAACTTGGTTTAGACGATTTTATTGCCCAATGTAGAAGCCAGTGCTTTAAGCTTAAAGCTTATATGTAAGTTGTCAGATACATAGAGAAAGTTTCTCTTATTGAAGGAAATAAAAAGTAAATAAATCTGTTAAAAAAAAAACAATTTACAAATATACAAATACATATTAACATATTTATAATGTGAAGAGGACTGGCGACACCCTATGTGAGCAGGTTGTTGTGCTGCAGGGCTCGCTAGACTCGAAGAGACCTTTTCGTTGCAGGGCTTCTCATAATGTTTTGTAATAGTTCCTTTTCCATGAAAAAAAAAGGTTCCATGTAATTTTCAGGAATGTTAAAATGTCAGATTTGTTTCATAACAATTCTGTGTTTTGCTGCTATTCTTACTGTGATGTATTTATATCGTTTCCACAGCCAGATCCACCAGTTCATCACCGCTTGCCAGCCTTACTGTGAAGTCGCCAAGCAGCGGCCTTCGGCTGGGACTCTCACGTAACCAGAAAGTCAAGTCTCTACACCCCTCTGTTGTCAGCTGAATACACGTACATGGCATTTTAACTTAAATTTTTTTTCGTCATATTTGTACGGAGTGATGTTTTAATGCAAAGATATAGATTGTATAGTTACAGCTGTCAGGTGTGTTTTTTGAAAATGAATTTGTTCAGATGATATTTTCTGTAAAGAATTGGCATAATCTTTGTACTCATGATTGTTCTTTTCATGAAGTGTCATTGAAAAGTTTGTTAGATCTGCACTCCTAGCCACTAGTTTTGTTTATATCAAGGTTATCTCCCTTTATCATGGTACAGGTAATCATTCCAAGCATGCCATTGTATTCATTTAGTTGACTGCCAGGTGAGGACCACTCTTACTTTTATTATTATTATAATTTATGTAGCAATCAATATTCTTTGAAATATATGATAATGAAGAACAAAGCTTGTATTATTTTCAAAAAATCCACATGTACATTATTTTTCTACCTCAACTCATTTTATTGAAAAACTGACCAATTTTAATCAACTACTTCTTGATACCTGTTTGCTAGATCGTGAAAATAACCTTAAATGTACAGTTGAAATACATGTGCTTCAAACGTGTGTATCCATATGCCTCAACAGAATACCACAAGTTGTGTTTTCTTCAAAGTTTGGTTTGTAAAATTTCACGTTCAGAACACATAAAGGTCTTAAAATTACTCATGTGGATGACAACACTCAAGTGTTTGTGATACAATCAACCAAACTTCACAAAAAAGCCCCACTTAAATGGCCTTTTATAGCTTGGAGTACACAAGAATCGATTTGGCCTGATCATTGAGTCAGGTTGTAAGCGTTTTTGTATACAAAATAACATGATCATTGAGTCAGGTTGTAAGCGCTTTTGTATGCAAAATAACATGATGACTGAACTGGAGCTATGTTCCAGTTGTTAAGTGTATACCTATTGCAAAAGTCCAATCCGAAATCATTTGGACAACAGGGAAGGATCAGTCTTGCACAACCGGCTGAGTACCGCTGAGTCCCGCTGAGTCATGTCTTAATGTGATGAATCACTCAGAATGAAGAAAAGTGGGTCACTTGACAAATGCTGAACTTTAGGTGAAATACGGAAATTCAGTTTACATCCATATTTAGATCAACATGAAAAGTTAGTGCTGTTACATGGTGACTTCAGGGTGATGTTCTTTCTATGCATATACAGAACTGACTTACTCTTCCGTTAATGTCAAAGTGAGTTGGTAGAGCTTCACCTTGCAATGGCTGATGTCATGTGTTGACCTAAGTGTGCGTGTAGTGGTATGAAACTGCCAGTAGTTCATCACTAAATAAATTATTGTTTTTTGAAGTATGTAAGCCTGGCCCTCCAAAAGATCTTAGTTAGACAGTTATAAGTATGACTTCCAAAGAGAAGGGTACTGTGATCTATGAGTCCATTGCTTTCTGTATCTTGAAGTGTCAAACACTAACATATGTGACTGATCTGACATTTGTGCAAGGCTTTTTATTTTATTTTATTTATCAAGTTGTGCTTGTATAACAGTTAGTGCTTACCACGTAATATATATATATATATATATAAATACTTGTAAATAAATTAAACTAAAATGGAAGGAGACTTAAGACTTTGCCTTGTCTTGTTAAATTTGCACAATATCTATTCACTTTGTGGTCCAAGCCTTGTCAAATACATGCGCATAGATACAGTGAGATAGTTTTATGTTATTTGTGCATTAGATGTGTTTTAAGTTATTGTATTCTGCTCTATATCTGTTCATTAAGATGCACATAGAAGTTGACAGAGTAACATCACAAAGTTTCTACATGGATATTAATTTCTGATTTATTTCTTGCATCATTTCGATGTATGTTCTAACAAACGTGTGGTTCTAACAAAATGATGTTAGAGAAACAAAGTCATTATCTACGAAGGAACTTTGTGATGTTACTCTTTTTCTGACTAAGGTTTTAGTACTGTGTAGAGGGTTCCAATTCATCCGTCCGTCCAGAATATATTATTACATGCATTAGCTTACATCTGTGAACACATGACAGAAAGGCTAACCTACCTACTGATACAAAGCTATCCTTGATGAGTGGATAACATGCTGGTCTTTCAGTCATAGAACACGAGGATTTGCTTTATTCTGAACCTTACAACCTTGAGATGCCAACGCCTCCACTGTTCTAAGGACCTTATTGGCAATAAGTCCTCAGTGTTTGTACGGCCTCTCTAGATTGTCTTGCATGCATCCGAGCAAGAGGACATACACCTGGAAAGTTTGTTAGTTACTTGACAAAAACAAGTGGTTTACTCTTCAGTTTCCTTGACAAATATTTTTTGATTAAGAAACTCAATCCCAATCATATTGATACAAATCAATAAGCAAATCTTTGGTATGATGTCCTAGTAAGATAGCACATGGTTCCAATTAGTTTTTTCTTTTTAATTTAAGGATTTGTTTTGATACGAGAACATAAAACGTCTTTGGACCAAACCCATGTGCCGTAAAATGGAATTTTTCTTTTTTTGAACACAGCCAAAGTATGAATCACCCTGCATCAGACAAAATAATCCTGTATTCATTGAACTGTTAGGTTCATGTGTGGCACCTGTATATTCTCATATCCTGCAGGCCATTCCATATGCGTCTGTTGACTAGGCTATCTCCCTTTGTTTGACTGAGAAAGCAATGTTGGTACAGAGGCAGTCTGGCTCTGCATTGATGGGTCACTAAGTAAGGTCTCATCCAACATGAGTTTAACTGACACTATATATATTTCCATATCTTGTCACTGAGTATTGTGTAACTGAGAGTAGCCTATAGCTTAAAATAACAATACCTCTGGCATGTAGCAGCTCAAACAGTGGACACATATGTCCATTGGAAATGAAAATGCTGAAAGAGCCAGCGTATGTGTATGAACACTAAAGTCCTTGCATCAAACCCAAATGCCCTCAAAATTTAGTGGAGATTTTCCAAACAACCCTAGAGTTCACTCCATTATCCACGGATCAAGCGTATGGAACGCTCTTCTGGCTTATCACTACATGCAAAAACGAAGGTGTGAACACAACTGTCCTTGGATAAAATCCATATTAACTCGCATGAAATTATTGATAAACAATTTTGGCTTGATCCTAACAGCCATGGTATGAAACCAACTGTGCTTGGATCAAACCTAGATGTCCTCAAAGAAATTCCTCTTGCTTATCGTGAACAGCTAGAGTATAAAACCAATTTATGCTTCCACTGCCATGCAATAGTTTTCGACCAGAATCTGCCAAATACTACTCTGAACAGTCAATCATTTGAACCACCAACAGACATATTTCGTAGAAGGGTGAATTGTCCGTTGATGTGGCATTTTGTATAAGCATGCAGACAGAGAACAAATCAAAAGGTCCTTGTATCAACTGCTGTTGACCTGAAAGAGAATTTCATCTGCCTTGTGGTAAACAGTTCTTCGATCAGACTTGTGAATTTAAACATCCCATGTAAATCTGTCTGCATGCAGACTAGAGCATGAATCCAGTAGTCCTTGGATCAAACCTACATGAACTGAATGGGAAATCGTATGATCTGGGTGACTGCAAACAGATGGAAACCAATAAATGTCCTTGGATCCTACCCACTTACTCGAGACCTGACACGGAATATTCCTCTCGCTGGCTGCTAACAGGTGAAATTCCTTTGGCTTAATTTAACATGTTCATTTTAACAGAAAGGTTGTTGTCTGAGCGACACTAGAATGTATTCTGTTATTACAACACAATAATGTGTCATATTCAACATAATATCCTATTAGTCTAATATAATCTTTATGTGGAATTAATAGAATATGTGTGTTATATTTAACAGAATAATCTGCTGCAATAGCAGAATATATTCCAGCATCACTCAGACAACAGATTTTCTGTTAAAATTAACAGATTATTTTACTGAAAGTTGTGATCCATGTGAGTTAAAATGGAAATCTCATGTTCTTTCTTGATGCGAGGAGACAACCGGAGTATTAACCCAAAAGTCCTTGGACCAAACCTACCTGACTGGTTGCAAACAACCGCGGAGCATGAACCTATAAGTCCTTGTATCGAATCCACGTGATTGCAAACAACCAGCTTACAACGAAACTCTAGTATCAACAACCAGGTCTAGTATGAACCTCAATGTTCTAGGATCAAATGCACCTGACCTCAAATGGGAAATTCATGTTTTGTTACTGGAAAGTCATTCGATTGGACCCCCGTAAATGAAAACGGAAATCTCATCAGGAAATGTCGGGTTGCAAAGAGACGGCTGAAATATGAACCACTAATTCTCTCGTCCAAAACAATATACACGAACGTCACATAAAAATGTATAGGCTATATAGGCCTACACGTTTAAATTGATGTACTGGTATCCCGCGATGATACAGGCGATCATACAATTGGGTTGGTAGGTATATCTGCACACAAAACACAGCGACATTCAACAGCTTATGGTGAATAAATAAAATTGCACTGAACGCAGACATGTTATGTTGTATTCTGCGTAAATGACGAGAAACATATTAGGCTGTCAAAGTTTTTGGCCACGACATGCAGAAAACCATTATATGCGTCAATGAATGAATCACGGAGCTCTTGGTATCGCCAAAACTTTCTGCCAATGAGAATCGGAAGAGATGGTCACGTGATCTTCTCTCGCGACCGGGACAAGACGGAGGGTGCCTGAGGAAGACTTGGCTTCTACCGACTTTCGAACATTCCTTTAGGAATTTGCAGGCTTTCAGCTTTGTAAGTATTAAAGATACATCACATTGATGGCTCCTTTTAGAAGAATCAAAAATATAAGCCAGGAACTGGTACAAAATGTTACCTTCCAATATACGTTTTGTATCATTCGTCTTGGCAATTGTCTGGTTGTTGACTTGTCTGTTCAGACAGTATATCATTTGAACAAGGTGAAATCATATAAATTATAACCTGTTATCTGGAAGGATAAAATAGCATTTGCTTTTGTCTCTGGTCACAATTTTGATTAATGTATTTGTTAAGTGAAAAGTTTCCAAAAATGTTGATTACAAAGTAATAGTACTTAATATTTCAAGATGATAGGTTTACTAAATGCCTATATTTTGCATGTTATGCGGAAATTCAGACTGCTTGAGAAGTTTTTGTCAGAATTACTTTTAAATAAGTATGTTAATGGTTTATAGTTTGTTGGACACCTATTGTAATTTTTGAGATCATTTCTAGCCCTATTTTGCAGACAGTTATTTGTTTGATCATTGTAAGTACAAATAAAAGACAAGCATTGGATTTGGTACACTGTGTAAGTGTTGGGAAAATGGTGATTCAACAATTATCATATGGTTTATCCTATCTTATGGATCATAGTTCTTCCAACTGTTTGCTAATATGGCAGCTCTTAGTCATATGTTTGGGAGTGGCCATAGACGCAAACGTGCAAAGACCTGCTATTTTCTGTCTGTTTTTTTATTTATTTATTTTTTTTATGTGTTAGCACTCTATGCGATGTTACATAAATGTAATGTATAAATGAATGTAAGAGTACATGTATAGCAGTTTGTTTATGCTAAGTGCCTCACTGATTGCCAGAGGGAAATACGTTGATGTTTGACTAAAAATACTGTAGGTTGAAAACTGATAAAGATAATTATGTTATCTTGACATGTTGGTATTGATGGCATTGCTGGACATGGAGTCTCTTGGTTTGTTAAGCCATGCACTATCCCCTCTAACTTAGAGTAAGTATATAGTGTTGTAGAAGTGTTAGATAACCCACCCATGGAGACCTACAGAATGTGATACAGCAGCAGATCAAATGGTACATACAAGTCTGCAGGTTGGCAAGGCAACTTGAGGGAGCATTAGCAAACTGACTTATCCTAAATGCTGAAAAGCTTTAGCAGCTATAAATACCAGCTGTAGTGTTAGAAGCAATGAGATATCATTTTCCCTGGTGCCTATATAAGGAACTGGCTGGGGCAGCATGGTACACCTAGCACACATGTAGCTTCTTCAGGCTTCTACTCCCCCCTCCCTCCTAAACACATGCCGGCCAGGTCCACTGCCGCAGACACACCAGTAGGGGAGACAGGCAGTGGTATAACTGTCAGAACACAGGTAACAAATTTATATATTTCCTTTTTGTATGCTTGGAAGCAAGTGTTTTCTTCAAAAACTGAAATTTTGAGACTAAAAACAGGACTTCTTGTGGTAGAAGGCTTTCTCTTTTTTTCGAACTGCCCCTCATATTGTAGCTCAGAAGACCTTTCCCCTCCATGGGGAAGCAGACTTTGGGCGTGTCCAGTTTGGGCTGATTTGTTTCTCTGTGTAGGACACAGCCTTGGCTGATCTTCCCTGCTGCTCATTCCTGCATCTTCTTGTAGCTATATTTTCCTCCTTCGGACATTCCGTCAGCCTTTTCTTTCTGGACGCCATTTTTCTTTGCAGCTTTTAGGTAGGAAATCTTGTTATTTGGTAATTCATTGTCTTAACCTCTCCTGTATATTCATTTTTTCTGTAACTTGTTTCATTTTGTTGTAAAGTGATATTTTATTATTATATTTTCTGCTAAAGTGATTTCATCTGTCAGAATCTTTTCATATATCAGCATGACCCAGGTATATATGTACAGGTAATACGGTGTAAGCCAGTGTAGTATTCTCAAACTTCTCAAGGTTACTTAGTAGGTTGCTTAGTAGGCATGTGATATGTGTGTAGATGCTGTAATCGGCATATCAGTGTAAACTTATTCACTTCAGTAGAAATTTCCTATGACTTGCTTTGTGAACACAGATTTTGCTGGTACATTTTGCAAAGTATATTTATTGTTGAATGTTTATGTTACAGATGAAATGTATCTAAATATTTTACATTAATAACATATATATCGTGTGCAGTATAATGAAGTTATGTATTTAATATATGAGGAGTCCCAGGATATTTCAGGCTGAACTGGTCCTGTATAGCATGCTTGTGTTAATGAGACGTATATATATATATGATATATATCAGGGACAGAGAAATCAACATTTTCTTGGAAAGGTGTCAAGTTAATGATGGAGTTGTAAAGTTTATTGTGCCATTTTTGACATGTCGTAGAGGATATGACGTAAGTTTCATTGAAAACCTGTGTTTCACATTGAACAGCTGGATAAGTGGGTCAACATCAAAGGCACCACCGTAAAATCAGCAACGTTTTGTTATTGTTATTATTTTAGTCTTAAAAGTTCTGATTTCTTATTTGAAGTGTGCCGCTTAATTGATATCGTGTTTTTGTTTTTCAGTTTGTAACTGTAGATAACCGCCACAATGTCTGACGACGAACAGCAAGCAACGTAAGTCAAATAGTTTTGATTTTTAAAGAATTTTCATAATAAAGATACACAAAATCGGATCATAAATCGTAGAAAGTGTATGTGAGTGTTTTTTTATGACCCCAATAATATGACCATGTTGATCAATATTTATTCATACTTTGTTTTACAATCTATTTGAATGTGTTGTGAAAATATGTAAATGTTTTCTTTTGATAAAGTAAAGAGAAAAGAAGTTTCAAAATTGTGAAATTACAGATGTATTAACAAAGCGTCAACTGTAATGTGATTGTGCGATGACAAAGTCTTTAAACTTACCTTTGATGGTCTGGCCTGGATGGTATTATAAACATGTGCAGTGTTGGCCTGAGCAGCAATTATATTCATGTTTCATGTCAGAGATACAGTGTAGCACTGATACGTTGGTATTGATACAATAATTCTCTTGTGCTAGACAGTGTTATTTTTAAGCCCACTGAATATGAAACAGATCAAAAATGTCACTTATAAATACATGTAGATTATACCTTTGCAAATATCTTTCCATTGAATGGAGCCACTGTCCGACTAATACTGTACATAATCCTTTAATGAGAGGAGTTGTGACTGCAGTTAAGAGTATTCGTTTCTTTAATACACAAGACAGACATGTTCGTTTCACGTTCGTTTATTATGTTCAGAAGTAGTGGTGTTCAGGGGCAAGAGTGAGTATTACATTTTAAATTAAATTAGTTTATAATAAAAAGGAAGTTAATTTTTAAGGTTCATGTATCAGAATACAGCAACCTTCATATTTTTCTCCATGTATAATACAAGCAAGGATATGTGTTTCCCTGCTACAAGTATGCGGGATAGAGAACATTTAACCCGGTTGGAAGTGAACGATACCATAATAATGATATAATGAAAATAATGATAGAAAATGTTTCTGCTTGTAAATAAACGCCAGTCACCCTTCAGCGTTGTTTTTATACACTATGTTTTATATTCAGGGAGTCCGAGGCCCCAGTAGAACAGTAAGTTAAGCTGGAATGGTGTGACTGCATTTGTAGATCTATACACTCTCCATGATGACTCATGGGCTGATTTGAACTCAGTGCTTTTTAATCCAGAGAAAACTCTTATATGTGTCTCTGTGTAAGAAACACAAAAGTCCAGATCAACCTCTGTTCTAAATGTGCCAGTAACCGGCATACGCTCCACCCCTCTCTTCTCATAACCTATAGAGAACTCTGTGCCCATCCTGTAGTGTGGCACTTCGCCAGTTCCACTAAGACTGTAACAGAGTTGTCATTTGTAATAATCATACATGCACCTGTGCTGGTCTCATGTCTTTAAGTAATGCTCTTTTCTAGATCAGGGTTAATTAGTAACCAAAGTATGTGTGTTAAGGATAGAGAAAGGAGTACTACATGTAGTTTGGAAGAACCCCACTGTTCCTCTAAAAAGATGTTCTAATGTTGAGTGAAAGAACCCGACTGATCCTTTGTTAAATCATGTAGCTTAGAAAATCCGCACTGATCCTGAATAAACTGGTCTGCTGTTGTTTAAAAGAACCTCACTTATCCTTTGTAAAACGAGTGGTACATGTAGTTTGAAGAAAATCCACTGATTCTCTGCTAAGTTATGAAATTGTGACTTGATTGAACCCCATTGATCCTTTGTAAAACCAGTACTGCACTTGGAAGAACTTGGAAGAACCCTGTGCTGATCTTTTGTTAAAAGAAGAACAGCACTGCATGTAGTTTTGAAGAACCCAACTGATAACTGTAAAAACACAGTGCTACATGTAATTTGGATGGCCCTCACCTATCTTATGTCATGATATTCCTGTGATTTGAAAAAAGCTAGAAAGTATAAACAGTGTCCTCATGGTTTGTGATCAAGAGACTTGGTAATACATTTTCATCTGTATTGTCATCACTTGAGCTAATGATAATGAAATGAAAGTCTCACATTGGCTCGATATTTCAGCATTTCTCTGTTAATCTGTTTTGTAAATGTTATGTATGTTGAGTTAAAATGCATCATATCTAAAAAAAACAACACCCATACAGGAAAGAAAAAAGATTTACACCATCTCTGAAAATCTGTGGAAAAAATTGCCAACTTTACAAAGTTTCATGTGTAAGTATCATGATATGTAATAATCCATATAGGATGTTTAAAACCTGTAAAAGAAAAAAATGACTACTTACATAAAATTTTCACAAAATTCTTGCTTATGTTGTTAACTGTTTTTATATCTCTGCAATAGGGAAGCACCAGCAGAGCAGTAAGTGTGTAGAATATCATAATTACACTCACTTAAAAATCAAGTGTTGCTCCCCATTACTTATGCTTAAGGTGTTTGAGTTTTGACTGCATAAATTAACATTTGCAGAATTGTGTGTACAAGTGTTACATGAAATAGCGTGTAGGAGACGATTATTATTATTGAATAAGTGTTACATGTTATACTTTAAGCACTGCATTCATAAATTCTCAAGCATCAGCTGTGTTTTGAGCAACACACTGTCTTTTAAGTGAGTGTATAAATAAAGTGTGTAATAGATCAATATGCCAGAGTTCTATAGTTTAGTCACCAGTGTGAATAGATCATATACACTTCACCACCCCCTCATTTCACTGTCAACTACACAACTCCCATTCTTTTGAATATTAATTTGACACAAAGGCAAGATGTGCCCCACCTGATGACCATAACATATGCTTACCCCATCTAACCCATTATATAGAAGTTAGACTTACATGTACAAACTGAAATCTCTGCACTCTGTATGAAATTTCCCTCCTAAGGATTCTTTTCCCAGGATTGAACAAGTGTGCTATATTTTTTTTTCTTAATTTACACATGTCTGACTCAGTCATAATAAATGGATTATTTGTAGCTTATTGTGTTAAGTGAATTGTCCAGTTTCTGTTAACTGTTTTCGTAAAACTGTGAAGTTAATGTTTCAGTAAGAGTTAAAACAAGTTGGAAACATCTCAGGTGGCTTGATAGCTGCTTTTTGTTTTTCAAAGATACAAAGTTAATGGTTTGTCTAATAAATATTGCTTCTTGTGTGTAGTTGTACAGCTTTACATGTTCTGTTCATTAATGATATACAGCTTCAATTGTCTGTGCTATCTGCTATATTTGTGCTCATAATGCCTTTCTCTTTTGCATCAAGGGAAGCAACTGGTGATCAGTAAGTGGCACAAGTTATTTGGCGACTGTGCTCTAACCTTTGTTAGATTCCTACAAATTACAAGCTTCTCTAAGCAGTCACTAAGATCAGATTGTTATAATGCTTAAGTTAAACTCCTGGATACTTGCATGGTCTGGCAGAGTATCCTGTTTGCCTTAAATCTGATAACAGACAATATTTGTGACCATAGAGGAGGTAGGATAAAGGATAAATGTGACAAAATTCAGAAGCTTGTAATGCGTATATAGTCCAGTGTAGCCATCTTAGAACTTTACCAGAGTGACCTCCCCTACACTGTCCTTTGTGGCTGTAGCAGCTTGTATTTCATTAGCTGTACTTGTTACTGTGGTGCTTATTTAAAACATCACCCACAAACCTGTAGAAAGGGTTAGACTGAATCTACAAGTGGAGGGTTGTCTTGGCTCTTAGTCTGGAAGTGCAGACTGTCTGCTCTGAACTGATAGATCATGATAGGGAGAAGAGAAACAACTTATAAGCTTATACTTATAAGCAAAACTTATAAGTATCAGGTCATAATACGTTTCAGCCTAACATCGTTAGATCTGAAGCAAAGTTATCATGGATATATCATTAATGAAAATTTTATAGAAAGCTGTTATGCACAGAAACAATCTGAAGTAACCCATAGGGCTGATTGTGAAATTAAGTTGCACATGTATACATGCCAAGCTGGAAGGTCTGTGTTAGTCCTTAATTTAGTTATAGCACAAATATTTATACATTTTTGTTGACAATTAATTGGGGTGACATGAGCTGTGTTTATAAAGGCTCTCCATATTGAAATGTTAAGAAAAATGTCATGCAGTTTGCAAGCTATATACCCACCCTCACTGCCAAATTATTAGTTTTCTCTCCCCCCCCCCCATGTCTTTGTTTTATTAGATTATTATGTACTTCTTTTAGCATTCTCTGCCAGTTTGAAGTGTTCTGTCTGCATAAATCCTGTTTTCAGGCTTCCTGTCTGTATTGTAATATTGCAGGTCTGTCCCTGAAACACACCACATCTGACACTTGTGTTGTTAAACATGAGTGTGAGATGTTTTCAGGTGATGACGATGGCGCCTAACTACTGGAATTTCTTGTATTTAATTTCTCACTTTTTTTGTAGGACAGTCGTTAAAACGTGTTTGTCTTTTCCTCAGATGGCATCTAAGTACTTTTCTTACAGGCTATTAATCTGCTGTGTATAAGGTGACATTCTGAGTCAGTGGGAGTGTTTACTAGTAGTTCCTCTGACAGGAACAAAAGTTTATGTTATATGTACACGCATAGTATGTTGTATGTTTTGTTGAGGAAGTTTACATGACATTGTTTGTTTCATGGTAGAGATGATATATGATGGCCAGGTGGGATTGATACATGGAATTGATCTCATATCTATATTGATCTTCTTGTTGCATGTTGTTCGTTTCTTGTCTGTTTTTGTTTATTGAATTGTTCCTCTAACTGTGTCATACTTCAGTAACCGCAAGTTTTATACATGTATGAAACAGAAACAACTGGTTTGGCAACATTTATATGCATTTTTGCACATATCTTCTAAATAACACTGAACATCACCACCATCCTACGTCATTGCTTCTTTTTGACCTGACCGTAATTACAACTGTTGTGTGTTGTAATGCTGTCATGTTATGCACTTAAAAGTGTTGCTGCTGAGGAGTTTATTTGGACAGAAATATATGCAGCAAAAACTGTAGTGCCCCTTACAAGCAGTATTGGACAATTTGTAATATAGGGTACCGTAAATTGAAACAACTGTATAGACGTATTATATGACTTTGGTGCAGCATTGCACACATTATCAAAACTTGTCTACAACTTCCATCGGTAAATTCATTCTCCTGTTACCTTAGAAGAAGGAGTAGCCATCTTTTTTTTTTTTTTTTTTTTTTTTTTCTGATACAGCTACATGTAGGGGTACAAAGACTTTTGATGTCAGTTGATTATCACCTGACAGGTGCTTGTCTCTACTAACCAGTGGTGAAACCCATGCCTATAAGACTGTGGTCCTTGCTGTTTAAACAGAAACATATGGAAAAAAAGCATTTCTCAGGATGAGTCTTCAAGTAGAGCTGAACAGGCTAATTATATGCATTAATATGGATGTTTGAAGAGGTTCACATGAGTAAAATCTTTAAGAAGTGAACAGCTTTATTATCTGCATTAGTGTGAGATTGCCTGGAAAACAAAACAAAACAAAAATAGGTTATAAACTTTAAAGTAAACACAATATGATCGGTAGCTCAAAACTTAATTGGCAGGTGAATTATTTTATCGTTATGATTCTGGCAGATTTGGAGAACCTGTTACCCACTAATAACAACACTGTACAACTATGGCCAGGTACATGCCAATAAAATCCTAACCCATACATGTGCAGCTATAGGAATATACCAACTCCTTCCTATGTCCTGTTTATGTGTTTACATGTATGTATCTGTATATAGTGATCATGTCTGCATATTCAGTGTGGCCTGACACATCCAGTAAATGAAATTCTCCCTTGACAAGAGACAATATCTTCAGGTCAAATATACTTTGTTTTTACTGACTTGGTTTACATGTACTGTATCTGAGTATCTGTATATCATAGGGGATGTTTTGTCCATTTAATGTATGTCAGAATCTGTTTAAAAAAAAATGAAGAAATTATTTGTTATGTGTGGTGTTTTGGTCTGTTTGATCTTGGTTGTAAATGTTTTATTTGTTTCATAAATAGTGATGAATTTTGAAATTTTAAAAAGTGTATGTGTAAATATCGGTAAAGCCCTTTATTCAATTTCAGAAATGTCCCTCAAAACTGATTTTTTTAAATAACAGTTAAAAACATGGACCAGCTTCCCTTGCAATGCGCATATTGGTCGCTAACAAAAATCTTCTGCTTTAATATGTACATGTATTTATGTCCCATATATGGTGTGTTAATTGACACTATATATCTATTGATGTTCCATGATAATTAACTCAAGTGCGATCTATGCAGCAGCTGATGTACGCTTAATGAAAACAGCAACGACTATGGTCATTAATACTAATACTGTATTTACTAAGTGGCTGCTCTCATAATTACTACTGGACTTTACTCCCCCAGGGAGGAAGCCCCCTCGGCCCCAGCACCAGCGGCACCAGCGTAAGTCCTGCTCTCTCGCTCACAACGCTATGCTTACCTCCCCTTGTCAGTATCAGGCCAGATTTCCTGGAAAGACTCAATATTACATATTGTAATATGAAGAATAAAAAAAGAAAAGGTGAAAAAGCAAAACTGTGTAGTCTGACATGCTAAGTCATTCTGCAGAGTTACATGTTATTATGTTATGAGCGGAGACCACAAAGTAATAATCCCTGCTAAAATATTTTGAGCGAGGTTTCCAGAAGAAAATTTATGTCAGATAGTGCTTGAATGGAACCAAGACCAGAATAAAGGTCTAAATCTTTTGTAGTTTGAACTGAGTTTTCTGTGAGAAATCTGGTCCTGTTCATGTAACTCAGCTTGTGTGTGTGTGGGATTGTTGTAAAGTGTGCTGGTAATTCTGGTAACAACAGTATCTACAGGTACATGTACCTTCCACAGCCTAATTCTGCATTTATCTGTCATAGTAACGAAAGCTGTAGCTTTCTACTTGACTGCATCCATGTCAGTCATGTACAGTGTAAGTGTCGCCAAAATCTCTCATAATTTGTGTTTAAGTTAAGCATGAACAAACTTAATCCAATCATTAGGATTTTTTCATATCAAAGGCTCATTAAATCTCAGACTGACTGAAAATAAGAACATTATTATATATACTGTAGAATGTGGGATGATGTCTTTAACTCATTTCATTTCAATTGTTTCTTTTTTATTAATATTGAACCAGACTGCATGTCTGATTGTGACGTCTAAACATGTCAGTTAATGGTAATCTTTTAATCATTTCATTTTGATAAGTAATGCATCCTGGAAGTAAAGCATTGCAGTCATGCGGTGTTATGTGGTGTGATTTTCTGAGTAATAATGTATACTATGTCAGAAAATTTTCATGTTGTCTTATCCTGGCCTTGATTTTGTGTTTCACCTTAACTTATTTTCACTTGTATCTGTAGAAATTATTAATAGTGTTATCATCACCTGTTGATTGGTTACCTAACTGTAATACTAAACTGTCATTACCTATATAGTATATGTATAACTCAATGCTTCTACTACTATTTTGATTTAACCTGAAAATAATTACTTCTTATCAGTTATCCTTTAACTGAAATTTGACTCCATGTCTTCCCTGTCCAAGATTTATATCCTTAGTTTTGTGTTGCGCTACTGGTAAAAAGTGGCTTGTAGAATGTTGTTGACTGAAACTTTCAAGTGTAAAAGACATCTAGCTGAACCTCAGTCTCTTAAGGCAATATTTGACTTTACGTTTGTGACGTTATACTGACGGAAGAGCCCTAAAAGCTGACAGATGAAATGCAGTACTGCATGACACAGATGTCAACTATTCCATACAAGGAAATATTTGACCAAGGTCTGGTTTTATGAAGCATACTTTGTGTTAAGTGGCCCTTAACTAAGTGTACTTTATAGCTCTACCACATACATCGTCATGTTGGTTAAGGGCTTACTTAGCTAAGTCAGAAACCGGCCCCAGAATTGTTTTAGCAAGATTACCATCTCTAATCATTGCTTTTCTTTCAACATTTTCTACTCAAAGAATACGTGGTCATTTCTCTGAAAGATCTTGTTTTGGTTACTGTAAGTGATTTCATTCATGACTATTTAAGGTGCGAAACTGAGGCACAGATAGACTATTTGTGCTATACATTGCATTCTTCTTGCAGCAGACTGTTCTGTTAAATATAAACACATTGAGATTCCATTAGATGAATGGGATATTATGTTATAATAAACATAACACAATCTGCCATTACTCAGACAACAGACTTTCTGTTAAACTTGACAGACTATTTTTTTATGTGTAGTGAGTCAGAAGCCTAAACTACATGTACCTGTAGAAAGATTGTGTGAATTGGCTGACATAAGACTGGACTAACAGAGAAGTAACCTGGTATTTCCAGGTGATTTGTGGCCTGAGTGTATTCCCTTTAAGTAACCACCTGTATTCACCTGTGACTAATTCTCCCAGCCCTTTTTGTTTACTTTTCCCTATATTAGGACTGAGGAAATTAAACCGTCTGCAGCCAAGTACGTAAGACACCTCAACTAAGTTTCGGCTTCATTATTTTCTTCTGTGTGTACCCTTGAGTTTGATTTTATCTCCATCCTGGTGTGGTGTATTATTTCTTACCTTGTTGTATGCTGAAGGAAATTAAATATGATGTAGGTCTCTGGTTGTTCATTAAGTTAGCAAGATATTGCATGTGATGCAAGCATGTAGTGCTGAAACCTGTTGTAACTTGCAATTTCATAGTAGATCTTCTAAAATTTGTATGATTTCTTTCATAGTTTTATAGAAAAAAGTTTCTTTTCAGCATGGCTGTGGCTTCATTTTTCCTAAATTATAGAATTTGTCAATGATTAGTTTGAAAGGTTACCAATTGCAGTTGAAGTACTGGTAGATTATCAGATGACCAGATGTTAGTGGAGTGTGAGTATGCTGTGAATATATAGTAACAGTACCTAGAAGGTAGTTCAAGAGTATCAAACCAGATAGACTACCTGGTTGGGTTATGGCATAAAGAATACTTGTGTGTGATAAGACACATGCAAATAGGGTGACATTCTAAGCATTGGCTGATCCATTCCTTTGTGAGTCAAGAAGCATGAATGATTTCCAGCCTTACACAAGATAAAAAGTTTTTTGATGTGTGATAGTTGGCTTGCTATGTCCTTTTTCTGCTAGCTTTTTTCTGAGCAGTGTGATGTCCAAGAATTGCCATCTGGATATCAACAAGTGAAATCCATTTATTAACTCATTTTAGTTTGTGTGAAGATAAATGTCAAGTTATATATTGAACATTTCATGACTAATTTAAAGTATGTTTTGTTATTAGACAGTGAAAGATTAATATTAATTGTATTCTTTAAAGATTAAATGGAAATTCAGTATAAATTAGTTTCTCTTGCAGGAAGTTTGACTAGGCTACTTCACGAGCAGAGAAGGCATGTTTGAGAGAAGCATTTGATACCTAGGATATGATGTCTGTTCCACTATTCTGTTGCATATGTAATCATCTTGGACTACATTTCTTCTTTGTAGACATGATGAAGATGAAGGGAGGAGGAGAATGGAGGTAACATATTTTATTGTGAAATAATAACATTAGAAACACCAAAAATGAGAATTCTGAATGCCCATACATACACATTAATAGCTACTCTGTTTTACCTGGAAAAATGCCCTTTGTCATGGTTCCAGTCAGGCTGTACCAGTCTACAGGTGACTAAATGTATGGTGCCTCTCTGTGAACCATGAAATGTAAGGTTAAACTCTAATTACACATATATATAAGTGTAATAGTTTTAGTAGTCAAATGTGGCCAGAAGATAAACTCTAGTGACACACTCTGCTTAATTATGATTCATTCATCCACCCTACCAGACCAATTGTTATTTTTTTGTGCTGTTTGATTAATTCCTTAGAAGAAACGCTTATATGTTTGCATCAAAATTTTAAGGCCTTTCTGCGCTTCTGCAAGTGTATTTTTACAGGTCAAAGCTTAAAAGAAAATTCAGAATTAGGTCAATGTCTTCCTAGTAGTGAGGCAGGTGAACTGGTAATTTGCAAGTGGGTTCATTATTGGGATTTAATTAAAGTTCATTTACTTTCATTTTCAATATGTCATTCGTTATGTCTTCAGGTATAAAGGTTTTAGTAAGACAGCTTTCATTGCACACAGAAATAATCTTTATCATAATTTGAAGCCAACAGTTGCTGTGGCATCTCAGTGAAGTGACACCTCTGCTCACAAAACTGCGGTAGTGTACAAACATCTTACTGATGTTTTGAATGTTTCCATGCAGGAAGCCAAGAAGGCACGAGCAGAGAAGCAGGCACAAGAAATGGCAGAGTATGAAGAGATGCGTAAAGAGGAGAGAGAAAGGGAACAGGCTGACATCCAGGCTTTGAGAGAGAGGCGGGTAAGATCCAAATAAATGAACCAGCTCATTCATTTCTCACCGTATTTTATGTTTTGACCTCAAAGAGGATAGGGTAGACATAGTTCAGATCAGGTGTAATATCCGAAATATTAGGGTATCTCATTATGTACATGCACAATCACCCAGGAGTGCCAGACCAATGTGTTCAAGTCTAGCTCTTGCTGGCGTGTTCTCTGGTCGTACATGGAAAGCTCTGCCAGGAACCTGCAGATGGACATGGATTTCCCCCATACGCTGTCCAGTTTCCTCCCTTCACAATACTCGCCGTCGTGTAAGTGAAGTAAGTGCATGTGTAAGTGAAATAATTTGGAGTATGGCATATGGCACCGATCATATATGGTGTGACAGAAATGTTTGGGTATGATGTCATTACATAAATATAGATTCACATACAGATTTCTATATAGTCTGAGCTCTCAAAGGGTTAGGGTAAAATGTGTAAACATGATTTACAGGTGGTCCAGTCCCAGAAATAAATAAATATATAAATAAATAAATAAACAAGCAACAATATAAGAATCACAAACTTGGCATAATCACAATCGGATGAGCTATGGGTAGAAGTTGAGACTTTACAATTAAAATGAAGACATCACCTGATTTATATTGCAGGCTCAGCGCCTGAAGGAACGTGAAGAAGAAGAGAAGCGCACTGCTGAGCTCCGGGCACAGGAAGATGCTAGGAGGAGGGCAGAAGAGGTCAGTTGATCAAGGACTACTGCACAGTTGTACTAGGTTTTGTGGCAGCTTCTGCCTGGAGAAACCTTCCAAGTTTGACCAAAGCTTTAGCTTTTAAGTATTGGATGAACAAGTTTGACAGTAGTGGACACTCAGGTGTGATCGAAGTTGGTGGACGAAATTGACAATAGTACAAAGGAGACAGCAGTGGATGGACAAACATGGAAATATTGGATGGACGAAGGTGACAGTAAAGTGAATGTACAAATGCAACAGTAGTAGAAACATGACAGTAGTGATTGTACAAATGTGAGAGTAGTGAAAGGACAAAGGTAAGAGTAAAGTGAATGGACCAAGTTGACATTAATGAATAGATAAAGGTTACAACTGAATGTTTTGTTACTGTTTCAGGAAGAGAGGAGGAAGAAGAAGGCTGAGGAGGAGAGGGAGAGGAAAGAAGAGAGAGAGAGGAAAAGGCAGGCGGCTGAGGAGAGACTTAAGCCCAAAAAACCCAACTATGTCATCACAAAGAAAGGAGATGGATCAGTCAGCCAGGCCCCGGTTCGTGTCATTACCTTTCATTTCAGTTGCTCTTTGCCTTTCTTGTATAGTTTTGGTTAATGGTTGCGTTCTCTGTATGTATACTGTACATATGTGAACATTGGACTAATTGAAAAAGTGAAAATATGATGGTAAGATCATAAAAGCTTTAATTTCTCACTTTGTTTATTTTGACAAAGAAATACTCTAAGTGGGTAAATCATTGCCTTCAGATGTTTATGGATACGTTCCTTTACTGTCTGTTTTGTATTTTAAAAACAGCTGATTAATTTGTGTGACTGTAAAATTAGTGTTTGGTTTGTCTTACACTGACCTTTTACTGACTTCTGTATTGTTTTGATACTTCACACAAGTTTCTTTCAGCAAGTTTAAGAATTGACTAGCATTTAGTCCCATGTCATGCCTTCCCCTCAAAGCTGCCTTTGATTGAACTATGAACCCATCTGCATGGACATGTATGCACATATGTAACAAATGGCTTGATTGGCACAATTAAATTGTATCACTAGACAAAAAGTATATATACATATAGTATCTTTAATTCTTAGTTATTAAGGTTTAAGAAAATTGCTTCAGATTTACTGTTTGCATAAAGAGCTACATTTAGTTCGTGCAAATGTATCTGTTTCGAAAGCCATTGTTTCCCTGTTTTATCATGTTTTCGTCGCAATACTTCTGGTATGTACAAGTGAAGTAGTGTAAAGCCATAATCAGTCTTTCATGTTGTTTCTTGAGGAAGCTCCTTTCATTTTGGGAGGAAATAGCAACTTGTCTTGCTGTAAACCTACCAATTTTTTTACCAGATGTGTTAGTGGTGACATGCCAATCAGGCCTTATGTCTTTGTGCACATAGCGTTTGCGATGGTTATGAGCTGGCAAAATGCGAATACACAAACAAACACTTAAGGCGTATATAAAAACACCCAAAATGATTCTGATTAATAAAACTGCAGGCTTAACAAGATTATGCTAACTCTTGAAGATAATTAATTAACAATGAACATGATAATCTACTGAAACATTAAATCCTGTACAATGTATAACTGAAAATGGTGACTGTAACCATGTACACGTCTTTATTCCAGTATACAAATACTTTGCTGCGCTTCAACTACATGCTCCGTGGCATTGCTCAGCAATTAATATCTAACATTTTACTAAAGATTTGTTGAGTTTGATATAATTTTTCTCAAAAGTATGTGCAATGCCCCAGTTTTATTGAACACAAGCTACCTTAAGTGATATAATTGAAGTAATTATTGCGTAAATTTCCACTGGAAGTTTATCACACTGCACTTACTGCGATGCTTTGCGGCGCCTGCGTGGAAATCGCAGTCATTGTGTGGTATTGAATTCAGTAATAAATGAAGCAATCTTTTTCAGATAACTCCGACCAAATCCTGTCCGTTTAATACCATGTCAGTAAAATACCTAAATCAGGATAAATGGATGGCCCAGCCTCTCATTTTTCCAAGCAGCGGATAGAGTAAAAATGGATTCATAGCCATTGTACCCAATGAATATTTCCATTGGATTTTGCGGAGAGATCCATTGCGTTCATTGGCTATGATACCATTCCGTTGTGCTCTGGAATGTGAGAAAGGCTCTCAAGGTAAACTTGTTAACGACATAATAAGTATTGACTTAGGAGTAAATGATACAGAACAGATTCCCTCATTGAACTGGTATGACCAAATGTAATGACAACTCGCTTGTGTTGCTCTCTTCATGGCACACCCAAGTTTACCAGTCGCCTATCATAAACCTCCAACTTTACTAAAATGGCTGTCAATGGCTACAATGCATATGGAACACAAGAAATACTGTTAGATAGAAAATCACTTGCCTTTAAAAAATGTGACAGAGTCAGTCTCTGAACGGAATTGATGATTGTTATTTCTTTGACTTTGAAGGCTTTTATTTGATAGGTATACATGTACAAACAAAAATTTATGAAAAGTCAAAAAAAAAAAGTTTAAACTAATATATTTGTTTCACTCTTAACATTCCCCAGTTTGTTGAGTTAATTTATCTAATTTTCATTCCATGTTTGTCCTAAAATCTTAATTCATTAGTTGAATTTTTTCAAATTTATCAAGTCCATTTTAATAATAATTGTAATAAATGTGAAGCAGCCTGTGAATAACTATACAGTCTACGTGTATGTTTTTCATTGTGCTGGAGTAGTTGAGAGTTTTAAGGGCATCCTACTGAGAAGTGTTCAAACCCTCTGTACAGTGTGCTGTCCAGCGATTTTGAAATGTCTCCCTGTCTGTCCGTTTGTCTGTCCAACTGTCCTCAAACTGTTTGAAGTGAGTAGTCTTGGGTGCAAGCCGAGTGGATTTGGAAATGCAATACTGGCTGTGGTTGTCAGTTAGTATGGTACGTATACTGGTCAAGAGGGAACTATCTTTTAAGACCTTTTTTTAAATGCTACCCCTATTGCATAGAAGGAGATGTCAATGGGCCGTGAGATCTACCAAAAGTCTAAGGAGCAGCTTGAGGAGGAGAAGAGAGCCATCTTAGCCCAGAGAATCCCTGTCCTGCAAGTTGAGGGGCTCGACAGCAACCGCCTCACAGAGAAGGCCAAGGAACTTCACGCCCTCATCCGCAAATTAGAGGGAGACAAATATGATCTGGAACAGCAGTTTAAACGCCAACAGTATGATGTGAGTAGTCTGAAAGGTGTTTTAGGTTTCGTTCATTTTGGTTAACATTGAGAAAAAATATGAATATGAATTTTATATCAAAATCCCGACAATAGCAATAGAGTAGGGCCTTTTTTTTGTAGTGTAGGTCATGTAATGTCCAACAAACATAGGCCCTATGTTCACTGAGGGTATAAGTTGAAAAATTGCTAGTTGTCACAGTTTTGCACAAAATGTTTCACGAAGCCCAATTTACTAAGGGACAGGAATATATATCTGTTTCTTTTTCCACTGCAGCCTGCCAAGAATTTAGCTTTGAATTTTAGACTTATGTCAGTTTCATCATTGACATGTATTGTCATAGATTTGTATTTAACATACTATTACCATTTCCATTAAAGACTGCTTCATTTGAGAATTATAATATTTGATGTTCATATACAGTGTATTTATTCATTGTCAATATTTTCAACTTCAGATGATTGAATTACAAGAGCGAGCTAGGCAGATGAACAAAGGGTGAGTATTACACATGTATTCTGGTACTGCTATGTTTTACGATCAGAGAAATTATTTAAAGTTCAATGTTAGAGGTTAATGTTTGTCAAATTACATGTATAACATCAGCTGTACTGATGATAGTTTTTATTTTCTTGCAATAAAAAATATAGTTCACCTGGAGAATTGTGATCCTGTTGGAGTTTGAACCACTGGCCTTTGTTATTGCTTTACTCTACCTGTAGTATGAGTCTCTTCCCATGCTAATAGTTCATGATCATTGAAAGGGTTTGTACAAAGTCAGTCTTTAGTTTAAAGTCAACCAGTATTTGGATGTAAGAGTACCTTACTTAACAGAACAAATCATATATTCAGCCACCTGAAACATAGCCCATGACTGTATTTCAGCAAAAAGGGAGTGTCCAGTGTACAGGTGGACGAGTCGTAAGTTGCATTTGTTGCCTTGAACAAAAACACATTGCATTGTGATGTTGTGGATATATGGACTAAGGTTTTCTAAACTGAGACTAATTTTCATATACCAGGAGCAAATCATTATTTCTGTTATCTCATTAATTGGAAAATTTTAACATAAAACCATTTTACGTAAAACACATTTCTGTTTGAGAGGAGGTTTCAGATGAATTTAATTTTACATGCAGTAGTTGTCTTAGTCATTGTGCTCATTTGCACCTGTTGGATTTAGTTTTTAACTTCATTTGCTTTTGCACTTTGCATGAAAAATGATTACACAGTTTTATTGTCTTTTTGTGTGTTTTTTAAAAATTTATTTAAAATTTTTTTTTTAGTGTTTTTATTTTCAGTGGTTTTTTTGTATAAAATGCATGTGATTGATATTGTGCTGTAATGTTGATACTCTGTTCTTCTGTCAGCGGTTTTGCCTTTGTCTCAATGTCGTCACACTGAATAGCTGAAGTCAGTCTGTTTTACTGATACATTACAGTTTGTGAAGTTGTTAACTAAGTGTATTTCCTTCTGCACTTTTGTAGTGTGGTTTTCTTGTAGTTTGCATGGTTTGTTTGTTTCAGTTTTGGTTTCCAACATTTGAGAGAGAAGTTTTGTGCAAGCTATACGGTATGTGTAGTCCTTATAGTTTCTTGGACATGGAATAATTTATCACCAGAATCGATTTTGCTGGGTAAAATTCTTATTGAAGTTGAAAGTATGCATTCTTTTGCCAGTAACAAAAGGGTCAGCCAAGCTATGGATTGTCAGAGTGGTTTGGCGCTAGCTTACCACTTTTACCCTTGTGGAAGGCTCGATAGCATTTTATACTCTCAAAAATTTCAAATTTAAATCCCATGATTCTTCATTGGATTGGTCGGACCTGAAAGCCAGTAAAATGCATGTAGTTTGTTCTGCATTTAGTCCACTGGCTGGCATAGAGCACCATGTATGGGTAATTTGAAGAACTGGCTCAGACTCTGCAGGAAACCAGCATTCCACAGGCTCAAAGGATGTCCCAAATGAGAGGATGTTATTGCTTATATATGATGAAGATGTGCTTGGTTTGTTACGAAATAGACATCATGAGAGGGTGCATAGTGTGAAAATGTTGAAAGCAGTTTTGTGTCTCGCAAAACGTAAATTACAGTACAAGGTTACACCTTTACCACCCTGCTAAATCATGTTGTATGGAAGTTCCAATTTATCATAGCTGTCCAGATTAGATGGATGCTCAGTTGCTCAGGCATGATAAGGATTACATGTCACCACCTGTAGTAGTGTGAATGGAATTTCCTAACTGCACCTCTTGGTAATTCTGCTCAAAAGTTATGCATAACAGTAGAGGGTATAATGGATTGTTATACCATGTATCGAATGTATATTTGATCATGGAAACACGGTCAGCAGAAAGGTAAATATTATTAAACATATCTTTGTAGGTTCTGTTCCTACAAATTCTACAAAA
The DNA here is from genome assembly GCF_032854445.1 of Liolophura sinensis. Classification (NCBI taxonomy): domain Eukaryota; kingdom Metazoa; phylum Mollusca; class Polyplacophora; order Chitonida; family Chitonidae; genus Liolophura; species Liolophura sinensis. The sequence goes on from NC_088300.1 coordinate 52,377,766, forward strand.
AGCAAAGAGTTACAATTATGTTAAAATACCTCTGAAGTAAAGAGTCAAACATGGAAATGAACTATTTGTAAATCATCAGCTGACAGTGTCTTTACAACGTTTAAAACTTTTCATTGAACCGTATGAATTGAGCAGTCTGATCTCTTGTTAAGATAACTGAAGAACAAATGCAACCCATTGTGTGGATACTAAGAGTAAGAACAAAGTGTCCTGTCTTTTCAGTTTCGATCGCTTGGCTGATAAGCACACAGGTGCCCCGGTGAGTAAGCAGTGATCATTCACCTTTACTTGTATGTAGTGGAAATAAAGATCCTGTAAGGTTTGCAATACACCTGTAATGAACTACTTGTACCTGATTTTAGATATGAGTTTTGTCAATTTTACAGCCATGTGTAACAGCTCTGGGTGAAATATATGGTCAAGGTTTAAACCGCAGGTCTTTCGCAGAAAGGAAGCGAACTTTTGAACAGGTAAGATTTGGTATGAGGTGATTTTAAAAGTTTATCTTCATTTATTTTGCTATTGCTGACGACAGCCCAAGATTGCGCTATGCAGCAAGTATGAGCGTCATACAGACCACAGGACTTATGTGGAGAGGAAGGACCTGTTTGAAGAGTTGGCAAAGGAACCTCCACCGGTTGAAATCCAGCATGTGGATGTTCCCTGGGGCCAGTCGGCTGGAGAGGCGACTGAGGCTGCCGAGTAAGACCAGTCCAAGCTGCGTGGACTCAGAGGCAACAGGTGAACAGCCGTAATCTTCAGTGCTTGATTGCCCGGCATGAAGAACTGACCAGCTTCACTCACAAAGTTCTGGTGTGATTTAAACACAGATTGGTTTGTGTATTAACTCCTACAACAAAGTCACCGTGTTTGTGGAATTTGCGTGTGAAACTTCTGTGCTGTTAATTGCAGTATTTTTTCTTTTTCTTTTTTTAGCACAGGCATGAAATGTCAAGAATAGTTTTGATTAGCAAAATGTGTACATGTTCAATCATTGTCATAAAAGTATGTAAGAATAAAAGAAATTTAACATGGATTGTCATTCAGAACCCTTCACCAGGTTTCTGGTAGGTCCCATCGCTAGTGTGATAAAAAATACGAAAATGTTGAAAACAGTTTCCAATACCTAAATATGATGAGACTGGTGATGCGGGGTATATATTGCCTCTTGTTTAATGCATGTCAGAACTGGTCAGAAGTTTGATCTGCTACCATCCAGAATCCAGACCGCATGCAGGAAATAACTCTGCATGACACTTTGAAATCGTTAAAGTTTCTTTTAGTTTGTGTGTATATTTCGTGATATGCATGCGACAGAAAGGATTTTTAGGTATGACGATAGTCAGTTGACATGTCATATAGCAAGCGATCAGAACGAAGCTATTTGCTCTTGTTCAGCAAGATGTACATTTGATTTGTTGTGCTTCACGAGAATGGTATTTTTGTACAAACTAACCAGAATTTGTTTACATGTATCTGTTGCTAACAGAGTGCCCTATGTAATGGCACCCAAAAGCCTTTGTGTTGTAAAGAAAAGAAAAGGGTTTTCAGTCTGCAAACAGTTCTCTTTTCAAGACTAAAATCAAGTGAATAGCATATCAATAACAAAAATACTCATAATTTAATGGAAGACAGGACGATCAGGCGCAGTGGAACTACACGGCCCCCATGTGATGCCAAACTGAACCTGGAAGTCATTTAACGTCTGTACAGCTCAAATATTTTAGGACACAGCACTGTTATTCTGCGTGTGCATACAGCCTTGCGCACTATCTAAACCGCCGGGTTGTATCATACCAAAGACTTTAAAAATGGTACTTGCCGCTGCCTCGCTTGGCGCTCAGCACTGAGAGGTTAGAGCAAGGAAACAGGACTGGTTCGTCCAGTGTCAGTATCATATGACTGGGTTTGTTGTCATGCCTGAGCCCACTTGCACCAAGCCCTCTTAGCGTTAAGAGCGCGTAACTACTATGGCGACATAATGCCTACCGTGCTGGTTGTCATGGTAGTTATGTGCTCTTAACCTTAAGAGGGCTTCGTGGAAGTGGGCCACGTCAGCACTTTGGTACAAGAAGACACGATATATGTACACACACTTCATGACTCGTCGTCATGACTGAAAAATTGCCAAGTGCGACGTTAAACCCCCCAGCATTCATACATACTGTCTAAACCAGCTAAATTGTCAGGTGTAAAAACTGCTTCGCATGTGACATCGTTCTCTTTTCGTTGTTTCAGATATCATGAGGGAGAGGTAGTCATCAGCTTTCTCGACCATGCCAACTGCCTTTCTCCATTAAGGACTCTCAGGAGTTACTTTTGTTTCCTTTTTTTCGTCCTTTGTGAATATAAACCACATTATTTATTATACCTCCAAGTTGACGGTCACACAATAAGGGAATAACTAGTCATGCCTTACCCCTGACCCCTAACCTCCGCACCTTAGACTGTCATTTCGGGAAGTGTAACGGACATGTGCAATATCTGTAGTAAAGCAGAGAAGACATCCAAGACGGATTTTGTTTTTTCACATCTGCGTTGCGTCAAGTCAGGACTAAGTTAATATATATGTCTTATTGTATTTATGGTCTGTACTGGACTAGTGTATATACGACGGCCGGAATTACACTACCTAAACTATGTAGATAATTTCAGGCATATACCGCTATATATATGGTGCTGTTGTGATAAAGGATGAAATGCAATTCATAATATGACAGAAGGATTTCTCTTTATAAAACGTATTTCATAATTGGTTTGATGTGTGTTCTAGTGTGTATTCCTGGTTGCCTCCAACTGCAGACAGTGTAAGTAACAACCGCTGGATGAGCCTCAATAAAGCTTTTCTCTCAACTTCTCAAACTGTGTTTTGGTTGCGCTGTACTAGTTTTTCAGTTTGTCCCATCTCTATCGTAACGAGTTTAAATAGACCTATTTTTTGTATGTATGTATGTATTTATAGGATATATCAAACGATTGGTGTTTATTTTCTCGGTACGGAGTATATGATGTGGCTCAACATATACAAGTACCAACAAACTTCACAGATTAAAAATGGCTTTGAACTACAGGTTTTTCCTATCGCTCATGCGATCAGTCCGGAAATTAGGTTACCTGTGGTGGTAACGTCAACGATGACAGGTGACAGTAACAATTAGGTTGGAGAGAGAGAGCCTAAACTAAAAAAGTATGTTCAGCGATGACGTCATTTCAGACCACTGACGTCAAATATGCATAAACTAGAGGGGTTATTAAGAAATATAAAATATGCCATAAAATGAAAAAAAGAAAAAAAAATATTTTGGCATACCTGTATATTTTCCTTAACACCACAGCCTTCGTTTTATAGTAACTTTTCGTGATTCCTTAAAGTCCATTCGCTGGCTCATTTGTGTAAAGCGGCGTTCTCTCTCTCTGTCTAATGAACCCGTAATCTTGAATACAACTCTCATTTGTTCGGGGGCAACTTGAAATCGGGACCAACTTTCACAGCGCTCGGTAAATCAGATTTTCAGAACTTCTCGTAAATCACGTAGTAGTATATCGATATAACCCAGGCAACGACTTTTACGAAAACAGTCACGAGACATGTGACTTGGAAGGCCCGTTCACACGATGCATTGTATGATATAAACTTGACTTACACGACAGATGTTAACGTGTGAACATACGAGTTGTATCGACTTGTGACGCTTAAAATTTGTCGAGTACGAGTTGTATGAAATTGGTTTTGCTCTGTTTCTGTGCGATTTGTTGTTACCGCGCGAAGTTTTTCCAAAGTGTCCCCAGGAGGTTTGTGCCAGAAATGCTGTTGGTTTACTCCGGGGCATGCGTCACTCAAAATTACCCATAGTCACCTTACTAGAGTTTCTCAGTATGAACAATAGCCCAGAGTAAAACTAAGCCAGGATGAACATCTTCATGGGTTTCAGGAATAGGTCATGATTACCTATTATTATACATTAATTAATTGTACACATTGTTCTTGTGCAGACCGTTAGCAATCTGTTAAATTCAAGTTCATTTATTTATGAATGTACAATACCATTTCTTGTCGTTCTTCACATCGAATGATTCAACGGCTGCAACTGGTATATTTTTATATGGAAATATCTCTTGATGCTTGAAATAATATACACGTATCGCAGTTCAATTTACTTTTTCTTTTTACAAATCACTGAAACAAGATACGAAGGGTATATGGTGATACAACTTTTTGACAATAATTTAGGCATGTGCAGTTTTCTTGGGACCCCGTTCTGCAAAGTGCGAAACGTCATGGCAATGTATCCGGGCACTTCCGTATGCGTCACCACGAGAGTGCCGCTTACGCAAATTCGCGCACGCCTTGTTGAACGGGCCCCTGTGGTATATTATTATATTGGTCCGTTCTGTTTTATGCACGTAATTAGACAACCGTGAATTGGCAGTTATAATGTGTCACCACTTGCTAGTTTACTGGATTCAGGCTTTGAAATCTCTAGACTTTCCAACCCGAAGGTGCCTGGGTCCTCTGCCGTGTCTGCAGACTCACATTTGTACTTCAGATCGAGCACGTTAAACTCCGGGGAGGGATTTGTCACAGCACGGCTCAGATCTTCTCCTGAAAGCGACAAGCAACGTGTTAATCGTTCATAGTCAAAATAGCTCCGGAACTATTATTAAGAATCAGAGAAACTCCTTAAAACAGCTGATCAACGTTATCATCAGTGTTGAGACAGTAGACATAATGTGAATGGTAAAAACACCAATACTACACTTACACCGTCAATCCGTTATATATGTAAAAAGTTGTTGTATTTAGGAAGGTAAGCCTTATACTAAATTTGACCGTAAAACTAAGTTAATTTAAACCCATATCGGATGTATAGTTTGCTCCCTCATTTTTAAAAAGAAAATTGTTCTACCCATATTGCCAAGTATTGTTTTCCCGGCCAGAATGGTTGTGCTTCCATTGAGTAATATGTAGATATGGACGCTGCAATAGAGCTGGGGTAAGAAAGTGTGCATGTCTGTAAACTCGACTAAATCGCTTACCACCGATCCCATAAACCTGCATAGCTGCAATTTCTGGGTTCCTGGATTGGTCTAAGGCAAAGTTGGCGTGGTCACAGTAGAGAACATCTTGAAGCTTAGCCATGTCCTCGACCCTCATCCACCCGCAGGTGGGCGAGCCCGACGCCCCCTGGCCCACCGTGCACTCGCTTTGCCTAAAAGGTTGCTCGGCAGAACCCTGGCCACTGCTGCTTCCGTTTTCTGTCTTGTCTGCATCAGTGGCCGAACTTCCCTGAAACGGAATTCGGAAGCCATAACTCAACCGGGTACATATATGTCGAGCTCCTTGTCTTGGTTAAAGCATTGGGTATATTCTCCATCTCATGCAAATACATGACGTCTGCAAGGTGTTAGTAAAAACTAGAATTCAAAAATCGTAATACATAGCAAAGCGAAACTGTCGGTAGTATTTTATGCAGGTGTCGATATGTCAACATAGTTATAGTGTTTTAGGGCTAGAATTTATCTGTCCCTACACTACATTCTCACTCTCTAGCTATGCAGACATTCAAGAAAGATCCCGACTCATCTGTACTACCTGGTCTGATTTTTCTATATGACGGTCCTGCTCAGTCGATGGCTCCACCTGGTTTACATCCGGTGACGTATCTCTGTCGGGATCATGTCCCATTTGCCGCTTCGAGACGAGATTGGTCGTCTGCTCCTCTATCAATCGCTCTTGTAACGACCTGATGCACTTCTGTTGTTTGAGAACCAACAGCTTTAGCTCGTTAATCTGCGAAAAGAATCACAGGTGCATAACTGATGTCAACACTTGATGTGGAACCTGTGCCTCTAAAGTCATCGTTATCATTTATCAATCTCAACCAGCCTTATACAGACCAAATGTTCACAAAACTTCGTAATAAGTTTCTCGTAATTTCCTCGTAAATGACGTCACCTTATAGCACTATAACCCAGTCAACGTCTTTTACGAAAAAAGTTACCAGAAATATGACTTGCGAAGTTTTGTGAAAGTGAAAGTGGCCCCAATAGTCACAAATGTGGAAACCAGATCTATTTTGGTGCGCATCGAGTCGCTCTGCTTATACAAGAAGACAAGACCACGGCATTACCACGTCTTAGACAGCGGTTTCTAAAGACTTTACTCGTCAGCCTGACTTTCTTTGTATAAATCTAAGCAATACATTCACAAATAATTACATTACTTCAGTTTGTTACTTTATCACATGTTCTTAACAGTATTTAAGCCACTAGATCTGAAGGCAAATTCTCTTGTGATGTTGCTCGCTGGACAAATAAACTAGGCATATACTGTTTAAGTTTGTATCAATAGCCCTTTAAACTATATCAGTAAAAGAGAAACTCGAAAGTATACACGCCAAAGTACCTTATCCTGTTTCTCCACATTCAGACAGAAGGCTTTCTCCAGGTCATGCTTTGATTTCAGCAGTGATTTTAAATGTTGAGATTTGAGACGCCGACTGCTGTGACCACCTGGAAAAGTATGCACAAAGATGGCATATTTTTCCTTGAATCCTAAATGCATAACATGTTTGCAAATCGCGCCAAAATGCTTTCCGTTACAAGTGACAGGGGTACATATAACGCACTATGCATCTGTGTGCCATTTGTTCAAGATTGACAAGTAGTTAGTAACATATACAGCCCTAACAATAAACAGAACAACATCATGAGAAAGCTCTGAATGAACTTCACTTTGGAACATCTGAACACCAGGTATGGTGAATTCTTCACTGGGATTCACACGCTCTATATTCATGGTTTTGAAGTGATGTTATAGTTGCACTGAGGCAATCATCGGCATCCTCTGTGGTCACGGGAAACAGTTTAAGGGGTAGACAAAGCTTTAACCCAGAGCACCCTTGAATAAGATTTTACCGTAAAAAAATGAAAACTCTCAAGTAAGAATAATGCGCCTGGCTTTCAAATATAAGTTTTTAGTCCCTTCTATAAGGTACTAGAAATTTTCAAGTCAGCATCTCGCCCATTAATACCTATATTATTTATTACTCATTACGAAGAAGTCGGATGATCAAAATTAAATAATAGCTTCGAATTCCCACAACTGTTACGCCTCGAATGATACAAAGTTTAGACAGACCACTGAACAATAAAGATAATATACCCATCCCATACCATCTTTATTTGCCACGGCTGTTAACAACTGAACGTTCTCCCGCCGCAAATCAACCACTTCCTGTGTAAAAGCTCGGCTCATGGCATTCCAGTCTCTCTCCTTATCCTTCATGTATTTCTGAAATATGCACAGAATACCGAATAAAACATAGCTGGGCCTGTAAATGATGAATGATAGGCTTACCGCTGATGTGTTGGATAGGTTTTCAAGCGGCGAAGTTTTAGGTCTTGCTGAGAGTGACCGCTACGTCACAGACTTTCCCGAACTGTCAATGAACAACACGCGTTAAACCAATCATGATTAATATTGTTGCAAGTGGGTTCACCGTATACCCCACACATTTCTTACAATGGAGAATTGTGTAAAACACAACCAAGCCTATGAAAAATCGGTCATGAGCTGTGAACTCTCGTGTTCCTTTCCTTTATTACGTCACAATAAGTGGTATATGCGTGTTCATAAAAACAGATATGAAGTACACAAGCACTCCAACCTCATAGAAGAAAATGACGTGTTCTCCTGCGATAGGACCTTCTGTGTAGCTCGTCCTCGAGTCTCCCATTGTCCAATCTTTCTCTGAGGTCATGTCATCATGGTTTCACAGGGACAGAGGATAAAAAGCATTGCCCCTACATCATTTTTCTCTGTGACCTAAATTTTATACACTGCACAGCTAAATTACTGCGCAGACAGACGTCATTTTTCATTGTGACTCATGTATTCCATGGCGCGCCGTTGTGATGTCAACGCATTATACCAACGCTGTCTGCAATTGACGCAGCTAGTATGATTTTTTTTCTCAGCTCAACTTCACATATACGCAAGACTGGCGTAATGATGAATGTTGTAAGAACAAAATCGTTATCTGCAGGTATAGAAGGGTATATGGGAATTTAAACCCTGGATGTAAAATTTTAACCCTTCCCCACAGGCGGATAACTTATAACATTGCCAAGAGAAGGGGTCGTGGAACATCAAACGTGTGAGAGATCTATCCATTCTATGGAAGTTCAAGTTTTTCTGCCTATGTGAGAACGCAAATCATTATACAAAAGTTATTTGACTGCTTTTAATACTGGCCTTTTTTCGATAAATGGGGTATTTATGTCATATCCTGTCTTGATAATAGTGATGGTTATCGCCATATGACCTAACGGAATATTTTATTGACGTTTCATTATTATGACGCAATATGACGTCGAACACCATGACAACGCCTGTTTATGACGTAACTATCACTCGCCACCGTGGTAACTCGCAGTGGGCAAAAGAGGGAGGCTGAAGCTAGGCATCCCAAGCTTGTAGGTATAACATTGTGAGGTTTTTGTATCGTTCAGGTTAGGTTTTTATCTCATCTTTCATCAGTGACACTTGATATTTCAGCATTTTAACATTCATGCAAATGAACCGTAAGACATCTCATTAGCAGTTATCTGACAATCAGGTACCACTTTTACAAAAGTTCCAAAATCAGATTTCTCCCAACTTTTTTGGTACGGCTTGAGCGTCTAGGTTGTCTAAATCTATGCAATACATGCAACATGGTATAATACAAACAAAAATCTTGCGAAAGTGCAATCTGATCTGTAAACACAGGTTTACTTTGAACAGCTGGTGTTGCTAAGTTTAATTTTTAAGAAACTTTAATGGCGTGTCCCAGGATATAGTAGTGTGAGTGCAGAGACGCTGTGATTACCTCTAGTTGCCTGCGCTCTTCCCTCAGTGACCAGATCATCTGGATAGCCTGGTCTATCAAATCCTGGAGAAACAGCGAGTTCTGTATTCCCTGGTCAAAGCCAAGCTGGTGAGCGTCCTCTGGAACCGTCATTAAAAATTATGCATTGAAGAACTGACATTCGTGGTATTAACTATGGTATTAGACATGGTATTACGTACTTCGGTTCACAGACAGCGAAATTGCTGCATTACTCGATAAGGTAAGCCGATTTAAAAGCATGTAAGAAATGCACGAGCATGTTTCAGTAATGACATTTATCATAAAAATACGGAGGATTCCTTTTCTCTACACGAGTAACCGGATAACAAATGGTATTTCCTTCAATGTAAGGTGGTGCCTTATTAAGTCATTAATCAGTGGAGACATGCACCAGATGTGTATAATAAACGTACCGGTAAGTTTCTGATGAATCCACAGACATCTCTGGAACTCCTCTTGAAGGCCGGCAATCAGCAAGTCAGCGTCCACTTTCTCTTCCCCGATCATGCCCAGACGGCTACACGTCTGGGTGCACTGGTCCTGACAACCTGCATTCTCCACCCGATTATCATTATTCACGGGGGTGTCCGCGATTTCGGCCGACCTGGGCGTGTCGAGATCATTGCTCAGACCGGACAGAAAGACATACTTCAGAGCCTCCAGGACACTGAGGAGAGATTCCCGTATGTGAGATGTCCCTTCGTCCAGGTAACGCTCTGCGTCCTCCACGGTGGGTTTTTCAACCGGCGTGCTGTAAGGATGTTCTTCCGACGTGTTGGGCTTGTCTTCTACTTTCCCAGGAGTTTCCACTGCACATTCGCGCCCCTGGTCTGCGGCTGTTGGACAGTTAATCTGAGGTGTTTGCTTTTCCTTTTGTCTCTCGATGACCTTCCTCTCAACACCTTCTATAAGAGTGGTCAGTATATTTTGTCTGTCCTGGTCTGAGATTTTCTTTGGCGATTTCTGCTGATCCTGTATCAACACGGATTGTTCCTGGATGGAGGGTTCCTCGAATTCATCCTCGCTGTCTTCTTCCAGGAGCTCGCGCTTTAGTTTGATGATGGCTTCATCCACACAATCATCATCATAAGAGTCCGGATTGCCCGGAGGCCGGCTACGGACGTCTACAGCTTCAAAACTTTCCTCGGACTCGCGGCTGAGAAAGTCATCCGCTCGAAAGTGAAGTGGGCAACTTTCGGAGAAATATTCCCCAGGTGAAATATTACAGAAGCCTTCTTCTGTCAGTTCCGGGTCCACCTCATCTATTCTTGTGTCACCTTTGGACCGTTGAATAGAGCTGTCGTCAAGACTTATCTCAGGACTCCGCTCGAGGTTCACAGCCCTGGGACAGAGTTTAGGATCATCCGAGAGGGGGCCATTCTTGTTGATAATATACTCTACTTCATTATCATAGATCGGAGAATCCATGGAGGAAATCACTGAGTTCATAAGGTCTGTTACTGTATCAGCTTCGTGATCCGAGTGGGAAACGGGTGTCGTATCTGCCATTCTGTACAACTGCGACGTCCTTGTCAAACGCAGATGTTCTCAAAACGTTGACATGTTGTCACATCCTTTGTGACGCTGCGGTATTTCAGATGACGTTTAAGATTAATTAGTGACGTAAATTTACCGTCACGTGTTCTTGCGCGTGCGCTGGCATTGTTAACGTTGACGACGTCATGGAGAGACAGGTGGCCAAGGGGACGGAGTATAATATAGTCTAAACGACACCATTAATGGATGTCTGTACCTTTGTAGGTGTTGATCTCATTATTTTTACCGCCATGAGGAAGTTTGCATAGATTGGTGTCTTTTACTGTGAAAAGTTTACATGCATAAGGCCTTTTTAAAACAGAATATGGGTGATTTTTGAACACCTCCCATCCCAAATGGAACACCCACAAAAAATGCCACGTAATCTCTTCTGCTATGTCTTAAAAGTTCAAAAGGGCTTTTTCATACCATACTATATTATTTGTTCTCCGAGCCGCTTTAGATGTTCATTTTTTTAACGATCTAACGTAAACTTTCATTTCTGATAACGATTTAATCCATAAGTTTTATGTAAATGATCGAGGCGATAACTGCATTTTGGAATTTAACTTCTTCGCCTTGTAAGTTACACTCTGCAGTACAGTGGAAATATAAGCTGCGTTTCTTTGGTCTACTCCAGAGTCGAATGAAGGAGCGTAACTTTAATCAGCTTCTCCGTGGGGCACTATGCTATTGTACTGTTTATAAAAAAAGTTCGTTTTGATATGATGTCCGTAGATTTATGTTGCTAAGTATAATCAGATTGCTTAGTCCACACACTTGGCGATACTCATATCAATAAAATATAAACTTTTGTAATACGCCTTGAAGTACAAATCTTGTAGCTAAGTAAAACACTGAACTTTAACAGGTTAACCTAATTTGTTTATCCAACAAACTGCGTATCTTCATCAGATGTGAAGTATATATAAAAGATTTAGCGGCGTTTTCCGTTTAATTAATGTATCTAATTCACGCAATGTAGCCAAGTTTGTCGACATTCGCGATTTTGTGCCTATGTGATATGATAATATATTGCTATAGGGCTACCTGGTAGTATGGATCCTGTGTGACCAGTTTCGTGTAAACAGAATTTTTGCTGTCACGGAACATTCCCGATTGTAATCGTCTGTCCTTTACATCTGCTGTTAGTTAACGAACACAAATAAAGATACATTCAGCTTTCGTTGTCGAACGGCCGTTTGCTCCACTTAACGTACATGTATCATGGTTTCATTATACAAGCCCGCCAGATTTAATATCGATTAAAATTGCATTGATTGTATATGTGTGTACGTTTATTAGGATAAACGGCTTAGAATAATTTGGTTGCTTTTGATCAGCCATCCTCAAATATCTTTTTCAGTGCATGATGTAGTGTGTAACTAAAAGTATAGGAATACCTCCATGCCTTAGGCAATCCGATATAAATACCATACTGAATCCTCAAGGCATTAATCACCAAGAAACCATGGAACACGAAGCCTGGTTACTCTGAATCGTGACGTCATCGAAGATTGGCAGCTCTTCATTGACTACATGACGCGAGGATATTTCGGGAAAAGAAAATGTGTTATGTATGAACAAAATGACAACTTAGATGTAAGCGCCCGTGATTTTTCGCGTGCTATCAAGTGCAATATGGCTTATATGTAGTTTTTTTTAACATGTTAATTTTGTGCATACATGGTCATGCGACTGTTCTAGCTACTAAGCATGTGTTATAATATGTGCAGTCAATGTATATCGCGTAATATATATATATATATATATATATATATATATATATATATATATATATATATATATATATATATAAAAGCTATGTTTATGATCATGTTTAATTGCCAAATATATAGACACACATGTCCACAGTCAGATTGTACAACCATTCCATGCTATATATATATATATATATATATATATATATATATATATATATATATATATAAAAGCTATGTTTATGATCATGTTTAATTGCCAAATATATAGACACACATGTCCACAGTCAGATTGTACAACCATTCCATGCTTAATCTGGACGATTAAGATAACACACACATGTAAATGCAAAGGGGTTAGACTGTATTACTGGCTACTGTATTAATCCTGAGACTGCTTCACGCGTCTGTGTTGTAAATGTGGACAAGGTAAACCACATCGAGTTTTATTTAAGGTTAAACTTTGTTTCACTGTCAGTACCATCTGCATATAATTCTTCCTGTGTACCGCCCTGTGTACACTGTCAAATATAAGTGAAATATTAATTACCATATATCTTAATATTTATATAAACAGATTATGTTACTTCGGAATATGTATTGAGCTTTTGAAGGAATTTTAGAGCGCCCTCAACTTTTCAGTACAGTTTGCCAATACTTGCGTATGATGATCCAGGTTGCATTTATTTTGTCTTTCTCAACACTTACTCTAATTAGGCTACTCGATATCGATGTTGACAATTTTTTTTCTTAGATGTTTTTATTACATGACATCAGTTGGATAATCTGTTCAGAAAACCTTGTGTTTTACTCAACCTGTTCACCTAAAAACACGGGTGCGCTGCATGCTAATTACTGTACATGTAGAGCGATCTAATATATTCCCATCTGCACAAATGTACGTATTCCGAGGGATAAAGACCATTCTACCGTTAGGGTGTATATTGGTGGTAAATGTTACAGAGACGATTTTACCGTCAGGGTGTATATCGGTGGTAAATGTTACAGACACGATTTTACCGTCAAGGTGTATATCGGTGGTAAATGTTACAGAGACGACTTTACCGTCAAGGTGTGTATCGGTGCTAAATGTTACAAAGACAATTTCACCGTCAGGGTGTATATCGGTGGTAAATATTACAGAGACGATTTTACCGTCAGGTGTTTATCGGTGGTAAAAGTTATAGAGACGATTTCACCGTCAAGGTGTATATCGGTGGTAAATATTACAGAGACGATTTTACCGTCAGGGTGTTTATCGGGTGGTAAAAGTTATAGAGACGATTTTACCGTCAAGGTGTATATCGGTGGTAAATGTTACAGAGACGATTTCACCGTCAGGGTGTATATCGGTGGTAAATGTTGCAGAGACGATTTCATCGTCAGGGTGTATATCGGTGGTAAATGTTACAGACACGATTTCACCGTCAGGGTGTATATCGGTGGTAAATGTTACAGACACGATTTTACCGTCAGGGTGTATATCGGTGGTAAATGTTACAGAGACGACTTTACCGTCAGGGTGTATATCGGTGGTAAATGTTACAGACACGATCTCACCATCAGGATGTATATCGGTGGTAAATGTTACAGAGACGATTTCACCGTCAAGGTGTATATCGGTGGTAAATGTTGCAGAGACGATTTTACCGTCAGGGTGTATATCGGTGGTAAATGTTACAGAGACGATTTCACCGTCAAGGTGTATATCGGTGGTAAATGTTACAGACACGATTTTACCGTCAGGGTGTATATCGGTGGTAAATGTTGTAGAGACGATTTCACCGTTAGGGTGTATATCGGTGGAAAATGTTGCAGAGACGATTTCATCGTCAGGGTGTATATCGGTGGTAAATGTTGTAGAGACGATTTCACTGTCAGGGTCTATATCGGTGGTAAATGTTGTAGAGACGATTTCATCGTCAGGGTGTATATCGGTGGTAAATGTTACAGAGACGATTTCCCCGTCAGGGTGTATATCGGTGGTAAATGTTATACATTTTCCATGGTAAATATCACAAAATATTTTGTATTTTATATATCTTCTAGTCAGTTGTAATTTCATTTGGAATGTGTGATATATGTCCCTTGATATATGTATACTGTAAGAAATACAGAGAGAATGATACCATTGTGTTACATGGTAGCTTCCATTGCCTTCATGTGCTGCCTCCATCCCGTCTGCCTTGCAGTTGGGTCCCTAATAACAATAGATTTATTTATTTATCTGATAGTTGTTTTACGCCATACTCAAGAATATTTCACTTAGACGACTGCGGCCAACATTATGGTGGGAGGAAACTGGGCAGGACCTGTGGAAAACCGCGACCATCCGCAGGCTGCTGGAAGATCTTTCCACGCACGGCCAGAGCCGAAGCCAGCATGAGCTGGAGTTGAACTCACAGCGACTCACATCGGTGAGAGGCTCCCGAGTCAATGCGCCAATGCATTTTGATTGTAAAGCGGGCTTTATGTACGATATTAATAATGACGTCACATTCACTTGTACCTGATCCTAAAGTAAAGTAAAGTACTAAAGTACAATGTATAGGAAGGCCAATGTAATGTCAGATTGGCCTTTTCTTGCACGGGCACACATTACATGAGTAAAGACTCTTTTTCAGACCAGGTGAACAAAATGTCGTGTTACTTCATTGACGGCATACATAACCAGTATGGCCCACACACCCACTTTATAATAAAAATATACATGACTGCATTTCAGTCAGTGGGGAAAAAAACTAAAATTATTTTAAGATACTGTTTTCAACGGTGTTTCACGTAACTGGTGGAGGCTTCATTTTCACGTGGTCTTGTTCGAAACCTGTAGGTGTGTGATAGTCAAGTGACAACAGTTTGGCTATATAGAGCCTCAGTCTCATACTGATATTTTGAGTCTTATTTTTGTGTTATTATTGTGTGCGACATCATAACCAGACCGCTTTGGTGGCCTAACTGTTATAACGCCCGCCTCGAAGTCGTGAGACCTGGGATCAAACCCGGTCAGGTCATACCAAAGACTTTAAAAATGGTACTTGTTTCTGCCTCGCTTGGCCTTCAGCACTGAGAGGTAAGAACAACACACACACACACACACACACACACACACACACACACACACACACACACACACACATATATATATATATATATATATATATATATATATATATATATATATATATATATATATATATATATATATATATATATATATACATAACTGCGATACATACTGTGCCAGAAATACGTGTGAATGTACACGTATTATAAGTGAACCACGAATCACCTCATCTCTGTATACAACTTAGTTGTGTGTTGTTATGTACAATAGTCCGTCAACTCCAGAGAGATCCCGATCATGCATGTATACGTAGCCTACTAGGTTTGAGTCATATCTGTCACTTGGTGTATATCATACTACTCTCATCCCCAGGCAGTGCGGAACAACGATCCGCGTACTTAAAGGTGAATGGCGATATCTTCGTGAACATCTCACGGCCATGATTAATTGCGGTAAGACACATATTTTGCTTAAATCGATCGTCACTTTTTTCTTTATTATGCACTCTTTGGATTGCACTTCACAATTAGCGATCTGTATGGGATATACGACGGGGTCATGTAAATGCATGACTAAATTTTCGTCCCTAGAGCACAGCCTGCCGATATTGTACATCGTCATTTAGTAGGCATCTATATTTCTTAAATTTTTCCTTTTTTTTACGGCTTTGGGTTTATTAAAATAGTGCAAGTTGATAAAAATATGCGCATATAGTTGTTACAATATGTGACTTTCTTTGTTGTTCTCTTTTCTTCACAGCCAAACACAAAAAGCATTCTAGATACGATGATGTCATCAATTGTTATTTTTTTACAGTGATCACGATGAATACGAAGGTCACTTTCTTACAATAGACATTTGTTATGACCTCGATACGTGAATATAGGTTAATTTTAAGTTATATGCGCATAGCCCATATCGAAGGAACGAAAGGCAGCGCAAAATTAAAGTTATGTTAAATAGGTAGTCAAAGAAAATTTATCAATAAACATTTATTTAGCGATATACAAGAAATCCATATGTATTTATTCACCCTTACACTTTCAGAAGCATTCCCAACACAAGTTTCGCTTGCTATTACGTGCAACAAAGGAGAAACCAGGAGAAGGTTTAAAATTCCAACCTCTCCACCAAATCACCAGGTAAATAGCATTTGTAATAAAGACAATGTAAGTAGTAAGACACAAGGTACTTGTATTCTGTCAGAGTCAGCCTTGCCAAACAAGACGGTGGATTTACTCTTCCTTTTAAGTTGCGTTATGCTGATGGGATCGCCTTCCTTTTCCAGTGTCTTAAGTTCTCCTCCCTTGCTCTCTGCACAGCTCCACGGTAGGAAAGAGCCGATCTTACTCAGCGGAGTTGGCTTTCTCATCCATTCTATTGCCTGGTGCATGGACACGAAAAACACGCCAGGCTTTGACAAAGCTTCCCTGAAGAATTTCTGGAAGCCTTTCAGTTTCGCGTCACCTCCAGGACTCAGAAATCCCACCGAGTTTATGTTCAAAACAAACGGCGTACGGTCATTGACGTAAAAGGCATTAAAATTATGCCACAGGAAATCGGACATTTCTTTTTCTGTAGTGGCGGGGAATTCTGTGGAATAAGAATAAACACTTGTTGACTTGTGACCGGCCTGTGTCCCATTGAACAAAGTAACACTGGGTATAACCCAGAGGCCGGTGTACGTATTGGTTGGGCATTTGCCCATCACACATCGGTGTGGCCAAGTGAAATCCAAGGTAGAAGGCCACGAATTAGTTTCAAAGATTGATCTCCTGCTCATTCTCAAAGAAGCGTCGTACTCGAAGTCTTCGTACTCCAAGACCTGATACTGCACATTGCCGGCGGCGAAAAATGCCGGATTTCGGTAACCACGGATATCCTGACGAAGAATCTTAGCATCTTTCATGAATTTTTGTAGCGGTTTCAATACCTCTGTCTTCATGCTGGTTCTGTTGATGGAGGTCCAGTAGTTGTATTTTGGCGTTCCCAGTTGGCTGTTCAGGCCGATCTCTATGCCACGCTTGTGCCATTTTTTCACAAGATCCACTTCAGTGCTTTGTCCAGGAACGAACATGGTTGCCCCAATTCGACAGCCGTTCGGGTTCCGTAATGATGTGGGTAACAACTGGTTGTAGTGCTCATCCCTTTGATTGTCCAGGTTGCCATCTAATGCAACCAACACCATCTGTGGCACCTCATTGGGGTTCATATCGAGCGGAATGCCAGCATCGCTACAGTAACAGTTCGGCAGGTTACAGTTTGTGCCCTGCTCACAGGTAGCGGCCGAACTTAATGTGACGCTGTACAGTGACAGCGTCAGCACGAACAAAGGTGCAGACTTCATCATCATCAGTGCAGTTCTTCAGTACACTTAGCTATTAAGGTAATATCCATCAGTTAACATGCCCAGCTTATGTATCAGACAACATGATTCTTCGTTCTGTCCAATATACCTGCGACTCTCTCTCATACCACCACAACTGCTCTCATCTGATATCAGCGTTCAGACGACAGACAGACCTATTATACCCGTTGTTAAACGAGCTCTGTCTCTCTGAGATGAGTGGGGGTTCTTCAATGCAGCCACAAACACTAAGTCGTTCCACTTGACAAATTCTCATTTAAGTCTTTTTTTTAGCTCTAAATATAAATCCTACGAACAACGCTGTACTGGTTTTTCTAGGCCTGACGGTTAAAAAAAGGACCAACACAACTAGTAATGAAGTAAACGCCTTGAGCTCAAGGCTCAGTTTTGCATCATGCCTGTGAGGTCCTCGCTTTTAGTGGACAGATACAAAAAGAGAGATAACGGTTAAAAAATTAGACTGGTCTTAAATGAGGCACCCTGCCCTTCAGTATATGATGTCTCACGCTCAGTTTGAGGATAAATCTGTGGGTGGGGTGGACATTAGCTTCGGAACAAAAATTTAAGAACTAGTGAAATGGATTGAAACTAATTTAATGTTAGTGAAATATACATAATAAACGTTTTATACAATTAATCGGCGCCTGGGAAGAGAAGTTATGTAAATTAAACATGATCATCGTTCATATTTCAAAAATATCTTCGGGTACTAATATTAAAATGTACGACATCTGTCATCAATAAACTACGAATATTTTCTGTTCTGTTCTGTTTTCTGATCAGGCAGTCAAGCGTTACATGTCGTGAGCAGAGGTCACATGCCACATTTTAACACCGTGCCTGTGATTTCACAAGGTCATACACTATGCGCTTCGTTTTAGAGAGCATATCAGAGCATTTTCTTGCATTTCAACACGTAACAAACCGTTATCTCACGCAAAATCATATCTAAATCTCAGACACTTTCCAGGTCTTGAGTTTATGACAGGACATAGTATTTATACAAAAAGACTACAGCATAGAGAGTAAAACCAGAGCAATGATGACAATATGATAGCTGGAAAAGGATCACACATAATCGGTGAATTCCGGTCATTGGTCAGTTTACCTCAGAGTTTTATTGCTAATAACTGCTCACGGGAATGCTTAAATGTCAGCAACTTATACGCCCCCTAGCACAATCGCTTAAGCAGAATTAGGTAAAAAAAAACACAGTAATGATAATAGCCATTTATTAGTATTACTAAAATACTATGTTGCCATCGTGCTTAATAGACGATGACACGAAAACAATGCTAATGGACCACATCTTACATTGATAAGTGATGGAAATTCTTTCGGGAGACTTTACTGCCTATCAAACAGAGCTGTTTAACCGTCTTGGATTCTGTAGATACCTAGATTATTCTATATATTTGTTTATTTCATTGGTTTTTTTCCCCATACTAAAAAATGTTTCACTTTTACGAAGGCGGCCAGCATTATATGGTTGTAGGAAACCAGACAGAGCTGGGGAAACCCACGACTATCCACTGGCCGCTGGCAGACTTCCAACGTACGGTCGGAGTATTCTACATATGTGCATCTTGTTTGAAACACTAAAGGATGAGGGAAGAGGAGGTTGGTGGTGGAAATGCTTTTCCCCCACTCCTTCTCCACCTGTACACTACCCTGTTTCTGCTGATAAGTCACGATATGCACGAATTTTAGGTCTAGACAGTTCTCAGGTAGACATGCATGGATAGCTACACTGCAAGTGGTCGTTTTAACCATCTCTGTACATGTATATTTTCGGCCTTAATGGGCTTGGAATGCCCTCGTTTAATTGTTTAATCGTTTAAACACACGCAAGTCACGTTTAACGTTTTGTTGATTGTTTCCCAGTGCGTTTATTTGGCTATAACAGACTTCAACAGCACTTTGTCTTTTGTCACTTAAACAGCGGCATAATAGCTCCGCCGGTATGTCTGTATTCCTGTAATTAATTGCTACACCCCAATGCAGATGGGATCGCTTTTCTTTTCCGGTGTCGTAATTTCGGGATTGCTCTCAGGGCGCCTCCACGGTAGGAAAAAACCGATCTTACTCAGCGGAGCTTTCTCATCCACTCTATCGCCTGGTGCATGGACACGAAAAACACGCCAGTTTCTGACGTAGCTTCCTTGAAGAACTTCTGGAAGCCTTTCAAGTTTGTGTCAACGCCAGGAAATTCCTTGTTCTGTAGTGGCGGGAAACTCTGTCGAATAAGAATAAACGTTGGTTGACTTGCGACCGGCCTCTGTCCCAATGAACAAGGTAACACTGGGTATAACCCAGAGGCCGGTGTAAGGATTAGTTGGGCATTTGGCCATCACACATCGGTGTGGCCAAATGAAATCCAAGGTAGAAGGTCATGAATTGTTCTCCTGCTCATTCTCAAAGAAGCGTCGTACTCGAAGTCTTCGTACTCCAAGACCTGATACTGCACATTGCCGGCGGCGAAAAATGCCGGATTTCGGTAACCACGGATATCCTGACGAAGAATCTTAGCATCTTTCATGAATTTGTGTAGCGGTTTCAATACCTCTGTCTTCATGCTGGTTCTGTTGATGGAGGTCCAGTAGTTGTATTTTGGCGTTCCCAGTTGGCTGTTCAGGCCGATCTCTATGCCACGCTTGTGCCATTTTTTCACAAGATCCACTTCAGTGCTTTGTCCAGGAACGAACATGGTTGCCCCAATTCGACAGCCGTTCAGGTTTCGTAAAGACGTGGGTAACAACCTGTTGAAGTGCTCATCCCTTTGATTGTCCAGGTTGCCATCTAATGCAACCAACACCATCTGTGGCACCTCATTGGGGTTCATATCGAGCGGAATGCCAGCATCGCTACAGTAACAGTTCGGCAGGTTACAGTTTGTGCCCTGCTCACAGGTAGCGGCCGAACTTAATGTGACGCTGTACAGTGACAGCGTCAGCACGAACAAAGGTGCAGACTTCATCATCATCAGTGCAGTTCTTCAGTATACTTGAGCCAGTAAGGTAATATCCATCAGTTAACATGCCCAGCTTGCATTTATCAGACAACAGACGAACCAATTATACTCGTTGTTAAAGAAGCTGTGTCTCTCTGAGATGAGTGGGATCTCTATTCTTTTGAACCACTAACACTAATCCTTTCCACTTCACGATTTCTCATTTAAGTCTCTTTTTTCAAATTAAATTCTTCTTAAATAAGGCTCCCTGCCCTTCAGTAAATGATCGTATATGTGTGCATTCCTGAAATTAACAGCACACCATCGTGATTGATTTATGTATTCATTTATTTAATTGTGTTGCGCCGTACTCAAGAGTATTTCACTTAAGGAATCCAGCATAACTGGACTTGAACTCACAGTGGTCGCATTAGTGAGAGGCCCCCTTGTGCTACGCCAGCAAGCTAACCACTAGGCCACAGAGGCCTCTACCTTCGAGGTCTTACGTCTGTTCTAACCAGGCATGTGTAAATTCTAAATATTGTGCCTAACACTTGTAATGAATGTACTCTCGAATGTGTTTTACAAATACTGTGCGCACTATAATAAGTCAGTTGTATTCAAAATCGTCCATAAGTTTTCATACAAAGACAAAAACGATTGATGCAAACGTCTGTCTGAGAAGACTGTAAATCTTTGTCAGGTCCACCAGACTTGAAGCATCTGGATTTAGAGAACAAGCGTTCCAGTTTAGCTTAAAACGACATACTGCCGACGGCGAAACAATTGTGCTGTTAGTTTAGACGTCTTCTAAATAAAGCTGAGACTTTCAAATGTCTGCTAACAAGTATCTGACTTTGAGTGAACAGTTGATTCTGGCGGCTCTGATTGGGGTTTTACGTCGTGCTCAGCAATTTTTCAGTCATATGACGACGAAGGAATTCCTAGGGTGTATGTAATGTACCTCCTTGTTGCAGGACGGATTTCCACCGGTCTTTTATCTAGTGCTGGTTCACTGAGATGATATACCGAAGGCAAGTTATGCCGCCCCGCCCGAGCCATTTTACTGATACGGGTCAATCAGTCGTTGCACTATCCCCTCCATGCTGAACGCCACAACTTCTTCTTTTAGGTGTGACTCCAACCAGGATTGGTCCTGGATCTACCTCTTCCGAAGCGGACGCTATACAAACTGTGTTATCCGGGCCGGTGTGAGTGAACAGTTGAATGCTCAGTTTTATCCGAGGGTTCCCTTCGATCATCAACTCACTGAAGTTGCTATACATGTAGTTAACGACCATCATAGGCACTTGGAACATATCTAGCATTCAAGTACAACCCATTTAGGCTTCACCAAATAAAGTTGTTGATTTTAAGTGGATATGACAAGTCAACTGTAATATTTTGCGTATCATGGCCAATCTACGAGCGCACATCAAGTGAAGCACTGGTAATCCACTGGTTTGCTACAGGCTTGCTACTAGTTTGCTGAAAGAGAACTTTAGGCATGGCTAAGACGACTACAGATGCTTGCGGAAATGAGCTACGAGATGAAGAAATCTTCGTAGAGACATAACACACAGTACAAAAAAAATTGAAGACTAATTAAATGATTGTGCAGCGTGATTTCACTCATTCCATTTGCTAATAGAGAAGAGCTCAATGCACATTTCAATTCTTTATTAAAATATTAAAACACTTTTGCACAACACAGCTTATTGTGTACGGGCTACCTTTTCCGACGTATAGACGACACTAGTTTAAGCCAGATTGGCCCATTCTTCACTTGTAATACACGATTACACTCAAAAAATTGAATCTATTAATTTTAACAGAAAGTCTGTTGTCGGAGTGATGCTAAAGCGTATTCTGCTATTTCATCTTTGTGTTCTATTATTATTATTCTGTCGATTATTCTGTTAAATATAACACACATATTTTATTAATTCAACATAACGATTCTGTTAAATTAACAGGATATTATGTTGAATGTGACACATTCTTATGTCGTAACAGAATGCATTCTAGCATCACTCAGATAACAGACTTTCTGTTAAAATCAACAGATTCATTTTTTGCTAACCATCACAAATAGTCACAAAGACAGGAATGTACTATAGAATATACACAGCTTTGACTCCAATCACTTAAGGTAGGTAAGGTTTTTCCATGCATTCAAGATTTTTTTATTGATAAGAATAAATTAATCTCACAGTAATTTGAACAAAAACTATAAGTGATGTCATGAGTATGCATGGTTTCATAGCTGATGCTGTACTACGAGGCGAAAACAATATACCGCCCTTTTCTTTGCGTGTTTTTGAGTCCCAGCTAAACAAAGGAGAATCGGGTCTAATCGCTTCTGGAGGTGAGTCAGGGCCTTCAGCTGCCCCACCCCGACTCCGGCGGGCCTCAGTTCTCTGAGGGTACGTCCTGAAGGGTTTGTTTATGGCAGAGGACTGTAAGGGACATTGCCACTCCCTGAACAGATGCAATCTGCTGACGGGATAAGGATTGTGTAGCCATTTCACAGCATTCTCAACACTAACTATGTAAATATCATCAAACAAAGACAATTGATTAAGGAAAGCCTCTATGTTTTGCACGTATCCTCTGCCACTTTGTAGCCAATCAGAATCGATCTGTATCAGAAACGGTGCTCTGTTTCCTATGTAAAATTCTCTCAGATTGGCTAAAAGAAGGTTTCTTATGCTTTCAATGCCCGGCAACGTCGAACAGTTACGTAATGTGTAACAGTTGATGTTAAGTCTATCGCTGAACATTGACGTCATCGGAAATTCCATCAGGTTAGGGAAATCCCCCTGGTTACAATGCCCCCTTGTATCACAAGGAGGTAGTGTCCAGCCCCTGGTCAGACGGAAGGGCCACTGGAAAGATACGCCATCTCTCGGTTTGTTCACCATTAATGTGGAATCGTATGTAAATCCTATATATGACAAGGCATTGAACAGCTTCCTACCGGCCATACCCGGGTCGCTACTCCGCCATCCAAGAACCTTTTGAAGATGAGGAATCTTTGCGGCCATTTCGGTTTTTACTCGAAGAATCACGTTATAAGCGGATTTCTCTGTCTCATTGGTAAAATCTATATCCCCAAGAAGCGACACCTCCATCCCTCTTTGAATTTCAGCGTAGGCGCTTCCGATATCCACATCCGCTGTACTCGCAAAAGTTGTCATGGAGACTGGACAATCATCCGGGTTCCTACGATTTGCGTTGAAGAGTTTTTGGCTAATATCGGCAGGCAAAATTCCGTTAAACGTGATAAGAACTAGCTGTGGTATTTCCATTGATTTGAAGTTCTTGATAGAATCATCTGGTAGGCGACAGTCTATTCCGGGTGTACATATATCTGACAAACTCACTCCCATCTGAGACATTACCCATACAACAACAACGACGACGACGGTGGTATTCATGTTTGATCTGGGAACTTCAGATACAAGGATGCCTCAAATGGTTTAGTTCTTGTTGTAAAGCAGGATAGACATTATATATGACTTCAATTAACTTTAGTTAATAAAGCGTCACAAGCAGAGGAAGTGTTCCTCCCTTAACATCTTTGAAAAATACCTCACTTTTAGAGACGAAGTAATCAGGTCTTCACTGACATCGTCAACAAATAGTCCCGGTAACCTCTGCCAACTTCAGTTTGAACTGTAGTACATCGCCGGGGATTTACTCAGCTTTGCCACACTTTTGTTAGGGCAAAATTTCAAAACTCGCCTCAACGTTCATCACCTCTTCTACATAACTGTCTATACTGCGCTGTTAATAAACTGATGAATCAGTTGATGTCAATCTGGGCAATGATTTTCTTCCACAGGGCGAAATAGTTCATTAAATTGCAAATACCTACACATATATATGCGAACTTTGTAATGTATGTTAATTTACGGCCTGTCTGGCTACTCACTTTCTCTAGAAGCTTATGAAGATACTGAGGCGTGTGGGATACTTACAGCCTGTTAGCACACCACTGTGAATGTATAAAAAAACAAAAACATTCCCTTCGGGAGCTTGTACTGTTGTGCGGAGAAAAACGAACCTGTCAAACGATGCGGAAAGGAGGCTCGCGTCATATATAAGTGAATATTAAAAAAGAATAAAAAATGATGGGAGTCGCTAAAATGTGATGAACTATGATTAATGAAAAATGATCTGGCAAACATCTGATATTTACTTGTTTGTTAGATTACAGTTTCTGGTCCTGATTTACTTTTTTTACTTGGAGGTGATTTAATTCAAAATAAGAATTCAAGAGAACGTGAAAATGGGAGACGCGAATAGTTCATGTATACGTTTACGTCATTGTATTGTGACTCTATTCTAAATGTGTTAGTATTCATAATATTTGCATCTCTTGGCGACTGTATACGGTTTGGCATAATACATGATACGAGTACTCATCTATCATTGTGCAGGTAGGAAATGCTCGTTTTACTTACTTTTTTTTTCATTTCTAGTGTCTAACACAGTTTCCTTTGTCACATCTATCTATTTTTTCTAGTCATGTACTTTAACACTTCCTGTGTTCATATGCACCTAACATATTTCATACATAAACCATGGGAAGCTTCACCCGTAATCTTTGTAAAACGTATTCTGTGCGTACTTATACATGGTAATAGTGCACACTGCTTTACAGTTGTAACTACTGTACATTATGTATGCGCGAAGGGAAGCCCGCAACATTATATATATCGGTTCATGAATCGTTATATCTATAGGTTTAATGTATAGGACATGTGAAACTTGCATATTCATAAATAATTATATCCGCCAGATGCATGTAGGCAGTGGCAGATGTTTGGCAAGTTACAACCAACTGTGAATGCTTGATTTATTAGTATACGCGCGTGTCTGTATTAGTGCACGTATATATCCGGGATGGCTTTCTTTATCAAAATAACTTAATTTAAATTCGTAATTGGTGTTAATGTCATAATATTGTAATTGCGCAGTTCAACAGGCTATATCGCATGGCGGCTTGTTTTGTGAAAGGAAGTGTAGAGACCTATACAGAGGGTTATCCCGCAGTGGCCCCTACGTTTCAAACTACGGCTTCTGACCTGCAACACGTGGGTTGACAGTGTCTGACATGCATCAGCGGTTGAGAAGTGCTTCAAGCCATGAGAACAACCTCAATCTGTCGATGCGTGACGAAATTAAAACTACGGTAAACGCGTTTGTCATCATTGGGGAAACTCTTGTGGGTTAAGATTTCAATTCTCTGCCGCTAGTGTAGCAAAATTATAAATCGTGTTATTTCAGAATTTCATGGTAACCTGGGAGAATTCGCAAGGCTCACAAACTTATTGGGCAACAAATTTGGCCTTAATGCGCTTTAGGCCTGTATTTTACCGAGCAGTCTTAGCCATAGGACCGGCCCTGATAGCACAGTTGATAGGGCGTCCGCTTTGGGAGCGGTAGATCCAGGGTCAATCCTGGTTTGAGTCACACCTACCACCTTAAACGAGCAAGTTATAACTTCCTCTCTAGGCGACCAGCATGAAGGGGATAGTGCATCAACTAGTTGACACGTATCAGTATAATGGCTCCCGCGCAGAGGCTTAGGGCCTACTTGTTTTCGGTAAGGCGTTTCAGTGAAGCAGTACTAAATCGTCATGACTGAAAAATTGTTAAGTACGACGTTAAACCCCAAGCACTCACTCACTCACTCTTATCCATAGCTTGAATTGTGAATATTTCACTTCAAGATTTTATCGACAGGTTATAAGAATTTCGAAGTCTTTCTTCAAGAATACATCTGCGCCTATGATTATTGACTTTGTGAAGCTTGACAAAGTTTTTAGTGAAGATTATTTCAACACTAGTTGTCATCAGACAAATAGCTGAAGAGTGCATCAGAAGTATCTTCACTATAAAACGCTTTTGGAATAGAACTGGGAGTGTACATGTATAAGGTGGGCTCTGTATGGGGCGTATCTATGGCATTGAGTGCATCACAAGCTGTGTGATCTCGTCCTAAATCAAGAATTTTTTCCGCCTTACTAGATCATTAATGTGTATTACTTTGCATCCCATGTATAATAAATTTAACGCTCTAGGAACCATGAAGCCCACCTTATGAATTAACATGTATTGTATTCTGTATAAGAAAGTGTTTAAAACGCGACAAGGTATTTTCACATAATTTTCAGTGGTATGTCTGATGGTGATAACTTCATACTGTCTTGTTTAAAATTAAAGATTTAAAGTTTACTGAAACCTGATTTGTGAAGCAGGAAACGTTTCTTTTTTTTTAGCATACGCACAGCCTCGTTTTGTCCTGGGGGTGAGAGTTCTGGTTGATAAACCAGTTATACAACGCCTCCCCCGGGCAGTGCATGTGTCAGCAAAAGGTGGGTTAACAAACCCAGACTGTGTATGGGTGTTCACCTTTCATAAGAGCGCCTTTAGCTGGATGAGATCAGCTAGGCCACCACAGAAAATCAGCCGAGACTGAATGGGTGTTCATCTATCATAAGAGCATCTAGCTGAGTGATATAAACTATAGACATTAACACAGAAAACACAGTCTATCATATATACACACATACAGCAAAGACAGGGCATAAAAAAGAGACAAAACACAATGACAACATCAAAATAAGACATGTTATGTGTTGGCTGCGATACATGCTTTGGTCAAATACATAGAAGTCACTCTACTAGGCTGAAATATACTATCGCATTTAACACCTGTGCTCTCTTAAAATTGATATGGTATATATAACTTTAACAATGTTAAACCCCATATTTGAAAATGGTGGAGGAGGGATAGCGTTTATAATGTTATTTTAAAAAAATTTGAAGTGTTTGAACTAATTTGCTCAGAAAGTACCGCGATTTTAACACTGTTGTATGTCAAATTAACACTTTTGTGTTGTGTTTCGTTTCATACATGTTACAAATTGTTTAATGTACGGTAACATTATATTACAGCATGCAAACAACCATTACGCGGCTCAACTTTGTGAAACGTAATCACTGACATTTTACAGCCATTCACATGCATCATTTCAAGACTTGACCAATTAACATTTATGTTTTAACAGAGCATGTGATCTTGTACATGCTGTTAAGTTTTCAAAAACTATATGTGTGTTAGAATCTGTCTAGGTCCTATAAGTGCTATCATCCCTACATATACTGGGGAGTATAAACTATAACTATCACGGCGATCTAACTCACATCTTGATCAAAATAGCACAGATTCGCCCATCCCTGAGGGAGACACATGGCGTGCGTCATCAGTTTCGTGGCAGGACTTATATTCGTTTCACATTCTACAGAGAGATTGGCTATATTCAGCCACAATGCATGTATAGGAGGAAAAGCTGTGTAGGAAAAAAAAAGTCATCATAAAACTCGTACGATATGTGAGATAACTATCCTCTGAATATTATTGTAGTTTATAAGCTACCATCCAAAATCCCCCTCACTCAGAATTGCTGAAATTATATTACCGTTAGAACTCCTCTACTAGATCTTGATATTTATTTCTTCGGGTTTAAAGTCGCTTTCAACTTGATTTCAGTTATATTTTTACGCTGCATGTATCAGTGCAACAGTGCCGACATATTCATAATGCTGCCTCACTAAAACGCCATACTGAAGACAACATTCAAGTTACCCCATTCAGTCATAGTCTACTGGATGACATCAGTTACATCATACAGTGCTTTTACAAGACTCAAGCGGGGAGTACATACTGTGAAACTTGTGCAAGATGCCATATTCGTGAGAAGCATCAAACGCCCTCTGAAAACCGCAAACGAAATAAGATTGTATCGTTTTTTTCACCAACCAATTAGCCTGTAAACCACCTGTTAAAGTATACATCTTTAAGCTCAAAAACAAAAACCTTCATGTTAGTTGCGAATATACTCGACATAAGCAGGTTAACAGTAAAAGTTACAAGTTACATTCACAACGTGCATTTTAATATTTTTTAAATACCTACAGATTTCTTTATCAACATTGACATTATCATAAAAAGTCATTCTTAATTCATAAAGCTGGTGGGCATGTAGCGGCATACGAGGTATCGGAGCATATTGCTGCACGATTCAGCATGAGGATTTCGTACAGAATTTGCCTTCGTAAATAACGTTATCTGATAGGCCTCTGACACAAAGATTTTAAGGATTTAACACTAGATTTTAATTTTAAAAAATGATGCAAGGACTATTTTAATTTTGATTAATGAAATACTCGGGCTATGTACATGTATATGTAGGCGCCTATGTCTTTGGTTTATTTAACCACGCATGCATGTAGATTTGTGATTGTAAAGTATTGTAAACCAACCCAAGGCAACCCAACAAGGCATCCCCAGCCCTGTCATTTCAGATAAAAAGCCTGATATATATATAGCCAATGAATTAAAATTTTTACACGAGATTGCATAATTGATTGCATAGATTGAATGAGAGAGCACGAGGGCAATATGGAGTTGTTAAAGCCAGTGTAGGTCAGTGTATATTAAAGTAACTACAATGATATACCATGTTGTCTATCAGACACCATCGTCATGCCATCTTCTGCTACAAGGTCACATATCATTAGGCTGTATAAGCGTTAATAATTACGGCAAAATGTTAGTCGATACACTTGAGTGGCTTAAATCTTAAGGGTGGTCGATTTCCCTAGGCCCACGCTAAAATGTGAAGATTTTAATTGCAGCGCTTTATTACAAACAACCTGCTACAGATGACATTGATAACCATTTTACTTGACTACAGGGTGTATATGAATTCAGTATATTTAAGACACTAATTTGTTATCAACAGTAACGAACCAGTAATTTAATCTAATCTGTATTATGCAAAATTAATAGCTATGTTCTGTGATAGTGCCCTCAGGCATATGCTAAATCGAGAGCTTCCGTCACTCGAGATTGAAGCCACAGCGAGACAAGTCATATAGAGTTACTTATCATAACGTATAAATGTTTTAAAAGAGAGCTGTGTGTATGTTAATGATATTAAAGCACAAAGATTATAACCAAGAGTACAAATCTGTACAGTCCTAGGCTTGAACTCGGGTTTACGAGAACTGTGGAGGGAGACCTATATGTTAATGGTAAATTGAAATTGAAACCAAGATTACAAATTTTCAGAAGTTTTTAACTCGGTTTACGAGGCGGACACTTTTACATCTCGACTATTTCATTGGGGTTACGGTAGGATGAAGGTTCGTATCTTTACAACGGTGTCCTGTCACGTCGACTTTATATGAAAAGAAATATAGTTTCTGTATTTATATTGTTAGTGATCCTATCGAACCAATGGGTCCTACATGGCGTGTGTATGTCTCGTATAGCATTTCTTAGATCCCGTGTGTTGATTTAAATCATCACCTGGATTTTAGTGTATCAAAAATATTCCATCGAAAGCCTTCACTCTAAGTTTCATAATATATTATACACTGAGCATACCCTTCTCTTAAGTAAATATGGACGAAGTGTCCAGAATCTCTCGCACTCTTACTTCATAACTTTGTCCATTTCCACTTAAATTAACCACTCTAATTTTTGACGGTTGTGTTGAATTCATTGTGTTGAATGAACTTGCCACGTAGGATAAATGAACAGTTGCAAACTCAACTTATATACCTATTTTTGATCGACAACAACTTATAAACTAGCATCTTGTACATCTTTTGGATACTGACTGAACTCACACGGCCATAGAAGACAACCCCTTTCTTCTTTACGGTATCTGCAATTCATCGAAGACTGTTAACTGCTTCTGTCAATATTTATTAGATCCTGTGTGTTGTGTGACGATTTCAGTCAGTCACAAGTTATTCCTGCTAAGACCGAAGTGTCAGGGTTATTCCATCAAACACTTTCACTCCAAGTTTAAGTTTTACAATGAGTATAATTCTCTTGTAATTAACATGGATAGAGGGTCCAGTGTCTCTGCTTCATGATTGCGTGTAATTCCCCTAAACCCGGGGCTAGGGGCTGTATATTCCTTATGTTGAATAATATCATTACCTCGGATATATGAACTGTTGTAATCAAAGCCATATTTTGATGACGAGACTAATAAAATGATCCTCCATGCTATATGATGATCCAGGTCAGTCCACATTTTGATGACGAGACTAATAAAGTGATCCTCCATGCTATATGATGATGTAGTTCAGTCCACATTTTGATGACGAGACTAATAAAGTGATCCTCCATGCTATATAATGATCCAGTTCACTCCACATTTTGATGACAAGACTATTAAAGTGATCCTCCATGCTATATGATGATCCAGTTCAGTCCACATTTTGATGACGAGACTAATAAAGTGATCCTCCATGCTATATAATGATCCAGTTTACTCCATATTTTGATGACAAGACTATTAAAGTGATCCTCCATGCTATATGATGATCCAGTTCAGTCCACATTTTGATGACAAGAAAATAAAGTGATCCTCCATGTTATATGATGATCCAGTTCACTCCACATTTTGATGACAAGACTATTAAAGTGCTCCTCCATGCTATATGATGATCCAGTTCAGTCCACATTTTGATGACAAGAAAAAAAAGTGATCCTCCATGCTATATGATGATCCAGTTTAGTCCATATTCTGTCAACATTCACTCCAAAAGAAATTGTTTGTGTACATCGTTTGCTTAAGATACAGACAAACGCTTTCATACTTTTGATGCGGTGAATAGTGTGGGTTATGACATGAACAAATTCGTCTTGACTGGTAAGAGTTGTCCCCCCTAGATTACAGATATACCTATCACCTGTTTGATCATTAAGGAATTTTAGAAAAATAGATATAAATAAATCACATGTGCTATAATATATGTATCGACGTGATATCAATTTCATCAGTTGTTAATGATTCCAGTAACATGGCCATTTTGACATACAGTCTAAAACAAATTCAACAGTGGTACAGGCAATAATTAGGTGAAATACAAAGGCATGCGACTCGGTGTCCATGTTTTCTAAGTCTACAAACATTCTGGTTAACAACACGACCATTCTGCAACTATTGCTTTAAAGATGCTATTTTCAAATTAATGTTCTGCTATTAGTAGCTATGAAAGACAGTATAAAAGATTAGAGCATATAGAAGCAAAACCAAAACAACGACGCTAGTGTGATAAGTCGCAAATGTGTCACACGTGACTTGTGAAATCCGACCTCCTGTCAGTTGACCTGTCAGGGTTTTATTTTAACAGTTCATGTAAATGCTCAAAAAGTAGCAATGTAGACCCCTGACATGATATACACATTTTCTGACATGAGTATATCAAACTTTACGCAGTTAACTTATGTCAAGGTTTTCACAGTTACTTTCTCACAGGTTGTACCGTGAGTAGCTATTCCAGTATTTATTGTTCACCGAACGTTTGGATTTGTCTTACCACATGTATGTTGTGCGCCATATCTTACACTTACACAACTACATGGTGTTCGCTGAGAAATACAAAACCATTAACACCTGGTGAAATTGATATCACGTAGATACATATATTATAGCACGTGTGATAAATTGTGGTGGAATATTTGAATTAACTGGGCTTTTCCATTTCCACCAATATTAGGTCTGCATTAATGTGTCCGCTATCACCTCTTGGTAACGTTTCATTAAAACAATAAATACCCCCCCCACCCCCCGAAAACCAAAAAATACAAAAATGATAAACAATTTTCAGAATTAAACCAAATTATATGAAATTTTACTCTCTTAACTATAATGTGAGTCACTTTCGGAGAAAAATTCTGGACACTTAAAATTTAAAAAAAAAAGACTTGGTTATTACCTGTCCCATGCGGGTACCCGGCACAGCAAATCTTCCATCATCAATATTATCCATAGATTACACAAAGATGTATGATACAGAAAAGTCATCATTGGTCAACATTCATCAAACATGCAGTGCTAGAAACTATCATCATCTGCTGCCGACGTGCCTGTAAAATGCACGAGTAACCATCCATTGGTTACCATTTTCAAGGGAGAAAACTCTGATTGCCACAGAACAAAACAGATAATATGTCAATGCTGTGTCACTTACTTTTGAGTGAGAGAGTGAGTGCTTAGGGTTTAAAGTCGCACTTAACAATTTTTTCAGTCATATGACGACGAAGGAGTCCTTACAGTGTATGCAATGCACCTCCTTGTTGCAGGACGGATTTCCACCGCTATTTTATTTAGTGCTGCTTCACTGAGACTACTTACGGAAGGCAAGTAAGCCGCCGGTCCGAGTAATTATGAACTACACAATCTTTAGACCTCTTTGCATATATTCACTTGATGTACATTTTTTGAGTACTTCTCAACTTCAATGGCGTCTAATAAATTTGTATTTTTACTTGGTACTTAACAATTGTTCAGTCATATTACGTGATGGTGGGTGGGTGGGTGGGGGGGGATACAAGTTGCTACTATTCGAACATCTACATGAACACTTAGAATAAAACCCAAACTATGGTATTTACAAGAGACCGGACCTCACCGGTTACCTGTGTGCATTTGCTAACTATCGCACGGTCATCTCTGCTCTGGTTTGACTCTCAGTGGTGCAGTCTCTTATAATGCGATAGTTACTTTTAATAATAGCCCGGTCAGATTTCGAACTTTTCAACTGTCGTATTTTTTGCGCACTACCGGTACATTGGGACAACGCTTGTGTAATTATCTCTTTCTAATCTACCAACATAAAAGACATTGTCAAACTTACAGGTGCTGTAGTTAACCACCAACCACTCATCCCTCCGATTCAAAATTCTTGAGAGACAGAATCTGTCATCAGATTCCACATACTGTGGATGTTTGATTTTCATAGAAATGTGTTTTTGTACGTGATATGTAGTTGTTTAATTAATGTATGCTTTACATCGTAGTTTTATGACGGTACGAACTTCACTGTTGTGATTTGTACACAGATACCATGCTACAGAATGCTGGGGAAGAGAGTTCATCATCCTTTCAGGTTTTGATCCATTTATTTATTTATTTGTTTATTTGATTGGTGTTTTACGTCTTACTCACTTATACGACGTCGGTTAGCATTATGGTGGGAGGAAGCTGGCTGCTGACAGACCTTCAAACCTACGACAGAACTCACATCGACGACATTGGCGTTAAGTTCCCGGGCTATTGCGCCGCACTGTTGATCTATTCTATCCCTGCGTGAAAATGACTATTTAATGAAAACTTATACGACTGTAATCCATGGCCAGATTCAAGGATGACTCACTCCATGGAACTGCTCTTAAACCACAGTCATCTCAGTTGACATTCATCTACTAATGAACATAGGTAATTATTTATATAGCACAACTTGAAGACGAGTGTTGTGGAACGGGCTTAGTTCCTTTGTAGTTAATTCTTTTATTGTGTACGCATCTTGTGGACATTTTCTGAATAAATCCTACTACATATATTTGTGTTGAGAATGGTTGGTTGAAACATACATGTACAAGTACTGTAAATAAAAATTTACTATATGTACTTCGCATGAAATTGCATTTATTTATATATTGCTTTAACTCTTTATTTATTTATTTATTTGATTTTTTTATTTGTTTTACGCCGAACTCGTGAATATTTTACTTATACAACGGCGGTCAAAATTATGGTGGGAGGACACCAGAAAAACCCAAGGCCATCTGCAGGTTGCTGACAGACCTCCCAACGTATCACAAATTGAATTCATAATAAATATATAGTTCTTACAAGGAAACAATATAGGAGGAGCATGTTGGAGTTTAGATTATGATCATTATATATGTGAAAGTGCCAGATAAATTTTGTACATACAGTTGTCGAGGACTGGAGCAGCAAAATAATGAACTGAGCATGACTGACCGCATTTGCCAGATCTGTCACTTATTAATAAACACTATCTACCATCACTGAGATGATATGAGAGCAATAATCAAAATGACATACCCCAAACTTACAACCTCAAGGCATGTGTTGGCCGTATTCTTTGTGACTGTGTTACAGTGATATACAGTACCGGGCTTAACTGATCCGAAACAAGACATCTACTGACCATGTGCTATTTATATACGGAGAACATTAGACGGTAGCACTTTGTCGGCATGGACTCGCCATGCAACAAGAAGACATGTACATACATGGGTATGTATGTGTATGTACACAAACCTAGTGACTCCTCCTCGTCATTTGACTGAAAAAAAATGAGATAAAAGGTTTCTTCCTATATATTTACACTGGTATTATCGTTCCTCGTACTCCTTCAACCTTGTCATTTGTCATACAACAATCTGTCAGAGACGTTTTCTCACGAAATTTTTAAGAAGCTCTGGTTAGTAATAAGAGCAGACGACCATAGCACCGTAACCAGTTTCACGCTAAATTAGATCAACACACATACAGTGTTCTGTTTATGAAGTTTGGTAGTAATGAACTCCACCCTCAGTTCAATAAACACGATGCAAACACAGCCCTGGGTGCTTCAGATGTACAAATTGCAGGTAGGTACAGTATTAAGAACGAAGGAGCATGTATAAATGAGATACGTTTCTGTCTATTGTCATTAGAAGGTAAATGTATGAATGCTAGGGCTGCCGCGGCCATTTTAACCGTATATCGATACCCATGCCGTATTGTCGGAGCTAGAGAAGAATGTCTTGTCAACAGAAAAGGAAAACTACTTCATATTGGTTAATTAAAAAGAAGTTATGTATATTGAGAAGTTAATAAATGACTATTACCCCGTTACCATTCCACTGCCAATATTTGTGTGTACTGCATGGTAACTTATGATCTGACCAACACAGAAACTGGTAATAATTAAACACATTACAAGAAATATATGTGTTAATTCCGTTACAGCTATTGTTCTTTCCCAATATTTAGTCGTAGAACTTCTGCATGTGTTCCCTTTAGTTGTTTTTATTAACAACATTCCATGTCGGCGTAATTAGCCTTCGGGCAAATGACACTATTAATCTTCAGTCAATGATTAGCTCTCATAATAACCATATAAATTTAATGTATAACATTAGGACGGGATATTAATGTATCACTTCAACGCTTACAGACACACAGAGGTTGACAAAACACACATGCTACTGTTTTTGCCGAGGAAAATGCTACGTATCCAGGTCACAGGAAAAAGTCATCTTTGTTTGAATTATGCCGGCTAGCTCGCAAATTCTTTCACAGCTTGTCTGTCTAAACCAGCCAGTCTGGATGCTGAGTGTATAGAGCTGGTACACTCGTGAATGAAAAATCACCAACTCCCGAGTAAATTACCTCATGTAGCTATCTTACTGGATAACGGAGTACAGGTGTAAAATGCCCCCGGCAAGATGAGGCCGTAGATCGGGACAATTATATCCCATTCGGAATAACTTGTGTTATAGTAATGCTGTTTGCATCTGTCAACATAGGTAGTCCTAACTGCATCACTGTGAGGATGTGCGCACACAGAGTTCTGTTGCTCTGAATGGGGACAACATACCCTGAAGCGAAAAAGCATATCTACCCGAGACAAGAGAGGAAGCTTAGAGATAAATATTGTGTGTTGTCGGCTGAATCAGATACTTTCACTCTTGGCAGCCGAGCGGAGAACCCCGTACATCGTAACAAAGATCAGATGAAATATGACTGACGCTACGTAAAGTTTGAGGACATGGAGAGGCAGGTAATATCTTGGGGCGTGTTCCTGGCTTTGGCAGTGGTTGCTGGCTCAGAATCCATCTGCCGTAGGACTGGGGAGTGTGAGAACCCTGGGTGCCGATGTAGTGACTCCGGTATCCCCGGGGGTCTCGATCCAGATACAGTTCCACAGATGATTATATTTACTTTTGACAGTTCTGTGAACTCTCTAGTGTATAACTTTTACGAGCGACTTTTCTCTCGCGATCGTCGAAATCCTAACGGATGCTCAGTCAAGATGACAGTTTTCGTGCCACATGTAAACACTAACTATAAAATGGTGAAAAGTCTCGCTGAGCGCGGTATGGAGATTGGTGCTCAAGGGGTAGCTCCTTCTGCTCCTCAGTCGTACTGGAAGAGCATAACATACGAGAAAATGTACGGTGAAATCAGTCAGCAGTTGGACAATTTAGAGAAGAAAGCGGGAATTGCAAGGGAAGAAATCCGCGGTTGGAGGAACCCCGGTTTACAGCCTTCTGGGGACATACAATTTGGCTTGTTACAGAATTTTACTTTTGACTACGACACCTCTCTGAGTATTACAAAGCGAGGCCTTGACGCTACCAATATATGGCCATACACCTTGGATTACGGTTGGGACAGGCAGTGTCATGTTAAGCCTTGTCCTCTGGCAAGATACCCGGGGCTGTGGGAAGTCCCCGTGGTGTCACTGGTTGATCCGGTAAGGCCGGGACCGTGTGGAGGATCACATGTTGACTCTTGTACACCATTCTGTAAACAAGCCGCTGTGAACCTTCTGTGGAAAAATTTTCTCAGTCATTACCAAAGGGACAAAGCGCCTTTTCTGGTCAACATGCAAGCGCTCTGGTTCCTCAGAGATCCTGAGTTACTGGACGCTGTTGATGAGTTCATGAAAACACTTTTAACCTATGACGATGTTTATTTTGTGACAATTCACCAAGCGCTTCAGTGGATGAAGAACCCCGTTCCTAAGTCCCGAGTGTCTGAGTTTGCTGCATGGCAATGCTCGTCGCCTGTTCTTAGGAACAACTCGCTTCCAAGGTATCTAGCCCCGTCAATAGTTGAGCCGCCATGTGACAGTCCCTATATCCAACCGGTGCTTACAATGGACCTTCCGCCTTGCAGACAAGGCAGTAATTGTTTGGAGCCCACTTGTCGTTGCAGTCGTACTGGACCACCTTTCGGTGTCCCAGTGACTAACATACCGCAAATCGTTATTGTGACCTACGATGGAACTGTCACGGGAATAAGTTCTAAAGTTTACTCACAGTTATTTAATTCTGAGCTCAAAAACCCAAACGGCTGTCCAATTACGATGACCATGTTTGTACACGACTTGGAGACAGATTACAAACTTGTTAAGGATTGGTATCTCCGGCGGATGGAGATAGGCGCACACAGTGTCACAGTGAAGAGCCCGTCGTCTTACTGGGCCACTCTCACGGAGAAAGAGATGTACTTCGAGATTGTCGGACAAAGAAACTTCATCGTGGACAAGACAGGGATTCCTGAAAGCGAGATTCGAGGATGGAGGAGTCCATTCCTCCAGCCCTCTGGGGACAGGCAGTTTAAAGTTCTCTACGAGAACGACTTCGAATACGATTCAACTTTAACTATGACAAAGCGAACCTTGGACTTCATAAATCGCTGGCCCTTCACAATGGATTATGGTTGGGATGTTACCTGCGAAATCCCCCCGTGCCCGGTGCTCAATTACACAGGATTTTGGCAAGTACCCATCGTGTCGTTGGTAAACGCTTCTTCGTCTAAGCCTTGTCATGGTCCTTACGTCGATTCTTGTCTTACGACCGACAAACAAGAGGCATATAACTTATTGCTATCTAATTTTGATAGCCACTACAACCGACAGCGCACCCCATTCATGATCAATTTACAGATGTCGTGGTTAATGGTGAAATACAATTTTGACGCCATGAAAGACTTTTTCAGTACGATACTTTCCAGAGGTGACGTATATATAATGTCTATTCACCAGGCTTTGGCCTGGATGAAAAATCCGACTCCCTTATCTGACATTAATTCATTTGAACCTTGGCAATGCTCGTCAGACTTGCCGCTAATAGCATCAACTACCACGTCAATCACGACAACCACTCCTATCCCTACAACTACTACCACTGCTGCAACTACCAAAACCACGACGAGAGGCACAACTACTCCATCTACCATAACGACAACCATAGTCCCTGCCCCTACCAGAAGGTTAATTACGGCTCCAACAGTAGCGATTACAAACCCAACCCGTGCTACAACTACAACGACCACCCGTGCATATACTCCGACTCCTAGACTTACCCCAACGACTCCTGTGCCTACCACCACGATGACAACTCCTGCACCTACTACAATTAAGGCGACCTCTACACCTACCACGACGACTCCTATACTTACTACAACGACCACCCCTGTACCTACCACAACTATCCCTGTGCCTACTACAATGACTCCTAAACCTACCACAACTGCGGTAACAACAACTTCTGCACCTACCACAACGACAAAAATAAATCTTACATCCACCACGACAACAACCCCTGTGCCAACCACAACCCCTGCACCTAGCACAACGACAACAACAACCACTACGACAACGACAACTCCTGCACCTACCACAACGGCACCAATGGCTCGTGTGTCTGTCACGGTCTTACCGACAACAACCAGAACGCTAAGTTCAATAAAGGAGGAGAAATCCCAGCAGACAACCAAGGCATTGCACACATATTCCACTAAGTGGAAAGTGACTTTAGATGCCGCTAGCCTTGTGACAGCCCTACCAAACACAACAACACAACGCATTTTGGAAATTTTTAACCGGAGACAATCTTATCCTTGGAAAATGTTCACTTCTCGTCTTCCCACTGAAAGACCATCAGCCCATTACCCGTCACAGTTTTATTTGGGACCAACTGAACTTCCAAGTAACAAAGGCGTATCCGTAATAAATACAACGCATACATATCCAGAAAATCCGTCTGTGGGGAGAAACATGTCTCAAGATGGAGAACCATCTGATCCTAGCAATCGACCACAAACTGGACATCCATCTAACCCTAGCAATCCATCACGAACTGGACAACCATCTGATCCTAATAACCCACCTCAGACTGGACATCCATCTGATCCTAATTACACACCACAAACTGGACAACCATCTGATCCAAACAACCCACCACAAACTCGACACCCATCTGATCCTAGCAATCCACCACGAACTGGACAACCATCTGATCCTAATAACCCAACTCAGGCTGGACAACCATCTAATCCTAATAACCCAACTCAGGCTGGACAACCATCTGATCCTAACAACCCACCTCAGGCTGGACAACCATCTGATCCTAATAACCCACCACAGGCTGGACAACCATCTGACCCTAATAACCCACCTCAGACTGGACAACCACCTGATCCTAATAACCCACCTCAGGCTGGACAACCATCTGATCCTGATAACCCACCTCAGGCTGGACAACCATCTGATCCTAATAACCCACCTCAGGTTGGACAACCATCTGATCCTGATAACCCACCTCAGGTTGGACAACCATCTGATCCTGATAACCCACCTCAGGCTGGACAACCATCTGATCCTGATAACCCGCCAAAAACTGGACAACCATCTGACCCAAACAACTCATCTCAGGGTGGACAACCACCTGATTCTAATAACCCACATCAGGCTGGACAACCACCCGATCCTAGTAACCCACCTCAAGCTGGACAACCATCTGATCCTAACAACACATCTGAGACTGGACAACCATCTTATCCTAACAACCCATCACAAACTGGACAACCCTCTGATCCGAACAATCCATCACAAACTGGACAACCATCTGATAATAATAACCCACCTCAGACTGGACAACCATCTGATCCTAACAACCCGCCCAAAACTGGACAATCATCTGACCCAAACAACTCATCTCAGGGTGGACAATCTTCTGATCACAACCCATCTGTTTCTAACAGCCCAACACAAACTGGACAACCAGCTGATTCTAATTATCCACCTCAGGCTGGACAACCACCCGATCCTAGTAACCCGACTCAAACTGGACAACCGTCTGATCCTAACAACACATCTGAGACTGGACAACCATCTGATCCTAACAACACATCTGAGATTGAACAACCATCTTATCCTAACACCCCATCACAAGTTGGACAGCCATCTGATCCGAACAATCCATCACAAACTGGACAACCATCTGATCTTAACAACACATCTGAGACTGAACAACCATCTTATCCTAACAACCCATCACAAGCTGGACAACCATCTGATCCGAACAATCCATCACAAACTGGACAACCATCTGATCCTAACAACCCATCACAAATTGGACAACCATCTGATCCGAACAATTCATCACAAACTGGACAACCATCTGATCCGAACAATCCATCACAAACTGGACAACCATCTGATCCGAACAATCCATCACAAACTGGACAACCATCTGATCCTAACAATCCATCCCAGGCTGAACAACCATCTGATCCTAATAACCCACCTCAGGCTGGACAACCGTATGATCCTAATAACCCACTTCAGGCTGGACAATCATCTGATTCTGATAACCCACCTCAGGCTGAACAACCATCTGATCCTAACAACCTACCTCAAGCTGGACAGCCATCCGTTCCTAATAACACCTCTCAGACTGAAAGATCATCTGATCTTAACCCAAGGCAGAGTGGACAACCGTCCAATCAGCCGTCTGGCGAAGGCACGTCACGTCCTGAAGATAACGCTGTTCTTGTAGAACGGCCATCTGTGGTTATTCAACCAAGCAGGGGAGGATGTGGGTATCAAAATGGTCGACTCGATATGTTTCTTGCAATCTGGACAGTTTGTTTGGTGTTTCGTCTTCTGATGGAATGAGGAAATCTCAATAATGGCAGGACATTACTCACTGGATTGGCCATGGAATTTTACCGAGGGATTTTGGGGTGAGTTGACCTGTACCTTGATTGAATACGACTGATGACATAGCATGTTTTTATCATGCAATTCGCCAGATACCAATATTTATGGATTACAACTACTCACTAGCAGGCTGGATCTTTGTAAAAGCCCAATAGATGTTTGAAGGCGTGCTTGTGTATCAGAATGTGTTAATGTTGTCTGATACAATCGGACTGAAATGAATATGCACCAAGCACCATTGTATCTGGATTGTTTGCCTAGAAACATCTGGCTAAACGTCATAGAGTGTAGCCTGTAGGCGAAGTGATTGAAAATTCCTGATTCAAGAAACAAAGGTGGATTTGTCGCAAATGTAAGATCTGTGATTTTGATAACAGTCATTATGCATGTACCACGCCCGTGAAATCTTCAGTCTTTGATGTTAACCATCCGACTTAATTTTCAGCGTTTGTCATCTTAATTATTCGAAGCTGGTGAGCGTGTGTTATTTGTATCATGTTCTTATGTTGTGTTTGTGCTTACAGCACAATGTTACAGACAAGTCAAGTGTGACAGTTTTAATAAGTTTATTGTTTTGTCGAGACAAACAACTTCAGCAGAGGTATGTACGTGCTCTTCATTTGCAAAGATGAAAAACACGTACCATTTTTTTGTTGTATACAACATAAGAATTGGGGAGAACTGAAACAACTAAATTCCAAATCATTAATAGCTTTGAATAAGGGTAGAGCATTCAAGATCTATGTTTGGGTATTTCTAACGATATCTCTATCATCGTTTTACGTAGGCTTAAAATTCTCAATCACGAAAAAGTTGATCTATTATACTGCCGTTTCATTTTTGACTTCTCAGATACGTATAGCAGAGTAATGTCAATTTCACTTATATGGGCGCGTTAATTACACGCTTTGTTCACTCAGGTTTTAGTCTCCATTCATCACGTCGTGAGAGAGTTATGTACTGAAATGAACCGTATGTTCTACTTGTACCATATACCATGTACGGTGAAAGTAAATCACGTCTGGCGTATACAAATACCCTGTATACATGTATCTGACCTCAAACAGTTTCAGGAAAAAGAGGACTGTACGTTTAACATGTCATAAGAATTGAGTATGTCAATGCGTGAGCTATTGAGTGGATAAAGTGAGCTTCGTGATGGGTTAGACAACATATGGAAAGTTAATCATGTTAATTTACGGATTAAATGAGAACCATGTGTAAACTGTACTGTGGATTAAATGTGGACCATGTGTAAATTGTACTGTGGATTAAATGTGAACCATGTGTAAATTGTATTGCGGATTGAGTGTGAACCATATTTAGACTGTACAGCGGATTAAATGCGAAACATTTGTTACTTGTACTATGGTTTGAATGTGAACTAACTGTAATTACGGATTACTTGTGAATCAAGTGCAATTACGTACTGAATGTAAGTTGTATATTATTACGGACTTAATGCGATTACTGATTCAATGTCAACCAAGGGTGGCTTATACCACGGATTAAATACCAACCATGTTTGGCTTGTTCTATAGGGATAACCTGGGAATAGTGGAGCATTTGGATTACAACTCAGTCGTTAATCATTGCTGGCTTACTGGATGTTAAGGAAAGCAAAGCACAAATGACTTATACTGCACGAAAATACATGTAAATATATGTTTGAAATATACTGGCGCATGCATTCTTCACATCGAAGACATATTGAATTGTCTGTTACACGTATGACTTTGTATTTAATATTGACTGAAACAACATTTCTGATGCGTTATACGAATACGTTGCAACTCTAATTTGCTATTAAGTGTTGAATTATGACTTACTGATTGGAAGAGTTTTAAGTACTGTTATGACAGTTTTAGTATGTCACATATCTACACGATCACTAAATAATGATGAATATAGCACGTCTCATTACCACAGTGTTTTCTACTGTGTTTATTTTCACATTATTTTGTAAAGAGAAGCTTGATACAACAAGCTTGGTGAAAACTGCCCAAGGGCAGGGTGCTCAAAAACATTTTTTTTTTATCTTATTACACCGACTGTTTAGTTTTTAGTTTTACACTCGGAAAACAAGGGTAGAATAAAACTGTACATTGCAACTGAATTGTTTTGTGTTCAGAAAATCCACATATTTTTTCTCTTCGAAAATGTGTTCAAAACAATACATTTCAATGACAGTTAATTTCAAAGAGCGTTTTTTTTTCGTGAAACTATAGTGCAGTATTTGCTTTGTTAGTAAATGAAGCTTGATGTACTTGTATGTTCACTGTCAGTGTCATGCTAATATTAACTCGATAGCTAAGGTTCAGGGCAAAGTCTTTGTCACATCTGTGGCCAATAAAAAGTGAATTTATGGGGTGACTCTACTTTACAAAACCATGAAATCTGATGAACGCTTCTAAAACGGAATATTTGTAATTAAGTTTTATC
The DNA here is from genome assembly GCF_032854445.1 of Liolophura sinensis. Classification (NCBI taxonomy): domain Eukaryota; kingdom Metazoa; phylum Mollusca; class Polyplacophora; order Chitonida; family Chitonidae; genus Liolophura; species Liolophura sinensis. The sequence goes on from NC_088300.1 coordinate 52,421,372, forward strand.
AAATTTAGTAGACCCATATCTCACATATTGTGCATACCTCACAAGTGCATACAAATACATCCCGCAGGCTTAACAGAATGGGTATTACTGTGGCGCCAAGAGTGTGAAGCGTGATCACATATATTTATGCACATTACTGTAAAAAAAATTTCTTGAGTTCATTGTCTTTCAAACTGATGTCCTAGAATATGCAAACAGTAATGTGCCATCACATATTTAAAAAGTGTGCATGTCTACATCTCTAGTAAACTTATTTTTGTTCGAGATAACTGGAGAAACCGGATATTTTTCATCACCTGGATGAAGTTTTACCCACTTAACATACAAGTATTTTCCAGCCAAGCACGAGGCACAGTTGTATAACACAATCACTGATTACACAATGTATAATATTAACGTATATTATTGTTTCATTGTTTTGTTACTTGTTGCTGAAGAATCCCTCACTCTTATATCGGCTTTCAGGTATTTGTGTGAATGAAACTGAACAGAACCTGGTGAAACCGTCGCAAATTTCCAAGCACAGAACACAACCTGGTTTCCTCCCACCATAATGCTGGCCACCGCATGCAGCTGGGTTCGGGAGAATTGATTTCAGATTTGCTACCTGTCTGTTCAGTGAATATTCGACATCAAAGAAAATTGAACCTGTAATTGAGTTTTATGCCGCTCTGATTTCACACTGCGTAATTCATGGCGCACCTTGCGGGATGTTTAGAGTGTCAGGATGATTCAGTTGCATTGGATGTGTATGTGTGTGTATCACTGCACGCACCCCGACCCAGACGACTTCGCATCAATACCTCATATACCTGTAGGTTGTTTGTGTCAGTTGATTGGCGGGCAGGTATTTACTTTCGACTGGTAAGTTTCGTTTCCTCCCTATAATAAGCCCAATTAGGGATCAATAATGTCCTGTTTACCGTGTACATGGGAGTGCCCAGTGCATGTATATTTGGCATGTAGTGCCAAAGGTAACCCTACTGGGTGTAGCAGTCGTACGTCACCCGGCTAAGACTGCGCTAAGCGTACCAAAGCGGAAGGTGGCAATTTACCTGTTCAACCACCGCGAGATTGGCACGTCAGCTCTCTGCGAGGTCCGATATCTTCACATGGGCAGTTCTGTAACTACAACTGGAAGCTGACGGCACCTGGTTCTCAAACCGGTTAGACGTTGGGAATCAGGTCAAAATGTGAACCTCCTAAGCTCACCTGGCTAGTGTATATGGCTCATTTTCTGATGTCATATAACTGGTGAATGCCAACTGCAATAGTGGAATATCTTCTAAACAGCCTTCACACGTGGACGGTATAACAGACGTAAAATCCCGACTGTTTAAACATGTTTAAACAATGGTCTACCTAAGACAATTGCATTTTTTCTTAATATTTTGTAGATTTTCTTTGTACTAAACATTAAAATAGTACTGTTCTCATCTCAGTGATTAAGAACGTTTTCCCCTGGGCGAAAACTGTTATCATCTGGATAAAAGCAGATATCACTAGGAAAAGTTATTTTCCTTGGTGGAAAGATTATCACTCAGACGAGAACTGTTTTCACTCAGGTGAAAAACCACAAAAAAAAAAAAAAACAAACAGAAAAAAAAATACAAAAAAAAAACAAAGGAACAAAAAACAAACAAAAAAAAAAAAACAAAACAAAACAAAAAACATTGCACTCTAGGACTATCCGTTAAGAAACCAGACTTAGCTCAATTTGTTCATGCAAATGGCGCTATATATTAACATATATTCTCTGATTAGGCTGCGCCGTGTTTAACAAGTGAATACACTGGATGATGACAACGAATTAAGTCAGCACATAAAGACCCATCTTGATTTGACTTATGCAAACATGTTGTTTTGATTTACACCCCTATATATTTTTGATCCTTTTAGACACCTGAGTGCATTTCTATAAAATCCCCACACCGATATACATATTACAGGCTTCACTAATCAGTGTGTGGAGCAGGCATTACATTACATGTACCTAGCATGGGTAATTTATTTCATTTAATTACATGTAATCCTGAGAGCTTTCACGAGTATATGTTCATACACAAATACAAATAAACAATGGCTGGGCTGGCCTCCTGCTTTATAGCGCGTTTCCTTCTTTCAAATGTATCGGAAGACATGCACAAATGGAACGATGAGAAGCAATTGTTGAATATATATATGCGTCTGACATAAATGTTTAGAGGATATACTTGGCATTGAAGCAGCCAAGATGCATGATATTGTCCACTCTCTAAGGTGATATTGTTTCATTTGATTGTATGATTGGTGTTGTATACGCAGTATTCAACAATATTTCATTTATATGACGATGGCCGGTATTAAGGAAGTAGATGATATTCCAGGGAAGGAACTCCATTATGTTTATTTATGTAGCATGTTCATCTTCACATATTCCCTATACCACACCGTCAACCACTACTATTATCGACCCTTATCTGATTTCTACATCATATTTTTGCAACAAAACTACCCGCATAAGACTGCTTAACTTCTTCACTACGATTCACAAACTGTACATATTGTCTCATCAAAAAAAAAAATTATAACAATAAAAAAGCAATAAAACACACTTTACCTTGCAATGCGCAAAGAGTCAATGAGTTGTTAAAGCACCTTAGTATCATAACCATACAACGAAGCTTTGGTCAATTATAAACAGATTTATTATCCACCTGCGGAATCTATTAAGGCCCTAATTGCTCAGTATTGTTTTCCTCGTGGCTATACCTGAACCCATTTAACTAATAGATACGTTATACACTTACCGGTTTAAATAATACCAAGAATGTAAAAGACATACATGGCGACATGAGTATGTATCTTAATATATACAGTTATATGTACCTTTTTTTAAATATGCAAAGTATCTCGTACACAGAGAGAAGTCGAATCTACAAGTTCTTAATATAAGAAGGTATACTAATTTTACTGGGTATGTGATGTAAAAGGATATAATTTAAATATGGAATAATATAAATGATTAATTATATATGCGTGTCCCTTAAGTAAATAACCAAGTTAACAATCAGATGTAATGCAGAGAATAGTCCACGGCTTATATTACTAAAATACATTATTATCTCTTGGTGACTGAATCCCCGTGGGCACTGATCGCTGGCACACTGGCAGATCGACTATTAAGTATAGTTACGCAAGCCCGGTGAACACCCAGGCGTGAAACACCAAACCTGTGAAAACACAGGTGTGGCTTGACCAAGATTTTAATCGCTCCCTGGGGAACACCACAGGCGAGTTTCCACCCTGCGAAAATACAAGAATGGCTTGGCGTTAATGTTTTTTCATCGCTGCCTGTGGAAACAGCCCCAAAAGGGAGGCAACCCCACCCCACGGAACATATATGCGTTGTCAAACCCATTTACTATATACATTGTACACAAGTGCTAGAACTGTATTCAAAGTACGAGACATTGTCCACAGAGATCCAGCCACCAAGCGATACATATGTCCGCTTGAAGCCACGAGATATATGGGCTGCACTACGTGTAAGGAAATTCATATATATGTCAGAAACGAAAAACAACTCCATGTGGTTATAAAATTTCAATATGCCGGAAAAATTAGCTGAGAGCTGCTGGTGTTTATAAAAGTTGCTAATCCACCACACAGGGTGTTCAGGTATATGGACAGACCAGTGGCAGACAGATGAGTGCCATCTGCCCTGAACAAAGCTATCTCGCTAGGGTGATATCCGGGTGCCGGATCAACTGGCCACCAATATTACACGCCGCTGCCGCCTTATCCACCGCTCGCACATCTCAGACTTCATGCCAGTACAACCGTGGCAAAAATGTCCACCCACATAATCATGCATTTAGGGAGAAGTAATTTAATATAAGTCAGAGTTGCAGTAATATCGTGATATAAATCTCAGCACGGAGTATTTGTTGAATTGTTCGATCCCAGATGGATAACTAGTATGTCCGATTTGACATCAGTGGATATGTCCCGCTGGAAGGCTATCCTGTAAAGACTCCCATCGTATTTCGCGCACCTCATGCCACATGATGTGACCACCATACCTCTCACGGCCCAGGTGTCCTCGTTTCTCTTTCAAGACCTGTTTATGGGCCCAGTGTACGACCGGATCTCCATAAATGCATATTTCTGGACTGATATTTATATACACTACGTCAGAGTCAGTGGTTACATATACACAAAATGGAATTAGCATTTAATAAGGCAAAGAAAGGTTAATCGGGTTGAGTCTGGTGTAACTTTTGTATACATCAGATCTCCACCTACTCTATGTCTGCACGACATCAGGGGATATCCCATTCATACAAGCTGTGATACACGCTCCGATGCGAAAAGAATGGGATTTAAACTGTGCTAAGGGAATGCTTAAAAAACTAATGACCTTACCAAATGCAATAGAAAATTAGTACGCTGTCAAATCATCACCATTCAAATGAGAGAAAACTTCTCAGCTCAGCTTTCACAGGGCATAAATGTGAGTCTGGTAAACTTAATATGTACCACTACTGATCGCCCACACTGGTCAGTTTTAGAATAACGAATAACCACTTGGAAATAACTGCCTTACGATCCATGTAAAACCTGGATGTTCTCCCGTTTTAGTGGGCGGTTTGCATTAGCAGTGGTCTTGTATGCCGACTCTGAGATAACCGAGAAATGACAAAATAAAGGCTACCTTGAAAAGCACAGGAGAATTTACTAAAAAATCAAGTGTAATTGGAACACGCGCGTTTTTAGATTAACTACGCTTACGCATGCCTTCGAGCATTTTCCGGACAATGAAATTTACAGTTGGGTCTGTCCACCTTGCACTGTTATGTCGGTAAAACATAGCTGATAAATAAGTGGATGCTGTACTGGGCGCAAGTTTTTGCAGCGACATGTGAGCCACAGACAACGAGACATGGTCAATAGAGGAAAGCCCATTCCTCCAAACAAATTGTACTCTTGTCGAAATGCAGAGAAAACTCGGTCACCTTTATTTTAAAACTGTTTGGTGTTTTCAGACAGTGACACGCTCATGAAACGACTACCTCACCACAAAGAGAGACCTAATTGGTACTGGAGTGTGCTCTCCATCCGCCCCCGGTGCCAGACTGCGGAAACGGGGCCACTGTGAATGGGATAAAGCATCAGCAATCTGGTTATTCCTTCCACAAATATGCATGCCCTTTACTGTTAAATAGAGGTGGAGACACGGCAACACAAAACCTCACTCGTTGAGGTTTGAATGTGTGGGAATTTAGAATGGCTACAACTGCTGTATTGCCAAAAAGAATTGGCTTCTTTTTTCGCAGCTCGTCACCCCTGATAATTGTGGACAAAACAACCCGGAAAAACTCCAGGACGTGATGTCCGAGCCCACACCCAATTCCAAATAATCAGAAGGCCAACATCCCAGATACCATCAAAATAAATATCCCAGCCCCCTGATAGACCCCCAGCACTATCTGCGAAAAGTTGTAACTTATCAGATGTCAACCAAAATCTGTCGCGGAATGTACACTTACCATTAAAATTCCTTAAAAATTGTAGCCACATGGAAAGATCATCCTTAATACCAGTGTTAAGCCGTAGAAAATGGTTAGGTCGAGTTAATCCCATTGTAAGGTAAGCGGTCTGGATAAGGCACGGCCGGGTATTATTGCCTGACAAGCAAAATTCAGGGAGCCCATGAGTGATTGAATCTGACGAAGCTGCGCCTTTTTTCATCGACAGCAAAACAACTATTTTCTCACAAATTTCAGATACCCTACTCTCAGGAATTCTAACAAGCATAGCCTCAGTATCAAGTTCTAGGCCCAGAAATTGGATATATGTGGTAGGACCCGTTGTTTTTCACTTAGCAATGGACACACCGAGTTTTCCACATTCAGTTAAAAATGCGTCTAACAAATGCTGACATTCTGAAAGAGTCCTATCTCCAAATAAAAATCTCCAAATACCTCGTAGAATGTCATTAAACTTGAAACCAAGGTAACCAAAATCCCCAGGGGAAACTGGTAACAGGCGAAAGGCTGACTTAATATCTGCCTTAGCCAACATACAACCAACTCCTAGCTCTTGAATAATGTCCACGTCTCTATCAAATTTTGTGTACTACACAGAGCAGAGTTTAGAATCTATAAAATCCTGACTGAATCGCCCTGTGGATATGACAAGTGATGGATCATCCTGAATTTAATACGTTCTTTCTTTTCAACAAGGCCAAGTGTGGGGGGGGGGGATTCGAAGGGTACTAACCGGTCGATCCATAAATGGGCCAGCTATTCACGAATGTTAGCCAGAGATCTGCATTGACAGTAGCCCACGAATTATTAGGATGTCTTGTTTGACGGTTTTGACAAGAATGGACGAGGCTTCATTGCGAATAGTCCACTACTATTAACCTGCACCGATACATACTCTAACATGTCTCTCAGTTCTTGGTCGCCTTTTAGGAACAAACCAAGTTCAGTGAGAACTAACGAAGAGAGGAACAATTAATCCAACCACAAAAAAACCAGCCCAAGACTACTCAACAACACAATTTTTTACAAACTAATTTCTCGTCAAACTGAAGCGCTTGAATGAATTTTAGGAAAGAGGCCGTTTGACCTATATTAGTGGCTGTGCAGATTAAAGGACGTAACTCTAGCGAGCGCGAGTAAATAATAAAAAAAAACCATTGCTCCCACACAATGAACTAATCGTGTTAATCCCTTAAGAGATAAACACCCTTATACAGTGTACATTATTTATTTATTTGATAGGTGTTTTACGCCGTACTCAAGAATATTTCACTTATACGACGGCGGTCAGCATTATGGTAGGAGGAAACCGGGCAGAGCCCAGGGGAAACCCACGACCATCCGCAGGCTGCTGTCAGACCTTCCCATGTATTATGCAGTTTACAAAGGAGCCATTATTAACGAGGCGCTTAATTCTGTGTATGACGGTCTTTGCTAAGCTCCATTTCTTTACTAAAGACTTGTAAAATCTACAACATGCAGATGGTGCCTAGAAAAGGTGACGTTATCTCCCCTGATCTATTTGTCCACAGGACCTTCAAATGTCAAAGGTTTTTCTATATAAACAGTTTCTACGCGATGCTTTCGCTTTGTTTTAACACCACATAGGTCTATACAATTAGCTCACACACTTTTGCACAGGTTCACTTTTTTCACATTGATATTTCCCAGTGGAAAATTTGCAGATTACAGTTTTTATGACCTCGAATTCTAACACCTCGGGTAATGAGATGCTGTAAGGAAAGTTAAAAACAATGATCTATTATACGTTTTTTTTTAACAAAAAGTTTTTGACAACGAATATTTGTTTTGTTAGCGCATTTAGTCACCTCCACACCGGTGCGCGTTCTAGGTTAGCAGAGATTTAGTAATTCAGGCCCAATCAAGTCGATTTACAGGACCTAATGTGGAATGGGTATTCTCTTACATAGAATATATGAGCGTTCTCCTCACCTTTTCTTTGCAATGAATAGCGAAAAGAGGAGATAGAAATATTCGAAAACAAAAATTATTATATAAAGATGGCAGAATTTTCCGCGAAGAGACAACATTCTCAACCCTTCACAAGCCCATCTTTCTTCTGACGTGTGAGCTTTTTTCACTGAAGTGTCACTGAATCCGTGAATATAAAGAACTATTTTTGCCAGATAGACTTAACTATTTTAACTTGATATACTTTACAAAAATTCATGGCATTCTGCATTAAATATACCTTAAGGAGGAGAAAACATAAAAATGACACAAACTTGATATGAAGGGATGAGAAAAAATATTTGTAAATTTGGTTATTTAAAGTCAAAGTGCTAAAGATGATGTGATGTCTCACAATTTATTTGAATGTGATTTTTTTTCTTTTATCCAAACAGGTGCATTAAATCTGAAATATGGCAAAATTTGTGAGTTTATAACAAATTTAAAAATGTAAATATGATTAAAATTTTAGTTTAGCGCAATTGATAGGAGAAAATATCAAATTCGAGCACAAATTATTTATTTGACATGCGTTCCCAGTTTTTCTCATTCTCATATTGGTGTATAAATATGCAGGACTACAATTAAACCAAGAGCTCATTGCAAATACTCACAATTGTGTTCGTCTTTTTTCCATGTTTAAGAGCGTGTTCGATGTTATAATGTAAGTAACAAATAACTTGACAACTTGATTACATCCATGATAGTGGGAAATCTACCATGCATGATTTGCGTCTGTATCTGACCAGACATCACTTACATTGCACTATCTTTGCATGGTTTGTCTCGCTATGCCATGTTTTTATATGTATTTAACAGCGTGAAAGTCTTGGGTATACAAGCATGCTACAAAAGTCCCAAACACATATTGTCGATATCTAAGCTGCAAATTTGATAATCTTCTGCGTAGCGTTTCCAAGTTATTAGAAAATCTTTATGTATGCACATTCGACGGTGCACAATATATGTTGTGCAATAAAGTCATCCATTGCATTTTAATACATTATATAACATATATGTAGCTTAATAAAATTTCCTATTTTCATTACAGTATAATTATCTGGTTCTGTGTACGATGAGGTTCTGTGTTTAATTAAAACCTTAACAATAATTTGTTCTTTGCAATGCTTCACTAAGCCGGGGCAGATTGAGCTTCTAGCTATAACAGTTATCTTAACTCTATACTGAATGTTGTGGTTATGGGATAATTTTAAAAGGTAAACTGTGGCCAATCCTTGTCTTAACGCTGACTTTATTCAAAATTCAAAATTAGAATGACGTGTGATATATGTATGTAAAAATCTAGATCAAACTCTGGATCTCCTTGTTTTCGCCAGTATGTCCCAACAGTATTGGTATTTGAAAAGCGCACCTTTTAAGTATAGGACAATAATTGCAGCTTAGCTCAGGCGTTAGTAACTAAATTGTATGTCTTATACTGTCTCTGTTAAGCACTAGTCAATTTCTGATTCAATTATTTAATCTTACAGATGGTAAACAGACTACAGGAGATGTTATCTCACCTTATCTACAATGTGTTAAATCCACACGTCTATCAAATTTCAAGGTCGTTTTTCTAAATAAAGTTCTCAACCTCTTTGCTTCATTGTTTTAATACCAATCGGGCCAGTATGTACACCCTACACACAGCTGAACAGATTATCTTTTTTCACCCATGAAATGATGTGTAATTTGCTAATTACAGTTTTGTGCGACAATGAATTCACTCGACAATTCATCTAAGAACTCTCGGTAAGGATGTTATTAACACATCCCTATCTATGTAGGTCTATGTTCAACATTCGACAACTCGCAATATGCTGAGTAATTAAGACGTCGATTTCATTTTATCACGTATTATTACATAGATATAACAAGAGTTATTAATATTTTTCTTTTAGTTAGGGTAATCATCTGACTCTGTGTGCAAAGAATTATTGGGACGTTATAACGATAACGGTGCTTCGGTTAACCTGAGCAGACTGCGCATCCATCCCTGACAGTTATCTCTGTATATAATTAACATTGCGATTAGGAGATAACTTTTAATCTGGAAGTCGGGAGACCCGGGATCAAACCCGGGTCGGGTCATAAAAAATACTTAGGCTTATTTGTTGCTACCCCGTCTGGTGCTCAGCACTGCCAGGTTAGGGTAAGGAAACAGGACTGGTTGGCCCAGTGTCGGCCCAGTGTTGGCCCAGTTAGGTCAATGTGACTGGGTAGGGTGTTATGTCTGGTGTCTTCGACATGATACTTCAGTGCTACAGTACCTTGGCGGCATGGACTAATGATTCCCCGT